>NC_090874.1:20752850-20795350 GCF_036669935.1 Montipora foliosa | reverse complement strand
TTTAATGCTTTTCACTTATTCAAGTAGACACATATGACAGCATTCAAACAAGGAGCACTTAGATTTTTTCTGAATATTCCCAAGTCACCAGCAATAAATAAATCTCTTCAATATTACCTTTTATTGCTAAACAGCCACAACACTTTATAAAGCAAAGAGGGAAATAAATTACATGTAACTAATTATTGTTTTTTAGTTAATGTATTTTAATATATTTTAATTAATTATTTATTTATTTATTTTAATAGTACTACACAATTTTACATTTAAAAAGAAAACGGAACTCGACCTGCCAGTTTTTAGACGTGGTCTGCCTATGGCAATCCCGTGTAACTAAACAATGTAGGGACCCTAAATTGTCATTAAATACAATTCATGTATCTGTATGCAACTGCATATAGTTAATTAAATTAAGGTACTTATTAATAATATGTAATTGACAATAACAAAAACTACGTAAGGAAATACACATCAAACCTGCTGCACTCTTGTAATGATGGCTTTAAAGGTATTGACTGGAAGTCTGCAAGAGAGTGACCAATAAAAAACTTAATAATCAAATCATGCAAAAAGAACAAACAGGTTTGTCAAGGGGACAAAAACATTCATTAATGTCAAGTGCTATTTCACTATTTAAACTAGGAGTAGAGTGTAATGCAACTAGGTAGTGTAACGACAACAAATGAGCAAACAACAATATGGCGTAATTGAGGGGCACACAGCCCTGTGGCAGGTTTTACGCGACTTCATGATACCTGCACAAACTAAAAGCCTCACTTATTCCCCCACTAACGTGGGAATAGAACAAGAGTATTGGCAGAGCCTTTGTTATCTCCCCAGCACAGCAGAGGCTGGATCGGACAAGATAAAGGCAAGTATATAAGATGGCAAGACACAAGCAATGCCAAAGCTTGGGGGAAGTCGCTACGCAGACTTTTAAAACCTAACCGAACCACAAGGAGTGACCCCAGTTTATTGGCAAATAACAAACAAAAGCCTGTCTCCCAGGGAGGGAGGGTGGGAAATTTTAAAGCAAAATTGTTACAAACTGTGTATTCTCGTGCAAGCTCCCAGAATTATGCCCTGTGACAGTGTATTGAGATTTATATAGCAATCTTGACAGTGTCTCAAAGTTCAACCAATAGGTACAGCTGTACTATGAGCTAAAGAGACGCCATGTGGTGAGCTTGTCAGCCATGAATGGGGCTAACAAATATATGAGCCAATCTAGGAAAAGCTAAGATATAACACTAGAATACAGACATGAATAGCGTTTGTACTAACTGCTAGAATAAGGGAACATTCATTCATGAATGTAGCATT
This sequence comes from Montipora foliosa, assembly GCF_036669935.1. Lineage (NCBI taxonomy): Eukaryota > Metazoa > Cnidaria > Anthozoa > Scleractinia > Acroporidae > Montipora > Montipora foliosa. The sequence continues at coordinate 20,794,027 of NC_090874.1, read as the reverse complement.
CAATACTGTTCTATTATTATATCTTACTGGATTGCGTGACGAACGAAAGCAGTCTTTTCCTCTAGGGGTGTCATGTTCCATTAACTGCGTTTTACCAGCCAGTAAAAGCATTATTATTCATGAATAAAGAAGTCGCAGCTAATCTGTGACTCACTTTTGGACATTCTCTCAACTTTTAACCAGGCAAGTACATGTATGTAAAATTTTAATTCAATTTGGATTAGACATGCAATTTATGCAAACAGAAGCAAAAGTTGCAAAACAAGCCCTTCTTAATCTTCCATAAAAGATACATGTACAATGTACGTACCAGTAACTGTATTAAAAAGATACAGTGCCCTTTAAAAGAGTGAACTACAATGTTCTCCTCAACTTTAAAGAAGGTGCCATGTAATGTGTATACAAGCTGTGCATCAAATATATGTATATGTTAATTTATTTGTGGGGTAGTGTTCCTAGACTGATTTAGCTGTGATTACCTTAGAGAATTCATTATGGTTGCAACAAGAAAGAGAGTACACTGTAAAGTTCTGCACATTCTTCTCACCAACCTCTTGGAAAAGCATGAAACAATTTGTGGAAGCAACTGACTACTATTCAAACAAAGGAGTATTCAAGGAAGGGGGCTACCTGGAAGGGAGAACCTAGACACATGCACAGCAACTACCCTTTATTGCATCTGTCTTAAAGTGTCTATCCAGCATCCAGGGTTTTCATGGTTTTGGCATCGCCATACAGCATAGATAAATGTGCCAAAAATAATTTTTTGATTCCGCCACTTTTTGACGACAAAATCATTGAAGCTCCAAAGTTTGCGGTTTGGACACGTCCAATCAAGTCGACCGCGTAATCAAAGATTGGTGACTAGTGACGTCACTTCACGAACGACTCAAAATTGGAAGGGAAAGCTTGACTACCTTCATAGTCCGATCATTGTGTAGTTTCATTAATTAAGCAACGCTTAATGCAGGACACTGTTTAGTGAGTGATGGAACATCAAAGCGACTTTTCTTCTGAAGATGATGGCAACGGTCTTTCATCGGATTCAAATGAAGAGATAGTAAGAGCTCGAAGATCCAGACTGACTTGACTGTGATGCTCGATCCTTTCGATTCAGAAGAAGGCCCCTAGTGTTAAGAGCCACTGGCAGGTGAAGATTGGTTTCATGAATATAATCGTGACTGGACAAAAATGGAAGAAAGAAAGCAGCAGCTCCAAAACTGGCTTGACATAATTGTACAAGAAAGCACCTGCATCATTGGTGATAACGAAAGGATCGGCCAGAACTTTTAGGTCTACTGGTTCCGTTGGTTCAGAATCTACATGTATATCTTTCTCTACTTGATTGGCAATGACAGAACTCTCAGAATCTTCAGTAGAAGGAGCCCAGAATCTACAGGATTGTAACAAACACAGAAAGCGTAAGAGAGTACGCCAGAAGTGAAAAAAAAAAAAAATTGAAATTCTAAATTTTCACACACCGTCTGTAAAACGACTATGATTGTACGCTAATGTGGCGTGACTAACCCGACGATGACTTCGATCCGATAAATCTTCTTCTCCCCAGCTATTGCACTGAAACTTTGGTACTGGAAAAACACCAATGTTATCCTTTAAGAGTGTTCGCTGGCTCTTAAGATATCCAAACGATAGCCACAGCGTGAATTCCTTGGGAGTGAATAAGTGACAAGAACACCGAGAATACCAATTGCTTGGTGCCCACTTGTCGCGCTTTAACTTCACGAAGTCGTCCATTTCTTCCTTCTGGCCTTCGCTTCACTTCAATCATCACCATAAAATGGAATTTTTGTAATGCTATGCCCTTCTCTGCATCAGGAATATTTGAACAACCCGCAACAGCACATCTATCATGCATAATTTCCGAAGAGCCCGCCAAAGGAACAAAGCAAAAATGATCCTCCAAAAAATTGAATTTGGTGCGTGGTTCCTGAAATGACATCACAGTCGATTCTGGAACCAAGTCTCTTTCTGGTCCTGTCTCCCTGTCAGCTTGATTGAGTGTGCCCAAAACGCGAACTTTGAACCTTGATTTCGGGGTCAAAAAGTGACGGAATCGAAAAATTATTTTTGGGGCATTTATCTACGCTTTATAGACAGAGATGCCAAAACAATAAAAAACCGTGGAAGCCGTACAGACACTTTTAACCCTTTCACTCCTGTAAGGGCCACTGAGACTTTACCCGTCAATGGGGAACCCCACAGGAGTGAAAGGGTTAAGCCATTGCAAAAAGGGTGTACTTAAGCTTCAAAGAACTAACCTTCTAAACCAGTGAACAAGGAACTGATGTTCCGCATCTGTAAGTGATGAGACTTGCCGTAACAAGTGAGCATAAATAACATAAGTGGCTGTTTTGTTAAACTGTGGATTCTGAAAATCACAAAAAATTCAGCTAATCTAATAAAACATTAATATATATTATAGAAAAATACAGAAAATGTTTAAAATAACTAAACAAGAGCAACAAGGTTCAGTATGTGCATGAAGTATCTTTAATTAGATTTTCTGTACATGCAAAATAATTTTTATTATATGGTTGTACAGTTATAACTGTTACATTAACTAATACCTGTAAAAGTATTGTGTAAGCTCTAAGATCAGTCTTTGTTCTTTTCCTGTAGAGAGAAGAAGATGGGAGTCTATGATCTCTCACTGCTATTAAAATAAAAACAGCTAGTTACAGTGTAACAGACAAAGTCTAACATGTGCACTGTTTTTAAGTGTGAGTTCTGCCAATTTGTAAGTTTTAACAGCACTGTTACCATACCTGATACTCAACAGTTAATAATGAAGAATCCTAGAAGCTGAACTCTTAAAGAGCTTGCATGGTTGACATGACTTGGATTGTCTGACATTATTCATGAATCAATCACTCAAGACACAACAGAAGTGACAATCTTGCAATATGCAATATGCAAATTATAATGATTATTATAATTACTAAAAACATGGGTATGACAGTGCACAACAAAACATGTTTCATTTCAAGCATACACCGTACCTCTTGATGTCTTGTAAAAGGCTGTTTATTACAGATTTAAGCACATTCTTTTGCACATCTTGTGGCTGTATTGGATGACAGTAAAAGATACAAACGGAAGATCAGCTAAATAATGAAAATGTCCTTGTCCCTTTGTTTTTATTCTGGTACCCTGCTCATGTTTTTGCACATGAATTGTGACAACACCACAGAACATTGGATTTGGTCTATTTGGCAATACTGTAGTTTGACAAAATTACCGCACCACGAATACCGAACAAAAGGCGTGGCAATGCTTTTGTTTAACATTCTTCAGAAAATATTTATCATCCAGCATACTGCTGCTTTGCAATAATATTGTTAGTAGTGAGCAATATTTATTATAATTAATAATTAACCTGATCTTAACCATGCAATAATATTAACAACAACAATAATAATAATAGCAACTTTATTCATTCACTTCAATGAAATGTCCCTATTAGGGGTATCCACCCACCGCTGGATGTAATTGACTGAGAGTTGATTTTGATAAGGGAGGAAAACTGGAGTATCCAGAGAAACACCCTTGGAGTCAGATTGAGATTGACTCAAACCCAGCCCACATACGACCTCAGGGCTGTGAGTTGAACCTGGGTCGCAGAGGCGGAAGGCACCGCTGATAACCAATAAGCCGTCCTGACTCCCCCAATGTCTACAGCAGAGGTTTTTGTATACCCAGAGCATATTCCTCTTACAACTAAATAAAGTTAAAACAAAGGTGGGGGGTCTGTATATGACACAAATTTTTTTATTAGCTTGTTGGAAAGAACTTTCAAAATGATGAAGAACGAAATGTTTTAATAATAATGTGATAGCTCTCTTGGTTTGCCAATTTATTCAAGATTTTGATTTATGCAAATTAGACAACTTGTGACATCACATAGTGGACCCAAAATGATGTAAAATCACAAAACATGGAATATCTCTGAAGACTTTTTCTGTATAGAACCGCGACTTTTTCAGTTAATTACTCATTACAAAGTTCCATGATATGGCCCACTGTGACGTTTCCATGGCAACATAATGGGCTCCAGGCCCTCTCCATCCAAAGGGCAAAATCAGAGTTTCCCTCCCCTATAAGGGTTATTTTCTCTTGATGTTCATTCAGTGGGTGTGAGCGAATATGGACATTACACAGCACGAGTCTAATATATTTTGACATCAAATCTCAGGGTAGTGATGCATTTTAAAATCTCAAAACTTTAGGAGGTAGCCACAGCATTTACCTACCGGTAAGCTGGAATTAATTTGAATCATTTCATTATTGTTTTTTTGTGGGACAAAAAGTAGAAGAACAAGAGACACGACTTTGTATGTTATAAATTTAAAATGAAATTAGCACTTAAAAAAACCCCTCTGCTAGTAGGGTACATAAAAGTGCCTTTTGTCAGAATTATTTTTTTAACCTTCAGTTACATTCACAAACTTTCTTTGAATTTGTAAGTTACATGTACATGCATGCCCGTTGATTCATAGATCAAAATTGAGATGTATGGGCTGTCAAAGATCCATCGATCACAGATGAAAAGTGTTGTTGATTCACTCCCCTGAAAAACAGCTCAGATAACATCATGCAACATGTGGGAATTCAAACACAAGAACTAACTCCTCAAGCTGGACATACATGTAATCGATAACAAAATGAAATCATTCGACGACAAAACTCTGAAAATAACAGCTTACCTTGAAATCTGAGAGATGGGAATGTTCAATTGCGTTGTGAATATAATGTTAACGCAACTGAACATTCCCATCTCTCAGATTTCAAGGTAAGCTATTATTTTCAGAGTTTTGTAGTCCAATGATTTCATTCTGTTATTGATTACACATACAGTATGTCCATATTAAACATTCAAATTTTTTTCTGCATCCAATTGGTCCAGGACCCTTTGTTCTATATTCTGTGCATCCAAACGAAAATGAGTGCATCCCAGGACACAATGACTCACTCTGGATAGTCACCTCTGAGTTCACATATTGCAAAATTGAAGCTGAAGTACATTGTACGTTGTAAGTTTAAGCCTTTTGCCACCCTCTTTCATCATTGGTACAGTAAGTATGCAGATGTGCTCACTAATCAGTCTCTCAAATGCCTAAGTATACTGGGTATCCACGGTAACACCAACAGCTGCAGTTTGATTCTTGCTACACATACAGTGTACACTTCAACAGAATTCTTTGATGTGCTTCTGTAACATATTTTACATACAATGTACACTGTATGATGATTGTTCAAATTCAAATTCAAATTCAAACTGTATATAAACTTACTGCAACTGAAGATGACATACATGTAGGAATGTCAAAACATGTTTTGCAGACTTAAAAATTAATGTTGTGCCTTTTTTAAGAATAATACAGTATCTACTTATTGACTGAGCGGGAGGGCCAGATAGGAAAATATTTGGCCTAAGGTCATGGCATATGGGCCAAGGACAGCAAGGTCAGGGTGCTGTGACCTAGGGCCAAATATTTTCCTGTCCTACCCGACCTAAACTCAGTCAATGGGCGCATTACACTATTCATGAGCACTCACAAGGTGAAGTTTGGACAAAATAACATTTGCATAGACAGGGGTTTCAATAAGTACCGACAGCCGACGAAAAGCGTTGGCTACTTCGCTCAGAGAAGTCGGCTACTTTTTCCCCTAAATTGAATTAATTGAGGGATTCCTTCAAACCTTAAGTAAAATTCATTTTGATCAACTTGAATGTACTTTTTTTAACCTCAATTTCAAAATAATTGTCAGATTTGATATTGCCATCTTTGAGCTACAGTGAACAGCTATAACTTTTTTCCGCATTTTTGCCTAGACCAACCGTCACATTTTTTTACGTAATTCAATTACGTTTAGTTACGTCCCCAAACATGTGAAGACGTTTAATGTAAAACAGGTTGTTATTGAGTAACCGTCAAGACTTGTTTTCCAAAAACAGTAAATTTTTCGTTTGTTCAGATTAAAAGGACATATTCCTATCGTTCGACAGAACTGGTTTCTGTTTAAATTCGCGCTTGAAAAAATGCGCAAAAAAGTGTGCCATTCCCGGCAGCTTGAAATTGGTAGTAATGATGACAGGAAGTTGTCGAAACGTCATATAACGTTAAAAATCGTTCATTTTCCTTTTGAAATGGTCCAAATCTTTCTTCGCTGGGAATTTTCAAGAGAATGGGCTTAATTGCACACAGTGTCTCTGTTGATAAGAAATCTCCCTTTATCTTTGTACTCAATGTGGTGCCCAGAACGCTGGACATCGCATTTCAGAGCTTCCAGATTTCACAATCTTCTGGGGGGGCATGCCCCCAGACCCCCCTAGACGAAGGGGCCTAACGGCTAGCCCCTTCTTGATACAGTCGGCTACTAGACTCAAACCAGTTGCCTACTTCAAATTTTATTGAAACCCCTGCATAGAAAATTAATCTGATAATGTTGTTTGCATTAAAGTGCACCTAACCCTAAAATGTTTTTTTCGCTAAAATGAATCTTTTGCAACTGCTCGAAACGTATTGCGGCCATTTTTTTCATTTTTCTAACAAATCCTGATATTTTATAGGCTTCGAAAGATGCGAAAATCCAAGCATCTTCTGTTCACGACCGAGTCAGACGGGGAGTGGGTCTATTCCTGATTTGACGTCACAAACTGATTTACATTGCATTAACTCTTTGTAAAAATGCATGCAAAGTAGATTGTGACGTGAAATCAGGAATAGACCCACTCCCCTTCTGACTCGGTCGTGAACAAAAGATGCTTGGATTTTCGCAACTTTCGAAGACTATAAAATGGCAGGATTTGTTAGAAAAATGAAAAAATGGCCGCAATGTGTTTCAAACAGTTGCAAAGATTCATTTTAGAGAAAGAATATTTTGGGGTTAGGTGCAGTTTAACTACAATTGCTTTTCTAGCTGTAAATAACTTGGATGTTTAAAAGCGACAAAATCCTATAAAATTGCATTGCATGGAGCAGTACGTGTTCCTAGCAGGGCTGTTCAGCTTTTTCCGGCCCTGCTCGCATTAATGCATACAGCCCTCACTCGGGGATTTTCCCAGTAGTTTTACAATGAAAGCATGCTCTGGGCCGTATGGGCCATATGATAAATATTAACACATGGCATCTGACAGGATGCGGCGATGCGGATCCGCATAATTCCCTAAAATCCGCATCCTCCGCATAATTACGATATTTTCCACATAAAATGGAAGAAATGCCTGATATTAGTGATAAAGCAGTTGCTTACCATCCTCACAAACATAAAAGCCAAAGAGATTGACTATTAATTTTTTGAAACGCTTATTTTCCTGAACATTGAGGAAAACATGCCACTTCGTTCGCAAGATGAAAGTTCGTAAGCAGTTTCCACACATTTTTCGGCAATGAGCCTGGACTCTAGTTAAACCGTTTTAAATTTATAACATACCCTAGGTTCGAAATGTTTAAAATTTTTAAAAAGATGCAACAAGGTATGAAAATTTAGCCACCAGTTATAGTCGCAAAATTAAATTACATCATTTGTAAAAGTAGGGACAATCATTGTGACGAAGTTGTTCAAAACAAAATAGGAGCCCGCAATACATGACTGTGTAAAACACCGCTGAAAATGGTGAACGATCGAGAGAATGGATCGTGGTCAACCACATCACAATTTTGCTCTATATCTCCAACTTGAAACAAAATTCATGACGAGAGACAAAATATCTTTTTATCGCTTTATTTATTTTAGCAAAAGTTTCGGCAAAATGCCGGTCAAAGCTGGTTGCAAATTGGCGCAAAGGGAAAAAATTCAGTCGTAAATGCGACTGTATTGGTCGCAATTTCAAGTCCTGATTTACATATACCATAAGCATGTAAAATATATTAGACGGGCCTAATTATTAATTCTGTAAATTGTTTAAATTTCCGCATAATCCGGTGTAATTTCCGCATAATCAACGCATGTTTACACATAATATGGCCAAGAATTTCCGCATAATAGATTTAATTTATTTCCGCATCCTATCAGAAGCCCTGTTAACATTATTGTAATCAGATAACAATACCAGAGAAAGCACGATGTCATATGTTATCCTAACAAAGTCATGATCAATTCCACTTTCACCAAACTCCTCAGGATCAAAGTCATCTTTCCTCTGCACAAGAAAAATTGAAAAAACCTTGATAAACCCATTGACTCCTACAGTGTAGGAGTGAGACATAATCTATAGATTTTACTCCATCTAATTCCAGACAATTAAATTTACTTGTCAATGGGCGGGGGGACGGTTCGAATTCAGAAGTCAATGGGTTAAAACATGAGAATACAAATCCATTGTGTTTATATGACAGTGCACAGTAATACAGTGTACATGTACGGTGACAACGTACAATGTACCTGGATTTCTTTAATCACTCACTGAAAACCTATGTCCCCATAATCACTCACTGAAAAACTACAGTATGTCCCCATTAATAACATAACCGCAGTAATTATAAAAGCAAATGCTCTGATTGGTCAACGTGTGCAAGGAAAAAATGCTTTTTCCTCAAACTGCAATGATGACCAGCCAGTGTACTGCCAAAAATGCTGAAATTCCTTTGCAGCTTTAAGAAGAAACGACTTAGAAATACTATGTTTTAACCCTTTAGTGGGTAAATTTTTTGCACCACAAAGTGATCTGCTTGCCAACATGTACAGTAAGTAAAAGCCAGCTCAATGAGTTAGTGGCGAGAGGCATTCAAAGAGGACAAAGGAAAAGGCAAGAAGTCGAAAAAATGTGTGCCTGCATTTGTCAAATCATCAGCTAACCCTGACTTAACATACGGGGCCCAGTGGTACACTGTAGGTACACAACGCAGGTCACAGGTCATTGTTTTACCAATACAGAAAGAATCCTAAACATTCACTGAAGCAAACCGCAGGCCTAAAAAAATTAGACCTAAACCAGAGTTTTTAGGCCTAATGTTAGCACTGGTAAATGGCTACGGTTGTTTCTGTCTTCAGTTGGTAAAACAGAGACCTGTGACTTGTGACCTGTGTTTTCTACATGTACCTGCCCCAGGACCGAGTTGTTTATAACCAGTGATTAAGGTAATCCGGGATTACTTGAAATTTAAATAGCAGTTTATTTTCTGATTATAAAAGTACCTACAAGATTTTTAGGGGATATTTACATGAGACCGGAACAAACTCAGACTGGCAAGAGTTCACATTGGCCTCCATACATTTCTTCTCAGACCGGTTTGACTTTGCCTTGGTTGCTGGACCAAGGTGAGAAATTCTTGTACGGGTCTGAGTTGGTACCGTTCTCATTTAAATGACAACAAATCTCAGACCAGGTTGAGAAGTTTCAAGCCTGTAAGCTTTTCGGTCGGCCATGTATTTATTAGACAAAACATATCATTTCGTCCTGGTTTCATGTAAACGGCTGCAAAAATTTCAAACCAGTACAAGTTCATACCAGTCTGAGTTCGTCCCAGTCTTATGTAAATACCCCCTACTGTAAGTCTTCAATCTTGACTCAGATTATGGGATGGCATTAATTAAATTGCCGATTTACTGGTGATCAGCTTTTGAGCAACTAGACCCAGGTCCTTAACCTTATAATTGATTTGAGTTAATTTCAATAGTGTCCCCTGAAGCTCACAAGGGTATAAAATAAAAGACACTGCATTAAGTGACAAAGCCAAGTCAATTTAAGTCCTCTAGTGCTAAATCCATTGGATAAGTTATTAAATGAAAGTTGTTGTTGATGTTCTTCTTCTTCCCTTCTGTTAAACATTTTGCAGGGGTACAAATGAAAGTAACGGGGTGACCCAAAGATGCCGCCGTCCTTTCTGCCAAGGCTGTACCCACTTGAAGTAGGATTTAGATTAATCCATGTTTACATATAAAGATATTTTATCGATGTAGTTGACTCTCAATGTGGGTCAGGCTTTGTCACTTGGTGCAGTGTCCTTTATTTTATACCCTTGTGAGCTTTAAAAATACACCTTAGCAAAATAAAAACAACTGCTGAAATTTTCATATCAAAATAAATTTAATTTTCCTCATTTACATGTACCCACCGTAAAAACGGAGACCATTTCAGAAAAAGAGTCAAATGTTGATGTTAAAAATCCTAGAAGACCTTGGTATTCCCCAGAAGCCATTGCCATTCTCCAATCATTTCTGTAATTAGTTGTAAAATAATATTAATAATGCGTATGTCAGTGAAATGAATGGTTTCATTGGAGCTGCAGATGAATACAGGAAACAAAAAAGGAAATCCCTACCCCAACAAATCTGCAACCCACCCCACCCCCAAATTTACTCAGTGCTTGAAATTTTGCGAGTTCATTACAAAAATTAATGACCTGTAATACAGTATTTTATTTACCCAACGTCTGATTCAAATCTTTTTGGTTCATTTGAGTTTTCCTCTAGTTTTAAAGTTGGAGTGCCATAAAGTAATTAAAAATCTCGGATGGTGTTGTCGTCACAGTAAACAAAACAAAACAAAAGTCTTCACTGAGTTCTGTAACTGTTACAGATCCTGCAAAACCTGTCATGTCTGACATCATAAGTACACCATTAACAGATCAATGAGACAAAATTTATTTTTTTGGTCTCCAACTTACCTTAACGACATAGCATCTTCATATTTAATAAATTCTGTTTTACTCTTTTCTTCCTTTTTTGAGCGATTACTTCGATGAACCACCATTTCGCTGTCTGAAGAAGAAGCCGAATGGAGGCGTTCATGTTGAGAATTCGCCGTGAGGAACTTACGCTTACTGCCATCATCAGAATCTTGTTTCACCAACAATCCGCGTTTTTCCTTATCCCTCCGCAAAAGTCCCGTCTTTTTAGGCTCACTGATTTTTATTTTCGATCCTTGCTTTGACGAAGAGATTCGCGTACTTTTCTCGCCACCCGGAGGCATATTTTCCTCTTCGACGTGTACGTCTCCATTAGCTTCCGTTTTGTTGTTGCTGAGGTTACGAGAGAAACGGTTCTGTGAGTTTGTAACCCTTGAATTGCTTGGCTTCACGTTCGCTGATCCCGAAACTTCAATTGATTCTGGGGGTGTCACAACAGTTCTTCTGTTTTCTACACGCGCTGACTTAGAAACAGGTTTCGGATCAGAAACCGCGCTAGAACTTTCACCGGCATTCTCAGCCCTTAGTTCTTCTCCACCGGCTGAGTTCGGGGAAAACGAATTTCGATGACGAGAGCTGAAAAGATTTGATAGGCCACCCAATCTTCGAGTTGGACGAGGTCGATCTGGGTTACTGTTCTGTGATGAATACAGTAATTGGTAAGAGTACTGACAAGAAATAATCAAACAACTACACGGTTAAGCTTACCACAGAAGTTACTCGCACTTCATCGGAATCTTCGTTCGGGTTGAAAAGTGGATTTTTGATGGGAGGCAGCAGGCGAGCAGAACTGCTTTTACCACCTCCACCCGACATTTCCACTACTCAATGATCTAATCCATAACTCGTAAAGAAATCAAGGCCAGAGTACGACTATTATCCGTTAATAAAGTTGACAATAACTTCAACATCTTTCGAGGAAATTCAGTGTGGTAGCCATATTTGTTTATGAAAAAGGTTGTGAGGGTGCAATGAACCGTGTATAAATACTACAAAGTGGTTGGTTGTTTTATTGAAAATTCAATTTGATTGGTTGATACCGAGAAATCTCCAGACTCATTAGGGACAGGTGAGCTTTGGATACAAGGCAAATCAATATTTCATGGACCAAACTTATTTTCCTTGTTTGCCGAAAATACATGCAGAGTGCAAAACCAGCGAGTGTAACTTTCCGTTTTATTCGTAGTCGTGAAGTTGGAGAGATCATTTGGGGTCGACGACTTGAAATAAAATTGACGAAAACGTACGTTTTTCGGTGTTAACCAAAATATTTAGAGGGACTGACGTCTCGATGTCAAGACAAACAGGGAATAACACTAAAACGATAAAATACAAAGTTTATCGCTTTTCGCTTTTTTTGCGATAGTTTTGTTTCGTATGATCCAAATGGGTAGCCATGCACACTCGTCAGTCTCTGATTTGGTTGGGATCATCCGAAACGAAATCGTCGCAAAAAAAAAAAAAAGGCGCCATACTACCTCTGAAGCCAGAGATTTTATCGTTCAAATAATGCATTGCTCTTGAAAAGTTGAAGACTTCTGGAAAACCGTTCAAAGAGAGTGTAGTAAATTTCACAATTCGTGAATTTCAAGTCAAAAGTTGAAAGAAATTTTACACGGCACTGTCATGGCGGATTCGTTAGCTCGGCGGTATATATCAATTACAAGCAAAAGTGAATTATCTAATTCATTCTTGTTACAAACTGTAGTTTCATTACGAAGTTCAATATTTCAAGGAACGCTTGCATCTTCTATTTCCAGCTTCTTAAATAGAAAATATTTTCAGCGAAGTAAACAGAAAAAGGAACCTCTGAGATCCTTCCAGGGGGGGAGGGGAGGGGGGCCTTGCCGCTTGTCTGAATTTTAAAAGATCTCGTGCGGGTGCTTTGTCAATGTTTCACTTTGCTGTGACCGTTGCTGTCGGAAATTCAAAGAAAGGATGTCGTTTGTCGCAATTTCACTTTAAGTGCTACCTGTCGCTACTTTTTAGTCCATGTCGCTTGTCAGAATTTACCCTGTCAGAGCCTCATCTCTTTGGCTGAAAACTGGCCAGGCAGCTCAGAATTCGGTCATGCGGAACTGACACCTTCGATAACTTGTAAATACCTAAGGCTAACAAGATATGGTCTGTTGTAGGCCTGTCACATAGTTGTCGTAGTCCATTTTACAACCGGTCATTGTAAAACGCAGACTGCAGACTGCAGACCGGGGGTAAAATGCAAACTGAGGTTATAATTTAACTGTTGAAAAAGCCCAAAGCCAATAGAAATGCTGATAGTTGAGCCTAAATATTGTTTTAGGCCTAATTAGGCCTAAGGTTAGCATTTCTAACGGGTTTGGGCTTTTTCAGCAGCTACGTTATAGCCTCAGCCTGCATTTTACCCCTGGTCTGCAGTCTGCAGTCTGCAGTCTACAGTCTGCGTTTTACACTGACCGATTTTACAACCTAAAAAGGCCGTTTACAAATTTTTGGTTATTGAGGGACTAACTTTCCTGTTTAGCTGGTTCATATACAAGTATATATTTTTAGACTTTAATATCATTGGGTGGTTTTTTCGTTACGCTCAGAACTTTCAAAACACATTTTGATGCCAAAATTAATGAGGAATTTTGAAGAGGTTATGTAAAGATGCATTTTCTTTCATTTGTTAGACCTCTTTAAGGGAAATGTTATTCATATTAAAAGGCGTATCGGCGGGTGGGATCCGTAATGATTTAACAACCCCAGAGAAAAACGACGATGTGATCAGTGCTACTTATTATTTTAGCACTTTTCGAGGCACCTGTTAAAAATGCCTAATGCAAATGTAGGACACTAGATCATGACAGGCGTAAAATGCTATTTAAAAAAATTTACAAATTTAGGTCAAATTCAGTCATGAACTGAAAAAGTTTGACGAGAAAGTCTGATGCTAAATTTTAGAAGAATGCTTTAGAATTAAAAGGAAATCGACGAATCTGATCTTTTATGTTTTCGAGGCCAACAAAAGTAAAAGTTCTCGGTTTGAAGATGGGAGGGGAACTTATACGGCCAGCCAAAGCTGTCGTACAAAGCGTTCACGTCTCTTATTAAAGCCACTACAGTTTTCCAAAATTCAGAGAATTTTTAACTCGAATTATAGTGCTTTTGAAACCAATTTTTTTAACTTTTGCTCAGTTGTAATGTGTTCTTTCAGTGCTTTTCTCGTTTTTTTTCTTGGATTCCCTCACGCGCAGGTGTCAGCGGCCATGTTGGTGGAATGAACAATAGGAAAGGAACTTTATTTAAGTGTCTAGTCGTTCTAGCGCTGGCTGGAGTACTACTTGGGTACACTGTAAACTGAAATTAACAATTAACGCAAATCAAGCCAAATGTTGGTTTTTGAGGAGAGGGGAAACCGGAGTACCCGGAGGAGACCTCTCGGTGCAGAGTAGAGAACCAACAAACTCAACCCACATATGACGCCGAGTCTGGGAATCGAGCCCGGGCCACATTGGTGGGAGGCGAGTGTTCTCAACACTGCGCCATCCCTGCACCTCATACACAATAGCGAAATTTGGCTCTATTATTATGCAAAACTTGAGCTACATTTTTTATAGTTTTGGCGCTAACATGGCCGTCTTATCTCGTGATTGCAATCAAAGAATTGAAAACATTGGCCACATTAAAGGTCAGCTACCATCTTTCTAACACTTGGAAGGTACTGGACATTGTTTATCAGCGAATTAAAGTTAACCAGTTTCAACACTTTCATCAAACTTTAGCAATATGGTACCATATTGACCACCAATGATTGCTTAACAAGATGAAATAATTGAGGTGACGTAATAGGTCACTATGGCAACAAATAGCCATCTAAAAACACCCTATATTTTGTCTTTAATCGCTTATGTCTCAAAAACGAACTTGGTAACCCTCAATTTTCATTGCTGGTAAGGGATTAGCACTCTTTGACAAAACTCTTCGCAAAGTTAAAGTCCTAATACGACCAAAAAATAATTCTTCTTTTCCTTTGGATTTCAAAACTATGTTAACTAAACACTAAGTGACCCAAGTTTTAAGTTCTGATTTTAAAAAAGACACCTGTTTATTTTAACTGGAATTTTGTTGTTTGTTGGTCCGCCATTACTAACTTTAAAATCTTGAGAGAGCTGGGTCGAGGAGAAAATGACGACAAAAAGTCACTGGTTTAAGAATGCAATGCGTGTGTACGCGGCTGAATTAATATGCAGCACGGGAGTTTCGGGCTTTCAGATTTTTAAACTCGTGTTTTTCATATATAATAAGTTGCGTTTACATCAAGTGCTGAAATTTTAAGCTAGTGAGTCAATGATGTCACTTTTCCCTAGATCCAACCCTCTGAGGTCCAATCGGTCAGTTTTGAACGTGAGTAATGGCGGACCGTGAAATTCAAACGTTACATTCAAAATAAACAGCCTTTGGATAAAAATCAAAGCTCAAAATTTTGCCAGTCGGGTTTTATGCGAACACGCTTTCAAAATCTGAAGAAAAAAAGAAAATGACTTTTTGATCATAGTCAGGAACCCATGACCCGCAGCCTACAACTCTACTGTGTTCGTGTAACGGCGTTTTCACAGACCGATTTATTTTTAGATTGAATTTCCCGCGAATGAGACTCCCACAGGAGCCCGATGACCAATTACAAGAAATTAAGCTGACGTCATAAGGTCACCGAACCGGAACTGCCTTTGTTTTTTGACCTAATTCGCGGAAAGGGCTAGTCTAAAAATAAACCTACTTGTGAAAACGCCGTTTCACAGACTCTGTATGGAAGTTGCACGCCCCAGAATGATGGGCTCCTGCATAGTAGCACTTTAAAAATTATCTGGAGCGGATTTGTGGCCACCTTCACAAGTGGAAAATATTAAGGTGGCTCTGAATTCGCTTTAAAATTTGCATGGAGCTATATTTTAGCCTGATAATCACTTTCCAGCAATAAAAATTGATACAAGACACGGAATTCCTTCTTGAGATATAAATATTTAAATAAAAACTATAGAACGCTTTTCGATGGCTCTTTTGTTGGCATGGAGACCTAATACGTCACATCAACAGGTGCATCTTGTTTAGCAAGTATGTGTGTTTCAATTGGTATAACTTGCAAATGTCTTGTGCAGGGCTCGATTGCATTTATATTAGGGAGTTAAGGACGATGCCTGCTATTGTTATTGCGCATATGTTCTGCGCATCTCGAGATAATCGGATTTCCTATGGGTGGTTCTTGTTGATACAGTGATATTTTTGCGCGGTTCAAAACTATGCTGAGAAAGCAAAGCTTAGCAAGTGCTCTTGGTATCCAAAAAGAAAATTGGGGGTAACCACGCATTTTTCAAAGATAATAAAACTTCAATTTGGAAAAGAAGCCCATACATTTTACATTGAAAGCTTTTTACAAATATTGTTGATTACTTATCTTCGAAAAATGCGTGGTTACCCCAATTTTTGGATTTCAATAACATTTGTTAAGATCTGCTTTTCCCCCATATTCAGTAAACCACGCAAAAACACCTTTGAATTAGTAGGCACCGTCCTTAAAACAAAATAATATTGCAAGGCTGGTTGCATAAGACTGTGAGGAGCTATATTTCGTCAGGCACGGCCTGATTTCTTCGGGGAGTTAAATGATTTGCCGTTACAATTTTTTTGAAATTCAAATATAAGCCATAAGAAAACTAAGTATAAGATTACAGATAAATATATATTTAACCATTAACCTGCGAAATCGCGCGGAATGTCGCCTGATACTTAGCCCACGAGGCCGAAGGCGGATTTGTCTAAAATCATGCGATATGATGACGATATGAAGATCTGCTTTTCCCGCATATTCAGTAAACCACGCAAAAATACCTTTGAATTAGTAGGCACCGTCCTTAAAACAAAATGATACTGCAAGGCTGGTTGCATACGGCTGTGAGGAGATATATTTCTTTCGTCAGGCATGGCCTGACTTCTTCGGGGAGTTAAATGATTTGCCATTTTTGAATTCAAATATAAGCCATAAGAAAACTAAGTATAAGATTACAGATAAAAAATATATTTAACCATTATCCTGCTCAATGTTGCGGAATATCGCCTGATACTTAGCCTACGAGGCCGTAGGCGGAGTTATCTAAAATCAGGCGACCAATAATTGATTGAAGGTTACGTTTATACGAACGTTTATACGAACGTTTATACGAACGTCGATATTCCGCAACATTGAGCAGGATAATTGTTTTATTATTCAACACATTGATGACAAAGCACCATTTTTATTGGATAAAAGAAAGCTGGAAAAACTACCATTTTTATCCGTGACACACGAAATTACGTATATCGCAGGATATCTGTTGAGTACGCACGACAAATATTGAGCGCGCTATGACCATATTTGGACATTGTCACAATGTGTTGAATAATAAATATAGATATATGTATAGGGTTACAAATAAATAAACGAGAAGACCTTTAAATAATATTTATTTGTAACCCTATACATATATCTATATTTATTATTCAACACCTTGTGACAATGTCCAAATATGGTCATAGCGTGCTCAATATTCGTGGTGCGTAGTCAACATACAGAAGGCTCGATTTCCAGCCGTTTTAGTAGCCAGAGTTCCTTGGGAGGAGGATGATACCAGACTCCCAAAACGGCTGGAAATCGATCCTAACTTAACAGATAACTTAACAGGGGTAGCGACGCATTTTTCGAAGATAATTATTAATCAACAATATTTGTAAAAAGTTTCAAAATACAAAGCAATGTATGGCGTTCTTTTCCAAATTGAAGCTTAATTACTTCTGAAAAATGAGTGGTTACTCCCAATTTTCTCTTTGGATACCAAACTCCGCATAGTTTTGAACCGCGCAAAAATATCCCTGTATCAATAAGCACCAGCAAAAGGAAATCCGAGTATCTCGAGATGCGCAGAACGTATGCGCAATAACAATAGTAGGCACTGTCCTTAATTAAATCCCTAATATTAGCTGGTGCCATATACCATTTAGGGCTTTAAAAGATAAAAGTAAAATTTTAAAATGTATTCTATAACTAACTGGCAGCCAGTGTAATTCTTGCAAAACGGGCGTAATATGGTCATATTTGCAGCTGGAAGTTAGTAACTTATAGCTACAATTGTAGCTGCTGCGTTCTGTACTCTCTGCAGTTTAGTTATTTCACAATCAAGAAGTCCATAAACTGAAGAAGTCTATTGCAATATGCAATTCTGCTTTTGACAAAAGCATGCAGAACCATTTCTAATTTATCTCTTGCTAAAAATTTACTTATTCGCCTTAATATTGTGGAGCCGGAAAAAAAGCGTCGCTACAAGACTTAAAAATATGGGTAGACATGGAGAAGTTAGAATCAAATCAGGAGCCAAGATATACGCCATAGCGCACTTCAGACAATGGCTTAATGTCTGTTGTGCCAACACGGTCTGCATCTGCATGTACAAGGATTAATTTTCATCAGTTGCTGTCTAGATCCGATAGTAAGAGTTTCAGTCTTATCATAATTAATTTTTACTTTGTCCCTGATTATGGCTCCTGGTTTGTCCCAATACTCCCTAACAAGTATGACGAAAACCACTGTATAGCTTTTCCGTGTATACCGAAGCTTGCTTTCAAGCGTCTAAGTAAAATTCCATGATCCACTTTGTGCGGCACTTATATCTAAAAGAAGAGTAACACTCTATGAGTTTATATTTAAAAGATATCATTGTCGACGATATGCAGATTGCAACAACGCCGTAAAGACCTGACAGGCGATGTAGTCATATGTCTGATTAAATATAAATACAGCACGCTCTTTAAGCTTAGAGATGTAGGCCAAATTGCTCACGGAACGCAAGTTCTTAAACACTGAATCTAGACCCAGTTTCTTCAGCAGAGGTATAGCCACAGCCTCTTTAACTTCCAGTTTGCAGGAAATATTCCTGAATCCAACGAGCTGTTAATTGTCTTCGTAATCACTGGAATGAGAGGCTCAATGCAAGACTTTAGTAGAGGTGTGGTGATAGGATCAAGGCAGCAAGATGTAGATTTAGAGTTCGCAAGAAGCATGCACACATCGTCTTCGGTCAGTGGCGCAAATATTTCAATAAATAATGGAGTTGGTGAATCGCTATGTATATCACTATCATCTGGGACAGCACACTGATCAAGCTCATCTCGTGGTCGAGTAACTTTTTGGACAAAGTACCTCCCCAAGTCATTTGCAAGGACTGATTTATCCACATAGTCTGAGAAGAATAACTGTGAATTAGCTCTTTCTTAATTATTTCGTGATTATTCCATCTTGCTCACCTTGCACATTACAGGGAAACTATCCTGTAACTGGATGGGTACGACCGTACGAACGGTATTACTAAAATTTGGCGACTCACGTGGTTGGCTTCTGGACCAAGGGAGAGGTCCTGGGAACGAGCACGACAAAGAAATGCACCGAAATATGTGCTGCACGTTTTCCTTTCTTAAGGAAACAGGACGTAATTTTCTTGCTTTTTGACGTCAAGTTGTCTTCACGCCGTCGTGTTTGCTAAACTCCGTATTAACAACTAACGGTGAACGGTTCCCTGTCTTATAGGCGTTTCCTAAAGAATAGTGAGGTTTTAAAACGTCACATGGCAGGCAAACGTCTTTCTCAAAAGAAAAGGAAAATTTTCTAATACGAGAATTCTAATGACAAGTGGCAACTTGGCGTTTGCCGGTTCACTTAAAAGTCTCTCTATCACGCTATAAAAGTGATTGTCTAAATATAAAACGTTCAGATATTCACAACTAATTTTCTAAATATCACATCGGTTGTCTTTCTAACCTTTTTTTAACCACCTCTCTCCCCGTACTGTCTGTCTGTAATTTTCCTTCTTCCCACGTACTATCCCTGTTTGGAACAGCCTCCCTCAGGAGTTTGTTTATTCCCCAAACCTCACTGCCTTTAGTTCTAGGGTGAATGGGTGGCAAAGTTGCTCTGTGACCTGTAGACTATGGCCTCAATTGGCTTTGTGCAACTACAGTGTTGTAGACAATAACTTTATTGTTCATGTAATTGATTATTTCATTATTTATTTATAGTCTATTTATTTATTTATTTAATTTATAGATGTGTAATTGCATAATGTGTCAACTTGTAATTTGCGTCACAAGTTACATCGGTTGTTATGCAAACAAGTGTTACCGATTAATAAAACAGAACAGATACCCTCTACTTTTTACACCTAGTCAAATTTTAGTTGGAAAAAATAAACCGAGTTTAGGTCAGTTTTCCCGATTTTGGTGTCCAAGTTCAGTCCAAAAAAAGATGACATTGTCGACATTAGCATTGCAACATTTCATTTGATTGGTTTATTTTGGAGCAATCAATTATTGCTTATAATCCGTAAATAGCAACGAACGGTTTACTGGAGTTTATGAAACGTTCTAATTTTGTTATTATCGATGTTAAAATAACTCAAACAACACAAATTATTTGAAATTTTATTGCTGTGAAAGTCGATTCTCACTAGACATGACAAAATTCGACGATTAATAGGTAGATTTCAGAGCGTAATCTTGAGATCGGGAGATACGGTCCAAAATCTGGAGTCTCCCGGGTTATCCGGGAGAGTTGACAGTTCTGGCTTAAGATTTACGCTTAACAACCCAGAGAAATGTTTGCGTTTTTTCCAAAAAGAGAAAAAAAAGGTTTCCAAAAAGAAAAAATCCTGGAGCTTCTAAATTAACTGAATTACGCGCGAAATTAGCGATTTCGGTTGTTTTGATTGGTGGCGCTGAGATGAATGAATGGCAGACGCTCAAGACGTTGAAGAACTGTTGATCTTCACAGCTAGGATCGGATCCATTATAAGTTTCCATTTTTATATATATGTACAGCAATCTTTGCCTTCAAAAACGGATCAAGAACGACACTGAATCGGATCCACTTAAGAGGTAACTTCACTCACAAAGTGTAAGATTGGCAATTGCTGATCTTATCTGTTATAGCATCTCTTTCTTTCACGAAAGTCGATCAACGAAATATCCCGCAGACAGCATTTTCCGGCGGTTTTCCTAGCCTTTAATTTAAACCTCTCCTTTGTTCCAAATATGTTGTATATATTTCTATTTCCTGCTTTCGTTTTAATAGCAGTAAACATCATATCGTAGAGAGAAAGGGCGTAAACTAAATCTCATTTTAACTTGGACTTGCACGAACGGTTGGTTCGAAGTACAGCGCTATCATTTCTGGAAGTCAGCTTCTCATGCAACTCTGCATGTGCTTGAATGAAGTGGAAAAAGAAAACCATGATTAATCGCTTCATTGATACCATAAATTTCAAATCTTTTCCTTTCAACAAGAATCGCTTCAAGGGAGTATGAGCGTTTGGCGGGCTCTACTACAACATATTTTTGTTCAGTTGTTTGATCGTTTCGTTTAACCATGGATAGTGGAATTAACTCAACCCATTGAAACAATTTCTTCAGTTCTTTAATTTGTTGTTTAGTGAAAGCGATTCGAAATTGCAGGCAAATCGCTCGAAAATGAGAGCAGCCAAAACTCGAAAACGACGCACGATGGAAGCTCGCCATTTTGAAATTGGTGTTGGTGAGCATTTCAGAAAAGTTACGGAGCATTTCTGGTGGCAAATTTCCCTCATTGTTGAAAGAAACGACCTTTACACAAACCCTATTTATTTTTACACAGAATCTAAAAAAAGATTATTTTTTTAATTAAGAGAAATTTAAAAGGACTCTGATTACAACAAAAATTATTCTTTTAAATTGTGTTTTATGTTGCTTAATAGATTTCTTTGGTATATATTTCTCTCCCCTGTAGGATAAAAGATGTTTTACTCAGTTGACATTTTGACACGAAAGGGAAGACTTGGCCTTATTTGGTAAGCTTGGCCTAGCCTCTCACATAGTAACTGTTCATTAGGGATATATTTATTCCATTCACTCTGCCTCGTGGGAGTAAGACGTAAGACTCTCTGCTTAAATTGAATAATGCTACAACACTGTATCACGTAACAGCAATTTTATGGTACCATATGAAACACCGATTATTTCCAATTAAGATGTGATCATTATTGTGATGTAATAAGTTACCTTGGCAATGGGAGAGCTCAGCAAAAACACCCCATATTTTGAATTTAGTTGCTCATATATCAAAAACAAACTCGGTGACCCTCCTTTTTTATTGCTGAAAAGTGACGATGAAACTTTCGGCAAAGTTAAAAAAAAAATCTGTCCAGAGGATTCAGAGCTACCTTAAAAAAATCATCAAATTAAGGTGGCTCTGAATCCACTCGACAGAATTTTTTTAAACTTTGCAGAAAGTTTCATCATGCCCTTCTGATTACTTTTCAGAAATAAAAAATGGGGGTCACCGAGTTCGTTTTTGAGATATAAGCAACTAAAGACAAAATAAAGGGTGTTTTTACAGGGCTTGCCCGTTGCCACGGTGACATATTACGTCACAATAATGACTGTATCTTTTTCAGCAATATTGCCAGTGCATGATACAACGTTGTGGTGCCGATCCTTCCGAATAAGAGCGTCACTTTGAAGCGTTGAAACTGGTTCGAGCCTCCTTAACAGATTTTACTCTGTCTAGCGCCAGACGATTTTACACTTTAAATTGGGGGTGTCCTGGAGCACCTGATAGGTCAATGGATCAATAATTTTTCTTATTTGCTTCACAATGCAAAAGTATAAATTATTTTAGAGGAGACACATGCGAATGAAGATATGTCTCCAGATGACTCGAGCTTTATAAAGAACTAGTACATTTCAAGAGATCCCACTGCCAAGGTCTTTTATTTACGTGATGTGAATAAAATCTTTAGGCTGATAGTTTTTTCACCCCCACCTTTCCAAGTCAGGAGAAGACCCTCCCTCATCCCTTTTCGTTTTCCAAACTTTGTTGAGAGAGGACTTGATAAGTCTTGGAGATGGTTTTAAGTAGTAATGGTATGACTAACGCTTTTTAGTCATCATTTCAATACCCATTACTAGAATTTCATTCTGGAATTAACATTTTATAGTACTAGCAGCATTAACTTGCTTTGCATTGTAACTGGCTATCGCTGAACATTCCATGGAGCTCGATAAAACCTCTAATATTATTGGACTGGTATGGGATGGAGCTCTAATGTATTTATTGTTAGGCTCTATTGTTTCCCTTGATCTAATTTTTGTCTACTGTTTTCTGAACCGATTACGTATAGCTACGTCCGCGTCCTGATCCCTCGTTGCTTTAGGGTTCTTGATTAATAAACACATTAAACGGACTTGTTAAAGTCGCGTTTTGTTGGGTAGGGAGTGACACACAGACCACCCACCCATCCCCCTCATTTACCCTTGCAGAATCACAAGGACTGGCTACCTTCCCCAAAATTGCCTTATTTTTCACCCAGTCAGCTGGATCAATAAAGATGACCCAGAGCTAGACTACCCATCAACCTGCCTACTTACCTATCCACACATCTATCTTTGTGATGTCAAATTTACTTTATTGCACCCAGTGATCTGAATCATCCGTTTAATTTCCCATACTTCAAAAATTACTAAGCAAAAATGTTTAAGTTGTTGAATACATCTATCAATATTTCCTGCAAAGGCTGGCTGCCACTTACGGTGAATCTAGAAGAGGAATGACACTTCGGGAGTACAAAAGAGTAAACATTTCAAGAGCATGGTATGTACCAAAATATTGTATTCAACACAAGTTTGAACACTACCTTTTAGGTTTTCTATTATTATCGTTACTGTCCTCATTCTTTAAAGCGTTAATATATTTTCCCAGGAGCCCATCAGATGGAACCTCAGTACCTTCACTTATTCCTTGAGTCCAGAATTTCCCGAGCATACTTTTCCCTGGAAAAGTGTCATATTTCCACGGCGAAATGAGATAAAATATACCAGTGTGATGCGTCTTTGTTGGGTTATATGACGTAATACAATAACACTGTCATAGGTCTGTTTTGATTGGGCTTAACCTCGAACCCCCCTCCCCCCTCCAAAGAGAGCCGTTCTTTTTTAAAATAACTCTACTCTAGAAAGTGTTGACTCTGAGACCCAATAACAAAGATAGAGGCTTAATTTGATGGGCTCCTGATGGGCTACAACGCTAGCCAGACGTGCAACGCCATCATTTTTCCCGTTTCAAACAATTTTCATTGTTTTGTGGTGTTCTCGATGACGACCGCGTCGTATATCTTTACAGTAAGTCCCTTGATTATATGACTAACTCCGTGGGCGGGCAAGCGTTCGTGTAAACGCTGCCTAAAATGACGACGTTCACACGTTTTTCCCTCCAAAATGACGCTGATTTGCGCGCGCTCTCTGTTGTTCTATGAGAAAATGTCGTACTCGTAGAAATTACTCGTAGATGTCCTCGTCCTAGAATCTAAAGCGCTCCATTGTCACGAGTACGGAGACTAAACACCTGCCAATGGTTTCATCACTTCTCGATTATACGTTTTTGACCCGGTTTCCGCACTTATGTCAAGAAATGCACCTGATTAGATGCACGCCAAATTTTGACATCCAACACGAAGCCGGTCCCGTTAACAATTAGGCAAAGGTTAGCGTTACTTTTAGCGTATGGTGTAGGTAGCTGTTTTATTCACACCAACTCTTTGATTAACTTGCCTCTGGTTTTGACAACTTTCGAATAATTAAAATTCTTTTTCACGTGAATATTCCTTAATTAAAGCTGTGACAGCAAATTATTTGAATGTCTTGGACTGTGAAAGAAAAGGCAAATGTTTTTTGAATTGCGGCTGTATTGAATTTAACCAAGAATGACCTTTGCAGTTGTAAAGATATCCAGACTTGACCGTTGTTTTTTTCAAGTCTGCTTAAGTTGCTTCCAGCTGCGACGATCATCCTCTCTTAGAGTTATTTGTCTTATTTCTTTTCAGCCGCGATATTATAGATCCTGTTGTCCCATTCGCTCTTCGTTTGTCCTCTAATCTAATGGTTGGCGTGGTACGAATTTATCGTGAACAAACGAAAAATGTCTGGGGTAAGCAGCAATTATTAGATACAATCCGCCTTTTTTTGCACTTCGAAAAGAACGAGTTCTCAGTTAGGGAAACTATGTTTATTCGTTTTATTTGGTGGTATTCGAAATTTCTCCTATTTCGAAGTTTTCCGACCTCTTTTTGATACCAACGGTCAGGCCCTTCGCGTGACAAGGAGGAGGACTGGGGATGAGGAGCCTGCTGGTGTCACAGTGATATGGGCAGAGTCTTGGGTATCCCCACACCCAAAACGCAAGTAATATGGGTATCCCAGGTGGGGATGCCCAAAACACTGATTGCTTCAATGTAGCTTTCAAAAACTTGGCTGTCTGTGACTTAATACAACTGGTAACCAATTTGTGGCCGAGATCCACGAACTTAAGTGGTAAGTGGCAGACAGCGAGGGCGTGGGCTATTGTCGACAATCACTAGGGGAACAATGAATTGAGTTGGTAATTAATATTGAATTAGAGTAGTGAATGAGTTTTGCATCCGTACACAACACAAACCATTTATTTATTTAATCACTTTCACCACAACAGAGAAAAAGGCTGTGGTGGGGGTCGCACAACAGAGCCAGGCTCCAAATTAAGTGCGCCCTTTTACCCTCCCAATCATGATACACAACAGAAGACAGACCACAACACCGGGAACTACATGCCCTACTCTTTGCGACAAGTGTGTGGGTTCTTTTACGTCCCACAGGATTATGAACATTGAAGGGCTACGGTTTATCGTCCTTATCCGAGAAGACTAGGGAGTCTAACCATTTGCAGATGTAATTACAAAGGCAGCACTTTCTCCTCGGTTATTTAAAGACCCTGAGTGTTGGTCCGGCCGGAGTTGAACTCACGACCTCCCGCGTGACAGCCCGGTGCTCAACCAACTGAGCACCGGTGCGTGTGGATTCTTTTATCCCGCAAGACTTTCATGTTTGTTCTGTTTATCCCGGAGAGTGAAACAAACCACCTTATAGAGGTTTCCAAGAATAAGGCAAACTCAGACCCCGTTCACAGTAAAGGTTGCCGTTCACACTTCGTACGCTTGACAGTCTCACGTAAAAGAAAAAAAAATATTGTCGTGTACACAGGATGGCTCCATTAATCACCTCAATTTGTTGTTTTGTAGTTGAAGCGACGCATGTTTATAGGACAATAAAAAACGCCTATGGGATGAGAATCAGAGACATTGACCTAGCAAATCCAGCATTAAGGTAAGATAGCAGGTTAGATATAAACTCCACGTTTATCGCGCGCACTGGAAAATAGGGACGCCAGGCCGCGAAAAAAAGAGACAAAACAAACAATAAAAAAAAAAAACGTAATAAGAAAAGCAATTGATTTCTTCATCAGTGATCTCCCAAACCCTCAATTAACTCGTAATCTTTTTCTCTTTCAGTTTGTAGAATTACAATCCAGTAATCACAAGACTTTTCAGTTTCAAGACGTTTTTTTTGTTTATTAAAAGAGGCTCTTAGAATTTATTAAACGTAATGATATTCACTTATTGTTTAGCATCACTTATCCATTTTAGGTGTCTTTACTGCGAAGCCTTGCCTCTCCGAGGTGAATTAAGGCCTTAGTCTCCTTCGCAGCCGTTTTTTGAGCGTTGCGTGACATAAAAGAAAACGGCTGCGAAGGAGACTACTAAGGCCAGTAGTGTAGCAGCTCTCGTAACCGTCATTAAGGCCTGGGCTCAGATCTATTTTATAAAACTAATTGAGGGGGTGGTCTAACTATTGATCCATTTGATATAACACGAAATAACTTTGGGACATCGTTAGCAGCAATAACATGTCAAAACTTATTAAACTTCTATAGGATGATATATATTACGTGACATGTCAGTTATTTTTAGCACCGAAATCTCAGCTAAACGGCAACACTTTTTATCATTTTCTGGTGGCTTGATTTACCTTTATGATGTGAACATTAGGTACATCATTTCTGTGCTTGGACATTTCAAAATAATTTTAAATAGATGTCCGAAAAAAAAATTACTTTCCATAGGAAACAAGGCGCTTGAACAAAATGCCGTTTACTCCAAAGCTAAAGACTTATTTAACAAAGGCCAAGCACAGTTCGTTTTCTTTTACCACTTTGACTAATCTAATAGCAGCGAAGTGAAATAAATTTTAGCACAAGCTATTGCCGTTTTTTATGAGTTTTGTGGTCGTAAAATGTCACGTGACGTCATTTGCATCCGTCATCCACATCAATATGAAAACTTTTCTGACGTTATTAGTCTGCAGAAGTCTTAGGTTGTTATTACTAAACTGTCAGAAGTTAAACCACCCCCTTACTTTTATGTGCAATAATTTGGGGCCAGGTTGGGGCCCATTCCTTAATTTACTTGAACTCCTGAGCCATGACGTAGTTAACAAGGAAAGGCTTCAGAATTCGTTTCA
Source organism: Montipora foliosa (assembly GCF_036669935.1). Taxonomy (NCBI): domain Eukaryota; kingdom Metazoa; phylum Cnidaria; class Anthozoa; order Scleractinia; family Acroporidae; genus Montipora; species Montipora foliosa. Next base: position 20,766,974 of record NC_090874.1, on the reverse strand, counting down.
GTTACTTGATTCTAAGCGAAGCAGCGAGCGCACGAAATAATAAACGTCTAGCAAGAAATATACTTTTGTTAGGGAGGACGCTATCACAGATTCTTTGGATTTCTCAACGGAGTCGTTTCGCTTCGACTTGGAAATTCATGCAGTGGGCTTTATGGGACCGGTAAGCAATTCAGATAGAACATAGGCAAAAATACGGACTCGCATAAAAACAATCTCGGGCTGGCGGGTCATCCTCCAAGCCAAGCTAGGTACTCCAGGGGCTCGTTTCTCGAAAGTCTCGAAAACCTTTTCGGGCCCGAAAAGCCCTTTGTGAAACTGCCAACCGCTTGTTTTGGAAAGGCGACCTTTTAACATGTTTTCAAGCTAACTAAAAGAAATATGTCTGTGAAGTTTGGCTACTTAAAAATCCTCTCCGTTCTTGAGATACAAAAGGAATTGTGACACCCGAAAATGCCCCGAAAAGTTTCGGGACTTTCGAGAAACGGGCCCCAGATCTCTTACCAGTGACAGTATTTTTGCTGGATCAAACGGGAGGGTACTTTTGTCAAATAAACTCTCGCTTAACTCGGCCGGGCCGGGTGCCGGACTCTTATACTTGGACAACATGTTGTTGGACCTATGTGACAGTATCCTTATTATGGAAATATATATCGTACAGTGGAAAAAATTAACTAGTGTAGCCCAATGATATGAAACTGCTGCGGATATTTTTGTTGTTGTGTGAGTAATGGAACGAAGAGTTCATGATTACAAGGTAAAATTTGACACGGCAAAATTTTCAATAAATTATACGATTAAGAGTTCGATAATCCTTTGCCACCGTGTTTTGTGACCCCTTCTCAAGGCGAGGCTTCTCCTTAGAGCGCAATATGCATTCTGGTTGCTGCGAAGTTCATTTTGGTAGAATGTGTGATGCGCTGCGGTAAAAAGCATGCAAAGCTACTCGCTACTCGCTCACTATGCTCGCTCCGCAACAAAAATTGTCCTGCTAATCATTGTAAAATTCCCTGCTGGAAAGCTTTTGGCTGATATCAGTTAACGGAATGAGAGTTACCAACAAAGCGGTCTTAATTATCTTGTTTTCTTCGGTCTCTCTGTTTTGCAGGAAGGCTACTTTCAAGTGAATGGTAACGGTCATTCGTACCCATCACTACCTCCCACGGGGCATTTCAGTCCTCCCAGTCTACCAGGCACACCTGTGCAACTAGCAAGGCCCGGTTTGCCTCAGGAATGGAGGGGTCCCTCTGGTTCAGATATTGACTTAAGCCCGTATCAAGCAAGGGAAGCCGATATTAAGATGCCAGAAAGGGATCATGTACGAACACGGCAGGACGAACCAATTACAGTATGTAACATCATTAAGCTTTTTGACTTATCTCCAGAGGGCAAAACGCTATGTTAGCCCAAATCACCGGATATGGAAATAAACAGTACACGTCCAAACAATAGTAAACAATTGTAAACAATGATTTGTGCTCTATATGTGGGCTGGCATGAATTATTATAGCAGCGTAGTACCGTCTTTTTAAGTAAAAAATAGCTATTTTTCTGAGGTCTCTATTGATGAAAATAAAAAAATAGCCGATGTATTTCTACAAATTCACTGGCCGCCATTGTGTATACAACAAACCAAACTCGATCAGGATTCTTTTTTTGACTAATCGACCCCTCTTTATCTGTTGCTGTAGGGAACTTTTGGTTTTACCAAGTTCACGACTTTTTATTCCAACTTAGAACTAAAACACACCCGAAGCACTTACTCGACGATATCTTTCACCCTTTCAAACGAGGAATTGAATTGTTGTGACAGGCCATTACCTTTATGTACTGCGCTCTATTACAGATTCCCGGTGAGTTGGATATAACTGGAGACCTGCCGCTTCCAGATGTTGCAATGCCGGAACATCCCGCGCCTGGTCAGCAGCAGCAACCTCCCCCTGATGTTCAGCGACGGTCACCACGCCCTCGTTCCCGGTCTCCTCGTCGTCGTTCCAGGTCTCCTCGAGCTCGTTCCCGGTCTCCTCGTCGTCGTTCCAGGTCTCCTCGAGCTCGTTCCCGGTCTCCTCGAGCTCGTTCTAGATCTCCTCGCCGTCGGTCTCCGTCTCCTCGACAACCAATTTCACCTCCCCGTCCACAGTCTCCAAGAAGACCGAGAGACGAGCAGGTTGCGGGACCGTAAGTCTTTCATCAACACTTTCAGTACCAAAAATTTCAACAAAGCAAAACTGCATGTTCTAAAACGAACTAAAAACCGATACCAACTCAACCTTACCAATTGCAAGATTTACATGCCTTGGGTTATCTTTTAAGATTGTCTTCTGTTGCGCTAATGTTTTTAACTTTTCGAAGATAAAGATTAAGCAAACTTGAAGAATTGGACACTCCCAAGTGCATCGGAGCTTCATGACACATAGTCCAACTGTGAGCTTTTGTTCAAGTGGAAAGTAAAACAAACAGGTCTTGTTGATTAATGTAGAATTATACAGCAGCGAGGCTCCCATTTTGAAATCGACGCGTCTTGCCTACATAACGCGCAACTACTTCCCTTTCATTTCCCTTTATTTGAACTTCTATTTCCTTCAGAGAAATTCCATCTCCGAGTCCTCCTCGCCCAGATCCTTTGGTAGAGGAGCCGTCCCTAGCTGATGTACTGATGATAGATGAGGTAACCGGGCAGTTGAAAATGCCTGAAGGTGAGTTCATGGTATGTCGTATTTCTGTATAGTGAGGCTTAATAGAAGAGATCGCAAATCATGCAAATCATAAATCATTACCCTTTTTTGTTTTTACTTCGGAGGCTGGAAGCGCTGTGACTCATTGTAAATGTAAAGGCCTCCCCCAAGTTAATAGAAGTGGCATAAATCACTTAGTAACAATTTCGTTTAATCGACGCGTGAAAGTTCATTCCCTTAGAGAGCGTTAACGTAACATATTAGTATAGGTAATCGCATGTGGTCGAGTAAAATTAAGAATTAATATCACGCGTTGCTGAAATTTCCCGAGTCGCGCAGCGATGGGGGCAATTTCAGCAACGTCTGAAAACACAAGTGATATTAATCCTTAATTTTACGAGGACCCCATGGCGATTACTTGTTAATGACATAGAGGGCAAATTTTTCTTAGCATTGTTGATGTACAATAAGCCAAGCGGAGTAAAAACAGTCGTTCGCTAGCAAACAAAGCAAACAAACAGGCAAACCAGTAAACTACTTCTTTACGTCCAAAACGAGTATAGATGGTTGTAATTTACTCCCACTCGAAAGAAAAATAAGAGTTTCATTCCTGAACGAAAGCAACAACGATTCAACCTAGTGTTAAGCTTCAGTTGATCTAATTCACGTGTTCTACGCTGTACAAAGATGCAACTTGAAATAGGTAATATTCTCTTTGAGAAACAGGTGTGCTCCTAGTACCAGGCAAAAGCCAGAGGGTAAACCAAAGCTAGTTAAGGTCAAATACATACTAAAACTAAAAATTACACTTAACTTGAGACAAAGCCAAATCTGCGGGAGCTTTAAATACCCCGCAAGCCAGAACCACGATTATAAAAAGACGACGAACACTCCTGGAATCGGGACTTGAAAGAAACAAGGCGAGCAGCACAGTCAGACGACGAATACGGTGTAAAACTGTGGCCTCCTTGACCTTCCTCTCGGCTCAGGCTCCTCTCCGACCGAAACAACCTCATCTCATCATCAGCATCGGCAGCCAATTCATTAGTTAAATACTCCTGGACCGTGGCCCAACTCTACACTCTTCTTGCCAGCTATTCTTATAAACTTCATACTTTTAGAAACAAGGGCAATACCTTCCTCAATGGCCGCTTTGGCTCTTGGAATGGCACCGCTAACCAAAGCCTCTATCGCTGTATCCTATGTCTCGAGGACGTACGGATTCGGCAAGAATGAACTGCTGTTCGGAAGACATAACGATCGCGCGGAGTGCGTTTGAAGGCTGCTTCATGGGAAGACGAATTTTGTTCGGATAATTCCTTCTTAAAACTCTCGAGGCGAGAATCCACCAAAGACGAAATCTCTCGGGAAACAGAAGCCATCGATTTATTAACAACCTGCGAGAGAACAGCTTGAAAATCAGTGGCCGAGAAGGAAGGGTTTCCACTCAACGAGCCAGACAGAGGACGTTGCGAAGGGTCTCTCATGACAGATACATTACTGATTATTAATATCCACATAATTAGCACATTCCTAACCAAATACAACGGGGAACGCAAAAGTTTGAAAGAATGACATGTCAATGGAAATAACGCGTGGAAAATCACTATCTCCTTTACAGCGTACCGGAGGTAATTCGCATGCTGTTGAGGTTTCTACCACTTGAAAATACGCATCGACTTAAAAACACGCATGAATTAGAAAAAACTAGACCCTGCGTGAGGGTACACTGGGTTGCCTGTGGTACGTGCAGCGTTCCACGCAATTTTATTCAAGTTGGAGGGGGGGGGGGGGGGGGGTGACCCAGAAGTCGTACCAGAAGTCATACCAGAAGTCATACCAGCAGAGGCCCTTTGGCTCACAGGTCTTCACACGTTCGTACGACGAAACAGATCCTTTTGTGAGGTTAAAAACCTGGCGACCGGCCTATTAATTAATCATTTGTCAGAAAGAAGAAATTCCTGTCCTGTTTAAAAAAAATTGACACGCATTGCTTACGTGTGGTAGTGAAGTAACACAGCGATTTATTCCATAATGTCAACTGAACTGTGTGTTGTCTTCCAGGAGCTTCAAGTTGTCCTTGCGTAATAAGTAGCTCTAACAGTGCACGATATTGTTTTGGTATTGTGTATCATTGTAGTGAAATGGTAGAAGTCTTGGGTAAATAGCCTGAGAAGACATGTGGTTACTAGCAAAGTACTGAGCCCAGAAAGATTGAAGAAAATAAATGGGAAGTGAAAAACATTGTCTTCTGGGATGACATGTTGACCGTTGTCTTTGCGTAATATGTAGGTCTAACAGTACACGATATTGTTTTGGTATTGTCTATCATTGTAGCGCCATGGTATAAGTCTTAGATAAATAGCCCCTTGAGAAGACATGTGGTTACTAGCAAAGTACTGAACCCAGAGAGACTGATGAAAATAAAAGGGAATCGAGAAACATTGGCTTCTGGGCTGACATGTTGATCATGCAACTTCTTTCCACCACAACTGTAAGCGTGCACTGACAGCATCTGACAGCATCTGAAAGCTTTGTAAACAACAGTTGAAAGCTGAAGTTATTCCTATTCGGCGGGGTTAGTATCTGGATGGGCGACCTAAGAAATATACCACTCAGTAACAGAAGCATAGGACCGAAAATTCTATTTTAATGCTATCAAATGCGAACCAAGCAAGATACAGATTTTGTTAGCTTGCTTTATCCAAAACAAATATTGATGTAAAAGTAAATAAATATGGATACACAGTTTTTAAGAAGAGCAGAAGGAAGTTTCAGGACGGTCGATCGAGCATAAAATATTTTGCCATCGGTAATAAAATCTACGACATGAAAACAACATTTATTTTGAACCACGAATATAAAAAGTTACCATCAGCGAAAAACAGTTTGGGAGATTTTAGTTGTTTTGTTGTAATTGTACAAGTTTGGCTGCACCGAGTAAATCGCACATCGAATTCAGCGAGCGCAGTGATCAAGTTACCGCGTTATTTTACCGCGGCATGTTTACTCGCGAAACAGTGAAGCATCTGTGTCAAATGATGCCAAGCTACCGGGTTTTTGTTTTTGTTAGTTTTCTTTTTATTTCGATTGTTATAAATTTTGACAAGAAATGTGCGAATTCAACACAAAGATCACAATCGCGCAACTCTCAGAGGTTGACCATTGTTTCTGGAAAATCAAAAATTTACTCTCCAAGACAAGGTTATTTATCACCAGGTAATTCCATCGTTTTGGTAATAGCAGCTACTTTATTATTCATCAGCGTCACAATCTTTTGCCGATTTTGGGGGTCATTTTGTTGAAACTCAAGCACGCTTCCAACAGACCTGTTTATTTTCGTGACTAATGCGTTACCACAAAAATTCTCCCCTTATCACATTTCAACACATGTATGCAAATTTGCTAAGCTCGAAAATTACACAACATGATAAATTTACAAAAGCTAGAAATTTCACAGAAATATTTTCCAGCGAAACATTTATTGAAACAAGCAACATATTTGCTATAAGAGGCAAGAAACCCTTCCTATTTCAGTTGCGTGCGTGCAAGCCTAACAAACAATCACAAAGCATATGCAATTAAATAAATTTCTGACAGTTCACATTCAACCCTTTTCGAAAGAACCTTGACCGTAAATAATAAAGCACAAAAGAGACAACAAGCTTTCATTCAAGTAATTTTTCACTGTCACATTTCCAAATATTTTACACCTTTGCTGAGTTGAGTACAAAATACCGGTAAATGTAAATTGTCAGACAACTAAGATGCGACTTGAGTAAACACTGTGATGCATTCTTGTTGGCGTTCGATTCCTTCAATGTTAATTTGTTAAATCATAGTTAGTAACTATGGTTAAATCCATAAAAAAATTGCTATTTGATTTCCGTGTTTTATATAATACCAAGTTAGTAAAATATTAGAAACAAAGCTCACTTGATATCCAAAGGCGAAAAATGAAATTGTTGTCGAAGACCATTACTCGTCTCTTACAATCCAGATATTTATTTTTCAGCGCTGTCTTGCTCATACAATTGACGATCCATTCTTGAGCTCCATGAGGGTATATTTTGTTTAAAGATCCACTAAAACGCCATTCACGTCAATGACTTATTAGTGAAATTTCCAATTGTTATACTGGAAGACTGTGCAGAGTTGAGAACAGGTAAATACAAATCTGACAAATAGCGAGACAACTGAGATAACAGATCCACTATATGGATTCCTTATCTGTCTTTGTTGAACCCACACTGAGTTACCAGAGAACTGTTCATTTGGTTTGAGTGTTGTACAAAACACCACGCTTGGCAAAATGTTAGGAAGACTGCTCACTTTGATTACGGCTCGACGGGCGACAGATTGTTGTCAAAGTCCATTACTCGTCGCTTCTAACATTCGACCGCCTGTCCTGTCCAGTATCCAATTCGCTTGCCATTATTGAGCTTCATTAGGGTACATTTTGTTCAAAGATCCCCTAAAACGCCATTCGCGTTACATGACTTTCGACGCCATTGCCGGTTAAGTTAATCGTTCTACTGTGTCCACCAGAGAAATCTACGCATTTCCCACTACCCTCTCGATCCTAAGAAAATACGCGTAGAAGGCTCTATGTACAAAGACACCACTTAGCAGGGGAGTGACAGGCAGGACTTTTACCGACACGGAAAAAAATAAAAAAAAAAAAAAGAAAACGAAAAATAAAAAAACGACGAAATTAAAGACAGATTCCGACTGGGTTGGCAACCCAGTAAAAAGCAAAGGTTCGTCAACAGAAAGAACTTATTTGAGCTACTCGTTCTATGACAAAATTGTGACCTTTTTTGTGAGCTGCAAGATGCCGTGGTAAAAAAGTTAAAGGCCTTGACGCGTTGAATTATTTCGTTTTTCAACCTCTGAATCCCTCTACGCTGGGCGCCGTGCAAGTCAATCCAGGTTTTAAGCTTGTCATAAGGAAAATCTCCTTTTATCACTCAAAAATTCACCTTCCGGAGTATCTAGTTCTTGATCCTTTATGGCATTTTAGCGAATGCAACGCGGCGAATATATTAAAAGACAAACTTCGAAGAAGAAACCAACTGAACGTGGACGCGGAGCGAGTGTTTTTGGCCCTCGACCAATCGTCACAAAGTATTCAAGTGTATTAAGGCTCGAACAACCTAATTATTATGCATATTTTTATTCGAAGGAAAGCACTTGTCCATTGTCCATGAAACGTAGCAGAAAGTTTGTTAACGGTATTGTTATTAATTTGCCAAAATATTCTGCACCTCATTTTGGTCATGTGACCTTTAAACAACTTAAAGAACGTTCATAGCCTTTACTCAAAAATGGGGAACATTAACATGTTCAGTACAACTGTGCCTACCGAATGCCGCCTGTTAGTGTGGAACGCCTTACTTACCATTTAAGATATTTGGATGTTTATTGTGTCACGTGACCTATTTTCCTCAATAATTTGTTCATTGCTCTTAACATGTGGACATAAATTAAAAGGCGGCATGGCAAAGCCTTTAGAAGGGATCATCGAATAAGCAAGAAACAAGATTGATATAATGTAGCTGAATGATCCCCATTTTTGAGGAAAAATATAACTGTTATAAGGCGATTTTGGGTCACGCGACAAGAATGTGATACCGTACATTTTGGAAAAGTTACAATACCAATAACTAACCGCCTACCAAATTTCATTGGCCCTGGACAAATGCTTTCCCTTCAAATATAAATATGCATAATAATTAGGCTGGTCAAGCCTTAATACACTTGAGTAATTTTGCTCTCTTCACAAGCAAAATTAAGAAAAAATGCCCTCTTCATTGACCAATCAGCATTCAGTAATTTTGCCCTCTTTGTTATTAATAATGGTAATTGAACTGAGTGGAGTGCAATTTGGTCTGAAATCATTGGTGTGATTTCAAAATCGAACGAGCGCTCAAAATTGAACGAGCGCGCATACCAATATTTTATTGATTCAGTACAAAAGTTGCAAAATTCGCCACACAATGGTTTTCTTTGTCTTTCATTTTCCTGCAATTTGATTGGTTACCTTAAACAAGCCTTGAAATCTGATTGGTTGTTTTGTTTTAGTGTTCCTTTCTCATTGGCTGGGGAAACGGTGCGATTTAGAGCAAAAAATAGTGCGATTTGGGAATAAATCACACTGCTGAGAGCCAATCAGATTGCAAGGATCAGCAGTGATTTCTAAACGGATGTAGTAAAGAGTGTTTTTAAAACAAGTTGTCTTCAGCCTCAAGCAGAAATTATTTTAATGAAAGAAATGTGTGTTTGAATTGATCCTCACACTTTTCTGTACAATTTAACCCTTTTACCGCCATAAATGCTATTATTATACATTGGTGTCACCAGCTCGATTTTGATTGGCTATAAGCACGCAGCTAATTCTTGCTTGCTCTGTTTCTCTTTCGTCATACCTACAAACAATAGATTTTATATATGTAGAATTGACGTCATACCTACAGACAATAGTTTTACGCATGCAGAAGTGACGTCACCTAACACACTAACCAGCAGTTTGATCAGTTTTGTCATGGCGGAGCTCAGCTCAGGAATATGCATAGTAAAACAATTATTGAATTCGGTTTTCGCATGTTAGCGATAATTATCAAGGCCTCAGTTTGTGTTATCCGCCTCAGCCTTCGGCTTCATCAGATAACAAAAACTTTGGCCTTGATAATTATCGCTGACGTGCTCAACCTCATCCAATAATTGTTAATTGACACTTATAGATTTACTCTGTCTAGCGCCAGATGATTTTACTCGTCAATAGGGAAACCCTCGGCGGTGAAAGAGTTAAGCAATTGTCTCTGACTTATAGGCACCTGAAAAAGAGCATTGCAATGGCATCGCAGAGGTTATGAGTTCGAATCCCGTTGATTCCGTCTGGATTTTTCAGATGCCGAGGTGCCTATAAAGTGACAGTTGCTTCAATTGTCCAGATAAGTGAGAAGATCACTTCGATCTTTCGTAGAAATTATTTTGCACTGTTTCCTCATTTTTAAAAATTTATGGTGTTCTTTTTGGGTTTTCCTGCACACTTGTGAGACCGAATCGTTGTTCCCAAGATTGGATGAGGGGAGGGACTGCATGCTAATTCCCATCTCCATGTATTTTAAGCTTCGCGCCTCGCTTTGAAATTTACTTTGGTCTCGTTCCCATGATCGCGCAGCCAAATAGTCACGTGTCATCACCACGGGCTAAATTCAGATTGAAAAAACTTATCACTGGAAGAGGTCCACGTATGGTGAACATATATGGTGGATGTTTTTCTCCCCTAATCCTCTCTTGCTGTGTCACATTTTGACGATAAAGATGTTCCACCTACTAAAAGAAACCATATGTTTGGAACCAGACTGAGTATCATGAGTTCTTGTCAAGAAAGGGGCCAGTGTGCTGAGGAGCAATGGGACTTTTTCTCCATTTCTTTGTCTCCCTTCTTGTCAAAGTCTGATTTTTAGAATGAAGTGATGTGGTCATGATTTTCTTTGATAGTGAAAGATAAAGATCGTGTTGATATCAGTCCTACAACAATTCCAGAGCCTGAGGTGAGTTGATCTTTGATGAGAAATGTAGATAGATATTTACAAGTAACAAACTTACAAAAGCGGTCGGCACATGAAGGTGTCTGCTCTTAAGACCTACACAGCCTAGGATAAAACTGTTGAACCACTTTGCAATACCTTACCCTCTCACAATGTTGTTTTACCTAATGGGCTTAGAAACGCCTGCAAACAATATTGTTAGGGAAGAGTGAGCCATGAAAGCTCCAGATCTGTATATTCGTGTGCTGTTCCAAGGAATCTAAGAATATAGTTAAGACCGACAGTGGGAGGGGCTACCCCCACCCCCCCCCCTCCACTTTTTTGCTACGGTGTTGTTTTGTCTTAAGCTTCTCCATCCCCTTCCCTCATACTTCTGTGATCCATTCCAAAACTTAGCCTCCACCCTCTTTCAAATATACTCCCCGGCCCCTGAAAAGCTGAATAACATGACTCTTACAGAAACAATACTCCAAACGCAAACGCCGGTCAAGAGATTCTCATATTAATAGTTACAGTGTATGGTAAAATGTTTGACCAACCCATCATGACTTTCTTTGGGAGAATTTTCCCAGTCCCCTTCCCTGAACAACGATAATCTGGTTTCATCAAACCAGTTGGTAAAGAAGGTAAGATCAGGTAAATATACCACTGTAAGACTTGTGAGCCGGTTACCGTCGCTTCGTGAGAACGAATAAACGCTCGAAACGTCACCTCACAAGCCTTACGCTTAAGGTGGTTAATCAGTGTCATTAATCTTGTTTTATTCCCCACCCACCAAAAAAATGAGGATGAGGTAAGAGAACGGATCCCCATGACCCATCATTGTTTTTTAAAAAACTATTTTTAGCTTCGCAAAGCTATTTTAATTTCTTGTTCCCAATGCCGCGCGTATTAAAAAATCCATTACGCCATTACAACTGGCCAATCAGGTGCTTCTCTAAAAATAGCTTGCGTAGCTAAAATAAGATTTTAGAAGAGGCCCGTGTATGGGGGATCCGTTCTCATCCCGAGTCATCCTCTCTTCTACCGACGCAACATCACAGTTTCTTTACAAACTAATTCCTGCATCCCTCCCCTAAATGCCTGGCGTAAATTTTCAGTGAAAGCAAGATGTTTGTGAATTACGGAAATTAACTGAGTTCAAGATTGCACTCAAACTTTCCTGAATTGTTTAATCGCCCTTGTTGAAGACGCCTATTGAAAACCGAAAATGTTTATTGGCAGAAAATAACTGTTTTGAATGGTCGTATCCTTAGCACGCTCTATGAAACAGTATTTTAGGGTTGAAAGTCCCTCAAAGAACTGAAAATAAAGTCAACACAGCAAATAAGTTTTGATAAGATTGGGTTTATGGATTTGAGCAGTCTGAATCAATAGTAAATATTGACGAAGCAGGCAGTTCTTAGTTGCAATTAAACTGCCGATGGAAGAAGCATAATGAATATGGTTGAGTGATTTGGGGTGCCGCTTTGCAATTCAACCTTTCCGGATTTGGGTGTCGTGCTGCCCATTAGTTGAAGTTGTATCGGGTTGTCCTTGTTAAAACGTCTCATTAGCTAACTGGTCTAGATCTGCTTCCACCAACTGGGATTCTCAAAACGATTTAGTGGCCCTGAAAAACCCCCTAAATAGAGCAGTCGAGGAGTGTGATGATCGATTGCTAGTACAGACTTTTCGTCTTCACACTTCAGTTAGCTGTCCCCATTGGATACGATACCCCTGGAGCACCTGTTGTGACCGTAACCCCATCGCCGCCAAGAAAGAGGAGAAAAATCCGCGTTGATGCGATGACGCAGCTCAGTCCTAACGTCATCAAACGGAATGTACGCACCGGAGGACGCGAAACTTTGTGTGAGCGGGTGAGTAAAATCAGGGTTTTCGATTGCTTTTCAAAGCACCGGATTTGACAATGAAAGTAACGGACACGGTTATTTTCCGTTGTAAGGCCGATTTGCAATTGCATTGGTAGCGAATTGAACCTTCAATGAGATCTGAAAGTCTCAGAAATGCTGTTTACATGCTTGAGATTGCAGGAAAAAAAACAGAAAGGTCAACTTATGGCGTGAATGAAGTGCAATCAAAGCGATTATTCCGCTTAGTAAGCAAAATAAAACTTTGTGAGACTTCTTGCGGTTATAATTAGTTTGAAAGATTTATTGCTCGATTGTCTTGTCTTTCTTCAGTCCATGGCTTCCTGAGATATCCATGTCCAAAAAGGGAAAAGCCAACGAATCTTAAAATTGGTAGCGTCAAAGCGGGCGTGAAATGGGAAACAATAGGACTCCGGCCTCAAATGAAAACCCTAGTAAAATTTGGTAAAGTTAAACATAATTCTGGCTACAATACCCTAAATCCCGCCTTGCAACTGGAAATTCATTTTCAAGTAAAAATTTACTATTCCACTTTATTTTGAAGTTTGCGAATAGCAAAATATAAGGTTAGGTGCACGATGAAAACCAAGCTTCATTGATGTTATCCGATGATCATGCCATTGTCTGTTTGTCTTGTTTGTCTTCCCCTTTATCCTCCCATGATCGTCCATTCCTTTGCCCTTCCAATCCGTATGTTCATTTAATTTAAAAAGTTTCAGTTTTCAGTATTTCGCAAAATTCTGTTTTATTGTAGAGGCTTGATGAGCATCACTTAAAATCAGCGAAAGATTTGTTTATGGAACCAACAACAGAAGGTCAGTGGGCCAGTGTGAAGTCCTTTTCAAAAATCACCTGGAAGGCTTTCTTCAGGGCATAAATCATTTCTTTAATGTACCAGTCATTTGAAACCTTCGGACCCCCTCTTCCCTGCGGCATGAGCGAGGAATTCACTATTTATGATATTGAAAGCTGGTGAAATCCTCGTCTCCTGGGGGCAAAAGTGGAGTGATCTCCCCCGCCCCCTAACGTTCCACACAAACATATTAAACTTGCTATTCCCAACATAGCCTGCGATCATTCATACTTTTCTTTAGAGATGACGTGAAAAGTACTTTTCGCACTCTTTTTAAAGGAAAAAAACGCGTGACCGCAGGTTATTTCCAATGGTTGTCAAGCATTGTTAGCAGCCATGATTTGCAAGTTACCATTTGACGCGGTATAAAACCACGGACCATGGAGTGACTCCGGATCCACGCGCATTCGCTGGACTGTGACTCTTGGTATTGTACTCGTTCGATGGGTGAGAATAAAGTAAACGTCCCCACAATTCCCCGCTCATGCCCGAGGGAAGTGTCCGGGGACTTCAAATGACTGGAACATAACAAATCACTGAACCGGCGTTACATTTGGATATTAGTATTTACTCGTATACGGCGTTTATTATATTTTTTCTCCCGCTTCGTGTGTGACGCTACTCTATCTGTGAGCGAGGCATTAATTTTATTTACAATTTTTTTATTTGACTGAAACCTTATGGCAAGATAAACATTGACAACACAATTTAGCCTGTTCAAGGCTATAATAAATTCCACAATGGAGAAGTTAATGGAATAAAAACATACTTTTTAAAAGGGTATTCACTGTTTTGTGAATGAATAAAAGAGACAGTTAAATTTCCGTAGCTAGTTTAGATTGGCCTCTGCTTACTTGCTTTTAACGCAGAATGTCGGGGTATAAACTGAGTTGATATGGTAAAATGACCACCGTAAATAAGTTTGAAAACTGGCGTTTTAAGAGTTAGCGGTTTATATAGTGAAAGAGGGGACTATACTAGTGGTAGCGATATAGCAACGTGAGGAATGAGGGAGCCTATTTGAAAAATGAGTCTTTGTTTAGCATTTTCTCGACTTTCTGTGTTGCCCTGGTGAAGGCAAAGGCCGCTGGTCACCATTTTTAACGGTTGAGTTGGTGTTCTTCAGCAGAGAAAATTCTGCGCATTGATGGAAATAAATGATATCTATTCAA
>NC_090874.1:20730350-20732850 GCF_036669935.1 Montipora foliosa | reverse complement strand
AGGTACCAAAAGGCCTATACAAAAAAGAAGAATACCACTGAGAGGGCCTTTGGCCTGTGGAAGACAAGATTTCCCTCCTTGATTACTCTGGTGGGCAGTGCAAAGCAGCAAATTTCAGCCTGGCCTGCATTACTCAATAGCTTCTACATAACTTAAGCCCAACTTAACTCAAAATATTTTCTTTTGTTTAAGATAAATCTCACCACCAGAGAGATATTTGCAAAGCTAATGAGAGGCATGAGTTAATTTCAACTATAATAAAACAAACTATTTTGAACTTTTTTGCAATGCAGAGCAGCTTGGTAGGGATCACCTCGGTTAAAGACTTGATTATTGCTTCTTGCTAGCTAGGCATTGAAAGTGATAAAACATGGAGAGAGTTTTGTTAAATTTACTGTGCATTGAAACCAATTTTCAAGGAGAACATGGAAAAATGTATTTGCCATAGATGGAAAGATTCAACTTTGCAGTGAAAAACACTAGGAGTGAGGTGCACTCTAACAGTAACATTAATTTTAATGGGTCAGTTTGTCCAAAAACCACTCAACAGTCATCAGGTAAGTTCACTTTAAATGACACTGCAAAAAAGGGAAACAGTAAGGGGGCTTTCATTTATTAGCACATGAGGGGGGGGGGGGAATTAATGTTATCTTGGAAAAGTATTAAGGGGGGCTGTCATATATTGAGAAGCCTTTTGAGGGGGGTTGATTGAAATGTTGGCTTTTCCACTTCATTTCACTGACTTCAAAGCTGAATGTACATATTAGCAAAGATTTATAATATTACACCCATTTTCCTGGCCATTGGAGAAAGTTTTCCCAATTATGGGCACTGTTCCTGGGAACAGGGAAATGCCTGAATTGGAAAATACCGTTAATGATTAACTCTCAATGGTCTGGACATGGAAATGCACTGCCCTTCCTACGAAGTTTTAAAAGTGACGGATGCCATATATTTTACTTTTTGTGATGGTATGCAAGCTGAACAGGGGCATAGCGACCATATACACACATACCCACATGCGTACCTCCAAAAATCCAAAAAATGAAACATTTTATTTATTTATTTGATATTTCCATTGTAAAGGGAGAGGTGTCTCCCTTTTCCTGTAGCCACATTTACCATGGATAATGCACTCGTCTACTAAACACATATCAGTAGTTCCAAAGGTTGACAAATAAACAACAAATTTACTGCGAGTGAATAGTTAGCATTTTTTTCATGCTTTGATTTATGAAACTTACCCCCGGAAAACATGGGAAATGGCATTTCTGAGGCCCTAATAATAAATATTTTCTGGGGTGCATGCCCCCAGATCCTCCCTAGAGGCTCATGCAGAAAGCGCTTGTTTCATTGCACCTTCCTGTGGGTACCTATTAAAACGGAAAAACCCTGCTACGCCTCCTGCTGAATTGTTGCTTCTAAGGATATAGATGATTATTGAGTTGAAAATTTTGAATATAAGCATTAATGCTAATAACACATGAATGCATTGGATGAACTGGCTGAGCTGTTCTGCTTTCATGTATAAGTTGGGTGGCTCCTGTGTGTATGAGGGAGAGAAAGAGGGGGGTTGAGATATAATGCTGGATAAAGATTGGGGTTATGTGATTGCTGCCATTACTATAGAGGGGGGTCGGGAAATGTTTGAAGGACTTTCCAAGTAATTTTGCCAACCACCCGCCCTTCCTATGAGCTAATAAATGAAACCCCCCTGATACATACAAGCAAAATAGTTTTGCATCTATGTTAAAAGTAACAACAAAAAAACAAACAAAAGTCAAAACTTGACAACAAAATTGTCCAAGACATGGAGCATTCATAAAAATAAAACTACTAATAAAATTAATCACTCAATTGCTTCATTTCCATTGGTCGAGTGTTATAATGTAACATGAAGTGATTCTAGAATACCCGGCCACTATTGTATTCTTGCAGTAGTGCCCTTTGAAGAACTAGGCATAATTATCATCACAGATGCTATTCCTATGCAAATTAAGTAGACTGGTATTCTAGAATCTAGCCAGTCTTGTTTATGATCAACAGGACATCTGTCTCAAAGACATGAAAATGAGTACAACAAAATCAATCTTTTCTTAAGACCGCAAATTTACCACCAGATCACCTGGACTCATCATGGCTTAACAAAACCCTGTTCATCAAATGTGATTTTAGGATGACTGAGTATTATTGGTACACGCTTCTCCTTCAAAATGTCACTTTCTAGTTCCAATTTCCCCATTTTTAGCTTTTAAGATGCAATCACAGTTTAAAATACTGACGACACATTTAATTCAGCATTAAAGTCATTATTGCCGCATGTAAACAATCAGGTTTAAGGGGGGTGGCTCTTAACTACCAAACTGTTGCTATGGACCCCTTCAAATAATCATTTCTTGAGTCTCTTTAACTCTGCAGTTACCATTTTTTGTCAAGTGTGTTCTATTTAACATTTCTTCTACTGATTCAACTGACAACCATATTTGGTAAATCACAAGGC
>NC_090874.1:20715350-20720350 GCF_036669935.1 Montipora foliosa | reverse complement strand
CCATGCTATTTAATGCTGACTGAAGTTTATCCAGTACGTCCAGTCGTCCATCTTCTGAAACAGTGATGATGAAGGAGCACGGAATAACCGCACCTCCTCCAGGTGACTGCGGTGCTGGCCATGGAGGAAAACTCTGACAGGGGTCTCCAGTCTGTTTGCTTAAGAAGAGTAACAAATTCTCTTTTAGTAACCAACATTCGCCCCAGTTTCATTTCGGATTTTTATTTTTGCTGCTTCACAAATAAACAATTTATAACTATTAACAAATTACTAATAGGATATAATTTTACACTTTGGTGACTAGCACTTTAGCTTTTGTCTTGTAATTTTGTTTTTATAGCACCTTGATCAAATTGCTTTTCCGGATATGTAAAACATTGAAACAATTAATGGTCTTCGATGTAAAAGCAAATACCATGGAATGTTGTATATGATGCGCAAAAATAAAGGCCAAACAGACGCCCGAGAGTTAAATTAATGTTAGTTGGATGTGGGATGTAAAGACCCCTGCCGTCTATCTCAGCTACAGTCTCACCTTACCATTCAATTGAAGCAACGTCAGGAGAACTCAAAGCTCCCAAAAACAGGATGACAATCCTCGAGGTACCCGTCCAATGGGTTGTCCTGCTATAGTTTCCACAACTTCTCCCCTTTTGGCGTCTGTTGCTATATTCCACATCTCCCGTGGTATGGACTCTAACTCCGGGACCCAGACCAAACAGGCATTTTTATCATGTTTATTACCATACTCTTTGGTAACTTGTAGACACAGTAAAGGTGGAGGGCGGATTTGAAATTCATGATAGCCCTTGATGACAGCATTAGAAATTATCACTTTCCTCATTTTGAAGCTGGATTGCTGCAAATGAAAGAACACTTTTGTGTCGGTAGATCGTTTTATTGTCGTTGATTGGGAATCTACGTGTTTAATTAAACACTGATTTTAATAGAAATAACCTGACGACTGGCAACTTTTGTAACATCCTTACCTTCAATACTTGAATAAAATAATGTGTTTGAAAAAAATACATCCAAGTTGATCAATGATTTTATTGATATGAATTTTTTACTTACACTGATAAATGTTGGACGAAAATTTGTATGAATGAGGTTTTAATGCAACTAACACAACACTTTACCGAATAAAGAGGAAATCTAGACTAGCAAACAGAAGTCTCGTTCAGTCACAAGATGCTGTAGTTCAATAAACCAAAGTTTCCAAACTTTCTCTATACCACTGTCGTAACCGCGACTGCTTTTCAAACGATGATTTTGTTAAATAGAAAAATTATGAAGTCTAACAAGCAAACAGCGCTGGCATCAACTCTAATAACGATTTCAATTTTGTGGAAATAAACTGCGGAGAGTTCATCCGACTTCATCAGCAGACAAAAAGATAGCTTGAACAGTCATCGACTTTTGTTTTCGCATATGAAATTTTATCGGGCTTCAGTCAACAACAGTCGTGACAAAAAATTTTTCCTCATTGTCAATTGAAGTTTGATCGACTCCAACTGGTATGCAATCAATGTGCATCCAAAGTTGGCATTGGTCACACATAACCCATGGCAAATTCTCGTCATCGGAAGAAGAATACTCTTGCCAGCATACTTTGCAGTTGTTGTCGTTATTTTGGGGAAGCGATCTTCTCCATTTCCTTCCATTACTCGTACACTTATTTCGCGCCCCAGCGTTCCTTTTCTTTCTGGCTGCCTTTTCTGTTTTTTTCTTTTCCTTTTTTTCTTGAACTTCCCACTTTTTTGCTTCTTGTTCTCTTCTTTTCGCTTCCTTCTTCTCTTCCCTTTCCCTCAATTTCTTCTGCTTAGCTGCAAGTTCCCTCGCTTTTTTTAATTTCGCATCCAGCATAATTTTCATTGAAGTTTCACCGGTTAAAAAGTTCGGAAGGGTTCTTTTCACATTTTTGCGTTTCACATTGCTACTTTCGCGCGCGGTAGGGTAGATGATTATTTCCTCAAGTACTGGGGAAACTGAAGAGGACGACGCCGAAGTTGCATTTGGCCAAGGGGCAGAAGTAGAAAGCGGTTGCTCCTGTATTTCTAATTCATTTGGTAAGGACTGAACAGTTGACGCGGCAGTACGCAGCTTTTTCCAAGTAATAAATGTGGGGCTGCCGTCCAAGTCGTAGCCTTCGTCCAACTTGCGCTTGTACTTCACCTTTACTGGAGTTTCTAAAACAGATTCCAGTGCATCAAATGCGTCGGAATAGGCACTTTGTTTTGGTTGATCTGATTGGTGAGACACATTGCCCGTTGTTTTTACAAGAACATTTTGATGAGGCAGCGAAGGCTCGCAGTCCTGGGACAAAGGAGTGCATGTGGAGGCAAGAGATGTTCTTTTCCCTGGGGAAGACAAAACACTCACAGCAATGCCGCCAATGGAGGTTGCCAATGGAGCACCCGTTGTGCCTGTAAACACACTTTGCTCGGGTAGGGAAACTTCCGACGCCTGATACAAAGGAGTACGTGTGCTTTGGTCACCGCAGGAATAGACTAGGGATGATCTTACTTGGTCATTAGTGGTCTGTCTGGTCTCGGCAAACAGGATAAATTCCGGACTTCCTAAATGCATCTGAAAGTGTCGATGGACGCATTACTTCATCCCAAGTGGATTTGAAGACACTGCAAAAGTTCTTTTTAGTAATGTCCGTATTAGGGTGTTTCTTGGAGAAGAGCCTGACATTTTTATACCATGTCTGCTTCATCGAACCGAAGAGACCAACGTCTGCAGGTTGCACAAGGTGGGTGGGATTCTTTAACAGGGCAAAAATATGCACCTGATTCTCCTTGGCAAGTTCAAACGTCTGCAAATCAATGTGAGCATCTGCACTGTCAACCAGAAGGACAACGGGCCTGGGGGATGGTAAATTTGGTATAAAGTGGTTAGCCAGCCACATGTAAAATGTGGCAGCATCCATATACCCTTTCTCAGTCATGGAGAATGCACTGCCAGGTTCTCCTCCGTCCAACAGATTGTGCGTATTGGGAACACGCTTTACTGAGAAGAGAAAGTAAGGGGGTATCCACTGCCCAGCAGCATTGAAGCAAGGCAGAACCGTGATGTGCTCCTTTGTCCCAGTCACTACTCGATATGGTTGGCTTTTAGGTGCCGCTGGTCCAAGAACTTTTCCTGCCTTCCCTTGCAAGTCAAATCCAGATTTGGGCGGGACGGTTGACAAGTCCATGTTCTCTCAGAAACTGCGCATACTCAGTGAACCAGATGTCCAAGTCTGCAGCCGATATTTTAGTGCGCTTTTTGTCTAGCGGACGGGCATTTCTCAATCTGATTTTCGGGTTTCTTTTAATGAACCCTCTATACCATTTTCTGCCGGGGCGGTTCCTTTGAAATGGAGTTTCTCTTTTGTCCTTTTCAATGAACTTTTGTACAGAGTCGAGAAATTCACTGACAGAAAGGCCAAAACCACGCTTCAATCTCTCAACCAACCAGTCAGCCAGCTTATCCTCTTCAGCCACCGTTAAATACGGGATTTTTCCCTTGCCTGCTAGTTTGTATTTCCCATTGTTTCTATCTCGTAAAGTTGTCTCTGGAATGCCCCACTGTTTTGCTGCCCTCAGCAATGGTATTCCATCTTTGACATCTTTCAGTGCGTTTTCATATGTTTGCTGCGTTTTCTCCCGATTGTTTGCAGGTTTAAACACTTTGGACATAATGAACTGGCCTAAAAAGCATGCAAATTTCCTGAGTACTTATGTGTCAAGCCATTCATTTCAGGTACATCTGAACGGTTTTAGCTTAGCCTATACCAAGTTTGACCCACTACCTCGTTAACCCCCTCACTCACTACCACCCTGCTGTGACTTAATACACCTTTGCGTTAGAAATGAAACACATTTTTAATTAGGGTTAGAAGCCAATACCGGTTTGATGTTTTTTTTAAATTTTATACTGTTTTTTTCCTTCCTTGGCCGCTTACTTGAGCGAGTTGTGCGGCTCAAGAGGTTCAAATGCATATGCATTTCAAAGCCTGGACAACTGTCACGCAAGTTGTCACGACAGTCATCGCGGTCGTCTTCTCGATGCATCAGTTTTCGCGCCTTTTCTTTAATTTGTTTAATAGCCTCGGGGTAAATCTTCACAAGTGTAAACAGTATATTTTCATGCTATGGACAATTAACAGTCGGTACAGTCAAAAGAAAAATATCCCCCTTTACCCTATTGACAATTGGAATGTGTAAAAATATTCAACGTAGTCAAAAATATTATAATTGTAAAACTAAACTTTCATTATACAAGAGAATTTAAAGCAGTCCGAAAACATTTATCAAGGAGATGTTAAAACCGTTTAACAAAAACAAAGGCCATTACTATTTATTTCAGGGTTTTCTAGTCTGCTTTGAGAAATGTAAGTTCTCTAGGGTTATAGGTCGCGGACCAAGGGCCTCCACGCAAAAAGTGTTGATGTTTTTTCAAGGGTTGATAAAATAAAAAATTTAAACTCTACAGCAATTTCTTTCCCGCCAGAAGAAATAAGTGTCTCTGTTAACTTTTTTTGCAAAAAAACAGGTGCTCCCGTTCAGTTTTATCCCTGCACAAGCTAAGTAAACTTGACAATGTACTTTACGGAGCCGCAAAATAAGACAATTCAAGAAAGACAATTAGACCTACCTGTCAACAAACTTGAATTTCTCGCTTTAAACATCAGCGGGAGGGCCGGAACTTCGTCATACGAAAGAATACTAATCAATATTTAATCGTCCACCTTCGTTTTAGGTCGTATTTTATTTCACGAGAAAATATGACATAATGTTCGGAAAACTCGCGGACCAAGGACCTCGCGGACCAAGGGCCACATACTGTACTGATAACCTGTTTCAATTAGTTGACAGAAAATACTTTTCTCTACAATTTCTTTGTCACTGATTCTTCCTGGATATAGCTGACTGACAAATGTTATGCAACCACTGGGTGAGATGCAAACTAGGCCTTTGAATGTGTCATGAGATTTATAATCTGAATACATT
>NC_090874.1:20697850-20712850 GCF_036669935.1 Montipora foliosa | reverse complement strand
AAAAAGTTAGTAATTTTTTCGCATTAAAAAATTAAATTTTTGCTAGTCTGTGGGTTGGTGGCTACCGTTAGTCTCGAGCCCTGGTTCAAATATAAATTTAATAATGATTTTTGAAAGGACTAACGACTTCAATGTTCAAATAATCAATTCATTATTGCATTCTTGAAACGACTAGCAGGTTCAATATACGAATAGTCAATTCATTAATGTAATCTTGAGGGGTACGCTTCACTTAGTTTGACTGTAATGAGAGAATAAAATATTTTTATGTTGTTCAAAAAACTTGCCTTCTTTGTTTATCACCGGTGTCTTTTGGGGCAACTTTTTATCTCCTTCAGGGGCCCTCTTCTGGGGAGCTTGCATTGAAGACGTTAAACAAATATTCAACTTAATATTAGATGTTGGACATCTTCTTAAGAATGTTTTAAATCTTAAATTAAGATGATAGACGTCTTTAAAAAAGAGTTCTGGTATAAGATGATGTTTAATCTTAACTTCAGATTTGAAAAATCTCAGCTAAGTTGTTTCGAGTCTTATTTTAAGATAAAATTTCGTCTCACCTCAGAACCCTGAATTTAAGACATTATCATATTAAAGTAAGAAGGAGATATGTCTTTACTTAAGATGAATATTTATCTCATAGTAAGATAACAGACCCATCTTACCTCAGAAAGTCTTAGTATAAGATATTAGTTTTTACGGAGTATATTCAACGACTCGATCGAGTCGGCTTATTGCTTGAAATTTTTCAAATTTCTGTCATATGGTTCCAAATAAGATAAATTAGGGAGATTTCAAAACTCCTATCGAAGATATAAAAGCTTAACCTACAAGCTTATCTCGCCGAAGCGAAGCAACCACACAATTTTCATGGAAAAGGCGAAAGTTGTTATGTATTGAAGTCGCTTACCGCAATTTGGCAGTTCACATCAGTTTGAATCCTATAGGCAGAAGCTTCCCATGACAGTTGCGAAGACTGAACTGAACTAATCTTCTCGAAAGATCAACGAATCAACCACTTTTTGCCCCTGTATTTTTTCCTCTGAACACAAGAAACACGTTTGATCTCTCTTGTCATCACCTAATGAAATTATGTGGCTTCTTGCACGGCTGCACATCTCGACGCACGAAGTTCTGTAGTCTTGTGAGTCAATTTCTCAAGTATTTCAGCTCTTTTCTATAGCTCTCGTCCGCTTTAAATCACAAAAGTCACTGCATTGTTTGGTATTATCTCCTTTCTCTAACCCTGACTCGATCTAATTCACAGCATTGTTCAGTAGTACTATCGTGCCTTCTTTCGAGCCGTGGCCTGCTCTTTCGCGAACTTCCTGGCCACATCTTTGTCTGTTAATCCTTGCTCTCTGCCGTTCTCTTTCACGTTCTGCTTCGCTTAAACCCTACCTTGAAACGTTAGATCAACCTCTCCGATCGTTTGTTGACATGGCAAATAGTAATGAGTGTTTTTCTGACTTTTCTAAACAAAAAACCGCCAAGGAAAGATGGCATTCTTTAGTTTCCCGTATGGGTGACCGTGAGGAATATCTCGAGACGCCCCTCCCCCTCCCCTCGAGTCCGTACGGACGGACGCTCGCTCGTACGCTGACGTCATAACCAAATTTTCTCGGCTTGATGGGTTACCAATTTTTCTTACCCATGGTGCTTCGCTGGCGCACTTCGCGCGCTGAAGCTCCGTTATAACATAGCCGGTAGAATTGTGCATCAAATCCCACGCGAAAAACAGACAACAATATCAGAAGTGATAGTTCAGTGAAGCGAATCGTGACGGCGCTGATGCCGAGTCTCCTTTTCCGCCACGGTTGTTTTCCTCTTTCGTGCCTCATTTAAGAACTCTAGCCCAAGAGGAAAGGTCGCAAATTGTCTTCGTTTTGGGACTGGTGGGCCGAGTCTCTGTTTGTATCCATTATCGTCGCAAAATATTTTTAAAACGCTTTTATGCTTTTAAAAAAAGAGCTCCATCTTTGCATTTTCGCTCGGCTGAATAAATCGGTGAGCTGAATGAACTTGTGAACTTTTTGAGCACGTGATGCGTTCCACACCTCAGTGCACATCGCGCGCAGTGTTTGAAACCTTTGAATTGTTGACGTAAACAAAATGAAACATTTTTTCTAACCGTTACTTTACGTTTTTATGTCATTGTAAATTTATACTAATACAATTAGACTACTCGCCCTCGTTTTCTACGGGGCGATAGTCAACTCGGCTGCGCCTCGTTGACTATCTGCTCATAGAAAACTCGGGCTCGTAGTCTAATTGTCAAATAGAAGACACGAGTGAAAGTCTGCGAGAACAAGAAATGCTGTAAGATCAGCAGGTGAGTGTTTCCACAGCTTTTTCGAGTTCTCCCAAACCTTCACGAGTGTTTCTATCGATAGAAACACGGAGAATGTATTTAGAAAAGTATATTAGAAAACATTCCTAAGAAATTACGCGCGGTGGAGACACAACTAGAACGCGCTGTTGATGTATGGATTGCGCGAGCAATGAGAATTTACATTTTGATAGTCAAAGTTAACAAGTTGTTTTCGTTTTCTTCGTCACGTTGTTTTCTAAAAGAGATAGAAAACATGTTCTCTATGTTTCTATCACGTTAATTTCACTGAGAGTTCTTCAATGATTCTCACAAAGTTACTCGCTTGTTCGATCTGTTCGACAAAATCAACGATCGTTTACGTTTTAATTTTACTATTGTCAATCTCGGTCGTGAAACAAAAATGACGGTGTTTTGGAGCTGTTTTCGAGATTTCGTCTGGGCACAGAAAATTGAGGATTTATCCAAATCCCAAGAGCTTTTTTGTTCGCCGAAGTATTTCAAATAACAAGTAGATTCGTTTTAGCGAGAAAAATTGGAATTAGGTGCACTTTAAAGTGACCAGCTGCAGCCAACCGAGGGTGAATCACGAGTTCTGTTCCCCGCAAAGTAAAACATGGAGCGGCCATGAGAAACGAGATGTTGTACCGTGTCTGGCTTTATAGGTGAGCTTTTGATGTTGTTTCAATCTGGTGCGAAAAGTTTCCTTTTCCAACAGAATAGAGGATATATTTGTTTTTGAGACCCAGACTTTTATTAAAATAGCCAGCAGCAATGTCGGCTAGTACAGTCCAAGGAGGAAGAGCGTGTTTTTTCTTTGTATCCCCTCCTCCCTAAGAAAAAGAGTAGCCTCCCGAATGATGAGTTGGATCTTCAACGTAATTTCGAAGAGTGTTTTCGACAATTTTGTACATATCCGTTATTGCTGCGCCATTAGGTCCATTAAAATCGCCAAAAGTTGCTTTAGGTCCACGTCATAGCATAGAAAAGAGCTGAAATTGGAACTGGAGACTCAAGTCTACGCCAGGCAGTTTGTACGCAATCATAAAATAGGCCGGAATGCTTCGGTATGCTCGCGTTAGAATTTTTTCATCTTTGTCTTCTGGGATAACTTAATTATAAATCTATCGGAAGCTTCTGGGCGCAATGAAACTAATCAATTTATAGTGGCTATTTCTTGGACTAAATTCATAGTCTTAGTATGAAGGTGCACTTCTCTTCAACCAGAATTTTTGCCCCTGCGTTGCCCACTGCGGACATAATGTTTTTCATCTTCTCTTTTTTTCCTAGCGTAATGATTATTTTTAATTTTCGCTCCTCCCCCCCCCCCCTCCTGCCCCCAACCGCCTCACATCTTTTGCAGTGCCTTTTACTGATGCGTAACAATGAAGTATAAATGATCACACAAAGTATTTGTACATGTTATGGTGGTTTATTACATCACAAAGTAAAAGTGTTTTTAATTCTGGGCGTTTAACGCTTATTACTGTAGAGACCAATCTGTATTTATCACTGAGTCATACATTGATATAGTGGACAAAACATTTCTGAACAAAGTTGTTATTTACACACATAGTAACAGCAAGATGGGCGCACTGTAACAGTGCAGGTCCAAGTAATACCGCCTGACTGTGGAGGACATTTAACAAGTCGTGTAAAATGGCACGTAACAGCCCAGGGAGGGTGCGGACAAGAACCGCGCACATTGAAAAAGGGATTGAGTGCGTAGCCAGGACAGAAATTGAAGCTTCCAGCGGATACTGCAGAAAAAAAAGACATCATTAATAGCAGGCTCGGTAACCAGCAGAAGCATATTTAAGGAAAGATTGTTAAGGCACATAGATTTTTTTTTTGTCAATCACATTGCCTTGTTGACCAGGTCTTGGTTTTGAAGCAGTCAAAACGGACGTTCAACACGAAACGGCGACTTTAGATATTGTTATCTTAACAAAGGCTGCGGTAGTTGCCGCTCTTTGGATTTTTGAAGTGTATTGATACAATTATTTCTGGAACATACAGAAATACTGTGTGGTCGAGTACGATGGTTTCAAATATGCAACAGTGCCGTTTCACAATGTAATGTTTCATTTGTTGCTGAACAATAGAGCAAACTGTTTTAGCTCCAATTTCACGCTGTGAAATCAAAAAGTTACCCCAAGTAACTGAGCTTTATTGCCTCAGGTATCAGGCTGCGTTAGCAACGCACGTTTTCACTGAAAAATAACCGCTACTGCGCGCTTGCTTCAGTTTATAATTTTTTGGGGTTCTGACAAAAACTAAGCCATAGAAGAAATGACCAGTTCAGAGCATAGGTTATAGCCTTTACAATTGGACGCCCCATCAAATCAGACTTTTGGAAATCACTGCTTTATATATATCTGGGCGTCGATTTTATTGGGCTGCTAGCAATTAGACTGACATTCACGACTTAACATACCTGTAACTGTCTTTGTATGAGAAGAGTAACAGGCCGTGATGCAGACCATAAACAAGAGCAATGAGACAGCCTTGGAATCCTAGAAAAAGAAAAAAAAGGACGTCCAATCACTATCGAGCACAACTGGGAACATTAAAACACTCATGATATCAATTTTGTATTTTTACTTGCCATTTCTGAGCAAGTCCTGTATGTAGCCGGGATCTCCTCAAGCTGCTGTACAGACTTTTCAGGATTTCCACGCAGTTGTCCTTTTAACTTGTGTGAAGTATCGCTGCGTCGTTAGAAAACGGACCGAGGGTGTCTCGTTTATTTATTCACTTACTGGGGTTCCGTTGTCGCTGAAAAGGAAATGTTGAACAATGCACCTGTTAACTGAAATGTGTTCAAGTCACTAATTCAAAACAAAGGGAGGTTACAATACTTGGAGGTCAAAGCGGATTAGACTAGGTTATCAGGGTAATGATATTAGTTACTCAATACTGAATGACATTTGGAAATTCTTCCTTGTTAACTTTGTAGAATTAAAGCCAAGAACCTCTGTGTGACTGATTGCGTAACATTTCGATCACGTTCTCAAGTAATGTTTCAAAAAGAAAGAAAATATTAACGACGTAGAGAGACTATAATGAACAAAAATCAAGCAACCTTGACGACAATCTTTCAACTCACCTTCTTGATGAAACAATGAAACTTTTGGTTTTGAGCGAGCAAAATGTCGTAGCTAGTCTGCTTCCAGTTTCTTCTGTGACTCATGAATTTAGAGTAATAATTGAAATGAGGACTGATATTCACCCATGTCATCCGTGAGGATTGTTAATTCTATCACTTAAAGCGAAAGTACATGCAGAGTGGGAGAAAGAGGCTTCCATAGTGAAACAGAAATAATGCTAGTTTGCAGTTGTGGCTGCTAATTGCAGGTCATGAAGTTCAAATTTCCCCCTTCTGGTTGGCTTGATTACGGTCTATATTTGTTATCAATCTGCTAGCGCTTTATCATGCTTGCCGTTCTCTGATTGGTTTAGCTACTCGCGAGGCAGAGTGCCCTTGTCAACAAAATGACTGCCGCTTCTTGGTGTTCTCGAAGTGTCTGTGAAGAGGATTAAAATAACGTTTTAAACGCCTAGTAGGCTTAATACTAAAACAATTAGATTATTCGGGCTCGATTTCTATGCGCGATAGTTTACTCGTCCACTATCACGCGATAGAAATCTCGAGCACCTGATCTAATTATTTAAAGCAACATCGCTAATACGAGGTTATGTCCTCGCCGCGTGCTTTGCTTTAAAAAAAATGAATAAATCATCCATTTTGCATGCTATGGAAAATACTGTGCTACACTTACTTCTGCATTCTTAGCAGGCGAAAAGCTAGTCTCCTTCGCAGCCGTTATTATATACTGAAACACCATGCTGATAGACATGCAATAGCACTGATTCCATCATAATCCTGACCCAACTGTTCCGTGGCGCCCATCAAAATGTATGCTCACAACAACGGGGGTCGTGGGGTTCCCGTTACCCCCCTCCCCCCCCCTTGTAAGCCATGTTTTGAGCAAACAACCTACAACAGGTGACAGGTGGTAAAAACGACATGAAAATCTGGTGAGGAACCTCGCTTTGGCACCGTATGACCCCCCCCCCCCCACCCCCCTTGAAAAATCCTGGCTACGCCCCTGATACTGTTTTATCGGTTAGGACAGACAAACATCAAGCCATGCCAACACTGTAACCTTTTCATCGGTGCACAAAAAATTGACATATAGGAGAAAAGAACGAGTAAAATGTGTTTAGGCGATTTCAAGAGTTCTGGAAAATTCTACGGCATTCGGCACGTTTTAAGCACCGTAGAACACCATCACTTATGAGGGAAACAATGCATCGATACTAACGAAAATTGTCAAGACCTAAAGCGACGATAGCGTGACATGCGTCCGGACAGACAGGATAGAAGATCTAGGTAAAATGCATGTACATTAGCTTGCGAGTGGCTCAAACAAGTGGGATCATGTCGTTTCGTATATATAGCCAAGTTCCCGATAAAAAAATGAATGCTTCACCAAGCAAAACGAAAAAGCCCATCTTCGAACTAGAGTGTGTAGCAGAAGAAGCTTAAACTCCTTTTCTCCCCTGTTCATTTGATATGTTATTCTTTTTGCTCCATTAGCTCAAAACAAGACATAAGATAATCCATGATTTTTTTTTTGTTAAGTCACGACCTTAACTCCTCCAGCAATTTGCGATGCGCTGACAGAGAGCACGTTTGATTGAATTTTTTTTCATTTAATTAAAACAATTCGCCTCTCTGCAAACAATCTTTCGCAGACAGAATGGACTAAGAAAAATGCGACTCAATATGTGCACCTTGTTCAATAAAGCCTCACAACGCGTAACTTTTAAAAGACCATGCAAGTAAGTTACATTAGTGTACAACTCTCACCACTGTTGCAATGCGTTATTTGTTTGCTGCATATGAAGGCTTCACGCTAAATTGTTCTGTGTGATTTTCCAAAAACCAAATAAAATAATAATAATAATAATAAGTCCTTTAGACAATTTCTCATCCCCTTTGCAGGACCAAAAGTGTTGGTTTTATTTGTATGACAAACCGCGTTTCAGGTTATAGTGCCCATAATATCCTAGGCTTGTTAGGTGATATCCCTGCTTTAATTACAAGCCTGTAAGATAAACATTTCTGGGCATTTTCTTTCTCTGCTTTAGCTTCCTTATGTTGTATCTCAACCTCGTTTCAGGACAAGATCAATTACACTTCCTTCAGCGATAAAAAAAAGAGAACTTAATTAAGGAAATAAGGGAAATGTTCAATAGATCTCATCTGTCAATCATTAGTACTGGGCTGTACTGTGTGCTTACTCGAAGAAACTATAAAATAGAACCTCTCTCAGGAAATCTCATAACTTTGCGAGAGCTGAATATTGAAGTTGTGCCGTCGTACCTTCTTCTGCTCACTATCTGCTCAGATAGTCACCCCACGACCGCGACAGATAGTGTCTGGTTATGAAGGTAAGTTGTCTTAATTTACGTTTCTTCTAGCGGATAGTGTTCCATTTTAGTTTTCTTGTTTTGCTCTCTAGATCTCCTCATTTGCAGTTCTCGGCCTGGCGTATTTATGCCTTCTGCCCTTCACACAGGGAGAGGTTAGTTCTAACATTCACTTTGTCCATGTACACATGACAGACTGCTCTGCACTCTTCTTAAATATGTCTTTATTTTTGTTAGCGGGCTGAGTGTTAGCTAGTGTTCAATAGCCCCTTAAGCTAATTAAGATAAAATAAAATTCCCTTGCACAAAGAAAATAGGCCTTAGATGTGCACAGTTATGTTGGTCAGTTATTTAGTTGTTGGGCACTCTCCTTTTGACTAAAAACTACGTTTTGCATTTCCGGGGCGCCAGTGACGAAATAGATCGGCATTTTACGGGGTTTCAAGTACAACTTTAAGAAGTATAATCAAATTTTCTATAGTTATTAGTGGAAATTTTCGGTCCATTTGATTTCTTCCAAGAATGGCTGGAGTTTTAAGGTAGAACGGCTTGTATTTTGGAAAATCGAGTATTGTGTTGACATTTATAAACACCTTGATGGCGATAAGCTATTTAATTATTTGCAAGGATTTATACAATAGGTTAAGAATATTTGATCGCATTGTCCTTTCCATGGCGGGAATGGCTACAATAGATTGAAGTGATTGGATTGTTGTAGTCAATCAGCAAATTTCAGCGTAAGCTTTAATTTGGAATGATATTCCAACAAGTTATGTACTACCTAATTAAATCACAAACTGTGGTCCGCTTAATTTCACTAGATAGTTCTTGTTTGTAACGATAATAAGATTTGTGCTGTTATGTCTAAGATAACCAACAAATTGTGAACATTTTGTGTTTTAGCTAACAGAATGAAAGTACGATTAAAAATATTATCTATTAAGGAATATAAAGGTATTAAAAATAACGAAATAACCACATAATTACATACTACACGTAAAGACTGGAATATCTCTGGACTCCGACAATCTAAGGCGCTTCTGTTTCTCTAGGTTGTTCGCTATCAAATGGCACTTGAGGAGAACGGAACAAAATTCACAGAGAGAATCGAAATCGATGAAGAGGAAGACGTCGAGGTTTTCCGAGTTCCCGCTTATAATAACGTCGAGGGCGCTGATTTCTACCATGACTTTAAAAAGGTACGTTTTGAGGGTATTATTCTGAGTTCTAGATAGCATGATTGTATTGTCCTGAACTATATATTGAAATTTTGTCGTCGCGATTAAAGCTCTTTTTTCTTATCTTTTTTTTTTATTTTTATTACAAAACACACTATTTACATACCTTATTTTCGTCTTACTCCACTAGATAACAATACGTAAAGCAAAATCCAAAATATATTGATTTGCACTATTACTAACCTCACATTTTACATTAAGAATTGCTTATTTACATTACATTGCGAATGTTGAAGCTGACATTGATTAAATCGAAAGTTCATTTATTTGGCCCAATGTGATTTTCATTGTTATATTTGATTAGAATTTAGCTTAACAACCATTGATAATTAGAACAGTCTTGATTCTTCTACAATGCCCTAAATAAATTCGCAATAAGAAGGTAGTTAAGTAAAGGGCACGATCTTGATAGCACACCAACTATAACGTCTTCATTCAAACTCTTGCTTCATACAGGGATCTTGCATAGTTCCAAAAGCTTGCTCAAAAGTTACATTTGTACATCTCCTTTTAATTTGGAAAACCTACAGCATTAACTTTTACACATTTTGCGTCTACAGCGTCTCACTGTTACCAGGATTCTGTCCCGAAAGATCTGCTACATTTCAGAACTGGACTTATCTATTTCTCCACCATCGCAGCTGAAAGCTGATCTCGATCGGGTAAATACTCTAGCTCCGGGCTCAAGCTTTGCCCATAGTTATTGTAGGGAACTCGGTGTAATACCTGTCCAAGTTCAAGTCCACCTTAAATTTTCGAAAATTTAAGGTGGCTCTGAACCCCACCTATAGAATTTTTTTAAACTCTGCCAAAAGTTGCGTCCTACTATGCTTATCAAATGGTGATAATGTAAAAGAATTTCACCGTGCCGTTTTTGAATTATACAGTGTAAAAAAGGGTGTTTTTAGCAAGTAATAATGTTGCTATGGTAACCTATTGTGTCACGAAAATAAAAACAACGTGTTCACCAATGGTTGGCCAGCTTTTTGATACCGTGATTGTTGCATAAAGTGATAAAGAGTGGTTGTTACGACCCATCAAAATATAAGTGCTGGAAACTGTCTCGAGCCACCTTAAGAGATTATGTAAATATAGCAATAGCAATCTTAAGACTTGTAGAAACATCTTATCTTCACGTGTGAAATAACATGTTATTTTCAAATGTGAAGATATCATGTTTACGCGCGAAAGCTCCCCTGGTATTTCACTGGTGTTTATATAATAAAAAAGGAACTTATGTGGCGCCTGCAGCTACCTAGTAGAAGCGACCATTATGTAATTGATGCTGGGTCAAGAGCCTTTCAACATAACAGTCTTAACCTGTTTTTCTTTTTTTTTTTTTTGTTTTTGATGTTTACTACCGCGATTTTTAAACATTGCACTGTACTAACTGTGCCTCCACCGTAGAGGGAAGTCAAAGAGAAATACTGCTAATTAAATAAAAATTAAATGTCATAGGTATATCCCACGGTGCAGTTTCTTTTCAATTGTTTCCTACGCTTTGTACAAGATCTTCACCCGAATCCCGTCAAAAGCAAAAAAAGACAAACTGAAGAAAAATGCCATATAAAGTTTGAGAGGGTTCTTAAAAGTTATGTTCATTTTGAGTTTAAATCGGATTAATGACTTCCGATATGATTAGTCAAGAACAGCCTGTTTGACCTTGCATTTTCTTCGGAAATTCGTACAGCATTTGTCACTACAAGAAAAAAAAAACAATTTAAAGCAAAATTGTAACAAGCAAATAAAGGCGACGCGGAATTAATTCTATCCTGCTTTAAATTGCTCAGACGCAGAGGTTAGATTTAAGTTGATCAAACGTTTTACATTTGAAGGTGTCGTCTTTAGCTGATGATCTTCCTGTCGTAACAGAGTCGACTGTTGTCATGATAAATGGACAGGCTAGCAAACTTCTTCTTACGAAGGAGATCTTGGACTTTTGCGAAGCTTTTCCCATTTATAACACGACAAACACCAAAGTCAGCTCAAACGATGGAAACGAGACTGTTAGCTGTAAGTAGACAAGTTTTGATGTGTTGCTAACATTAATCTCTTTAGTGCTCAATCAAACAACATGCATTCAATAGAGTAGTGATAATCATGAGCTAATTAACATTGTAAGATAATGGTCTGACAC
Organism: Montipora foliosa; assembly: GCF_036669935.1. Taxonomy (NCBI): domain Eukaryota; kingdom Metazoa; phylum Cnidaria; class Anthozoa; order Scleractinia; family Acroporidae; genus Montipora; species Montipora foliosa. The sequence continues at coordinate 20,701,707 of NC_090874.1, read as the reverse complement.
TCACTATTGGTAATCTGGAAATGACTACATCGCCAACCCAGAAGTCTACAATTCTCACGCTACGTTTTCTTGAAACTTTTACACAGAATTTTGCTAAGGGCGCTTTCGACGTGCTGCTTTTTGAATCACTTGTACTCATGTTAATATTTCAACTGAGGAAGGCTCAAGCACCAGCCGAAACGTCTTGAACGAATTAACATTGTTCTAAGTTAAGAGTACACAGTAGCCTCTGGCGTTAAGCTAGTCGTTTAGGCGCAGAAAATGAATCGAAAATGTGTTCCTTGACGTAATGATGTCATGTGTTGTGGCCGGTGGTTACGCCTTGCTATCGAATTAGCCACCATTCGGGTTCGTCTTGTATTCGATACCCGATCCTGACGAGACTGAAATGTCTTGAACGTAATTAATAACGTAATGCGTAAAGGTTAGCAACGCCTAAATAATAATAACTTTATTTCTATAGCGCTCTTCTCCTATGCTCAAGGAGTTAAGCTAGTCGTTTAGGCGTAGAAAATGTTTAGCAGCTTTTGAACATTCATATAAAGCAGTATATAACGGTATAGGGTCATTTTACGCATCTCCTCCGGCCACCTCTCGGTCAGATAGGCAATCTCGTTCCCAGAGCCCACGTGTCTTTTGGTCAGCGCCAAGACCAAAAGACACGTGGGCTCTGGGAACGAGATTGTCATATAGGGGTATTTTCAATAAAGGTTTGCTAAACAACTTTTTTCATTAACCCTGATAATAAATGAATCAACCAGAGGAAACCAATTTCACTTAGAAAAGTTAATGAATGTATATGCAGTTAAAAAAAAAAAAAAAGTAGACTGAGGAAGATAAATTCGTCTATAAGATCTGAATGAAGTAAACCCGGCAGTTATGTATAAGGTTTATCCATTGGTCTCTAGTACACATAGAAGAAACACCCCTTTGTTCGAATCTTCCCTCCCCTCCCTGGCTGCACAGCTATTTCTCTCCAGGCCTGAGACCTGAGATCCTGAAATGATTCCTGAATATAACGCTTTTGTTTGTCTTTTACATTTCAGTCATCCGAAACAGCCGTCAAAGTGTTGAATCAAACTTTCAATTCTGCCTTGAAGCGCTTGGAAGAGATCCTTTTGAAAATGTAATTAAAGGAGGTTGCATTCGTCCTGACGAGCACTGGGACTTGCAGTGCAAGTTTGAGCAGAGAGCATTTTTAACTTTCATGTATTATTATGTTACATGCCATGATCAGTTGGCCTTCGGAAGACTGCAAGATAATTGCAGATCTGTCCGTAAAAGTTACAAGATTCCTACCTGTTGCGACTACATATGCGCAACATAAAATAAGAGAGTTATTCATCAGCTCAGTTTAACGAATATGTTTGACAGCTTCATATCACCGTTTAAAGGTTTTCTGTCAGCTCTAAAGAGTAGTTACTTACGACTGTGTTATTAAGTAGAAATCTGGAAACAAAGAGAAAGATTCGTGATAGATGCGTTTTCGATCAATTTGTTTCTTAGGCTTTTTGTTGCAATGGGCGTAAAAGAGAATACGTGAAAAAAGCGTGTAGTTTAAAGCCTAAAATAAGTTGAAAGAGACTTTTTATTGCTCAGAACTGATCAGTACTACGATAACTGTAAATTTGGTGCGTTAAATGCTATGTAAAATCGAAACAAATAAACGTGCTTTGCTGATCTATGGTCTGTTCTTTTCGTTTCTTTTTTTGTCGGAAATGTACGTTGAATGTGATTCACTAAAAATGTGGATTGATTACCGAATTTGTGTCACTTTAATCCCTCGTTAAGAATTATCGAGCATGTATTCTATTTTGAAGCAATATAAGTGGTTTTAATCCTTTGAATACCGGGCTATCGGTAAACGGCAAACAGCATATTAATAAGACTTTAGTTAATTCTAAACTATTCTGACGGGGATATGCAAAGATTCCGAAGTGGAATCGGTCATCACGAAAGTAAAAGACAGTACAAAAAGGGTGCAAAACTTCATGCGCTTGGCGAAGCGTTTCAGTGCAGTATTTAACGATAACTTTCAAAAGTTTTGCGAATGGAATAAAGGTTACTAACAACAATTACACGCTGCTTCTAAAATTTATTCAGAATTTATTTATTCATGCCGAAGGCTATGAAATCCGTTTTTCTCTCTGCCAGTTTTGCTAAATGAAAACTGTGGCTTGAAAGCTATGCCTTCAAGTTAAGCTTTCCCTTCCATATAGGCCTTGTTTTCAGTTAATCCTTCTGAAGTTATTTTAGACCGTTTCTGTTGTCAAGAAGACGGTCTAGAAACAGCTAAATTTGTGGAGCGTAAATTACTTCCGTGGACAGCCTAAGCGGTATTATTCACATTTTCCTCTTCCAAGAAAACATCGTGACGCAACGGGCGTGGTAATAATATTTGCACTGGAACTTGTCACTATGTCTGGAGATAACTTGGGAAGGATCACCTTGAGAATGAAACTTTTCAGTGGATTAACTCTGTTACACTCATCCTGTTTTTTGGTAGAGCAGAACAGATAAATCAAATTTTAAAATGTTTGATGGGTTATAACGATAATAGCCTTTATTTCGCGAGGATTTGACTACAAATTAAAAAACTATAATGAGGCTCTTTACCTTGGACAGTATTCGTTCCTCTTGGGTCACTGTTTTGCTCATGTTCTCGACAAGTCAGATAACGCCAAGATCCGTGCATGTTGCTGGCTTTCACAAGACGTCACTAAAATTCAAACTACAAAACTATTCATCCTCCAGATATATAGTCTACGTCGCAGCCGTTATTAGGGTCGTCACGCACCGATCCTCCCAACTAACGGCTGCTCACTCGAGCTCTGCATTCCTTCCCCTTTGTTACTGAGACCCAATAACATGCATGTACTTGTTAGCAGCCCGCCAGTCATATTTCTCGTTACATTTGCCACCAAAGACCAGGTTTCCAGAATATGGAAGCCTGCTCCTTATTGGTCAATTTTAGGAAAGGAATGCAGAGCTCGAGTGAGCAGCCGTTAGTGGGGAGGATCGGTGCGTGGCGACTCTAATAACGGCTGCGAAGGGGACTACCCGATATATTACTTCAATGATGTGTAAGAGCAGCTGAAAACTACTATTCACATAAATTTTTGTTCCGAATGGGTCTTGATTTTGTGATAGAAAACGCTTGCCGGAATTTCTAAACTTTTGCGTGACGTAGCATTTACATGACGGCCGAGTTGGTTAAAAAGTGACCTATTTCGGGATTTATTTCGGGGAATTTGGCTATCTGAACGAACCGTTCTTGTATTAGAAAAAGTGTTATTTTAATGTTTTTAGTTCCTCGAGAGATAAATTTACGCTTTTGTAGCAAACTCAGTGACAGATGTTTCTGTTAGTTTCCGGCCGCTATGTTTGCGGAAAACGCTTCTCCATATGTCTTGTTTAAGAAAAATTGCTGTGACATGAATATTGGCGAGATTTTTTGCCTAGTTGCCTTCTTTCTTTTCTCAGATTCTGGATTTAATTTATTGAGTGGTTTTGACTTTTATTTTGATCTATTTTGAATGGCGTGAAATTGAAAACCAACAACTTTAGCGCCGGACTTTCCTAATGTCAATATAAACATAGACACATCATCACCAATCGATGCAAAAACCGGGCCGCTTGAATTTACTACTAATCCTATTTACTCTCCTGATTGAGACTTTTTTTTCGGCCTCTTGATCCACCCATTCCGTTTCTATGGTTTTGGGCAAGCCTGCCTTTTTCCTTCAAAGGTATTGCCATGCCACACTGCAGTTGTAGTCAACGGCTGTCGCTAATAAACCGCTCACGAAAGCACCATCTTACTGGGCACCTTACAATTTAACATTCACCTAGGCTAA
>NC_090874.1:20685350-20690350 GCF_036669935.1 Montipora foliosa | reverse complement strand
CTAACTTAAGGTCGCTTATGTCTTCTTTTGAGGTGATCTACTAGATGGAACGAGACTATGCATGGTGTTTATTTGAAGTTTATATGGAACTTTTTTTTCTAATGAGGCCATATCACTTGCGTTGAGAACTGCCCGAAAATCTTGAGACATGAATGGTAACGCAACGTTTTAATTATTTCAAGACTATAATATTGTGAAGGGCCTGAATTGCCGTCAGTGAACCTAACAAATCCACTAAATCGTTGACAGGGTGAAATACCGATTGTTTGTCATATAATTAGAAGCTTTTCAGTGTGAGAAGAAGAACTGAAGCAGAATAATTGAACAAATGATTGATTGCCCTGAGAAGGCACCGTAACGCAACCGGTGTATTCCCATTGGTGTGTGCTTGGTTTATACTATTCGTGTTAACGACAGAATTAAAGCTTCGATGAGAAACATGACGAATTCTTCTTAACAAATATTTCCCTTGGTACAAAGTAACAGTGGAACACTGAAAATAAAATAAACATCGACCGGAATAACCCTCGCAAACATGACTACTTACAAAAAGCATCACTGTGCGTTCTGGTAAACAGGTAAACGACATCAGAAAGTTTCGATAGAGTAAAACTCCGAGGCTTAAATATCTTCAATTGCAAGCCAACAAATATTTGAGCGGATTAAATTTAATGACTTCTTTGTCAGTATTACGGAACAATTTACACCCTTGGTTCAATCTCCTGTTAGACATACTATTGTACCACCTAGCCTACTCGTGTCAGAATTCGAGGTCTTGAGGGATCTAAATAACTTGTTATCAAACAAAGCTCCAGGTCCTGACGGGATTTCTAATCAAATATTCAAAGTGTTCGCCCCTGAGTTAGCACCTGTTATTTGCGCAAATTTATAATCAGTCATTACAGGATTCATTTGTTCCAGGATCATTAAAACAGTCGATCGTAACACCAGTACCCAAGATTTCCCCGCCACAAGAGATTGATAATGATCTCCGTCCAATCTCCCTTACTAATAGTATTGCAAAGATCCTGGAGGGATTTACGAACAGGAGGCTTCTACAACAGATAGGAGATAAGATTGATTCCAAACAATTTGCTAGGAAGGGACATTCAACAACTCATGCCCCTGTTTACCTCCTACAAGCAATCCACGAGGCTATTGACCGTGGAAATAATTGTGTTAGAATCTTCTTCTCGGATTTTTCTAAGGGTTTTGACTTGATTGACCATCAGATCCTTATGGACGAATTATCACTGCTTGGTGTGGACCCAGTGCTTTTCAGTTGGATAAGATCTTTTTTAACAAATAGAACTCAAGCCATGTCTTATCGGATTGGAAGCATACCCATGGTCACCCTTTTCTCAGTTATGATAAATAGACTCCTAAAGGATTGGAATGTGAGAGCAAAATACGTTGATGATACCACAGTTGTAGAAATCCTGCCTCGCAATTCAATAAGCCTTCTTGATTTGGCTGTTAGAGACACACATTCATTTTGTACTGCCCATAAGATGAAGCTAAACCCTCGGAAGTGTAATGAAATGCTGATAAATTTTATGAAGTACCCGAACTCTGTAATTCCACCTATTTGTATTGGAAATCACCAGCTCGAACGTGTCTCATCTTTTAAATTACTTGGTGTTAAAATCAGAGACGATCTTAAATGGAATGACCACATAGACTATATTTATTGTAGGGCCGCCAAACGTTTATATACCCTAAGAGTGCTTAAAAGAGCTGGTGTAGCGAATAGCAATATTTTAAATATTTATAAGTGCTCTGTCAGACCCATTTTGGAATATGCCGTGGCTGCTTGGCAAGACATCCCTGAATATTTGTCATCTAAATTAGAATCTATACAAAGGAGAGCCCTTAAGGTAATACTCCCGGGTGTTGGTTATAAGGAAGCCCTGACCATATCTGGCCTTCCAAGTCTAGAAGTCAGGCGAGAAACATTAAGTAGGAAGTTTATTGCGACGTGGAAACTCCGCCCTCAGGCTAATGTTTATAATGTTCCTTACAATCTTAGATCTGGGAGTGAAAAGTCCGTTCGCCAGGAGGCAAGAACCAAGAGAGCTAATGATTTTATAACTTTTAGATTTCTAGATTAATTATTATGTAGATTTTATATTAGTATACCTTAATTATTTTTAATAGTTTTTTAAATGATACCGCTTGATAATTCAGTTTATACATAGTTCTAACTGCAAAGAGTGGATTAAACGATATATATATAATTTCAAATGATTGTGTCGCTGTTTACTGTGATGGAGTCCCTGATTTTTGAAAACACTGATTTAATGAATATCGTGTGTGAAAATCGCGTGAATATGGTATGAATATCGTGTGTCAACATGTTGCTTGTTAGACTTAGCGGCAGCTACCTTTGATCTCGCCGCTTTTCTGGTTTCCATGATCGCCCCAGTAAAGAAATCTGTCAATCATTTAAGAATCTTACCCTGCATGCGCGTAACGGGAAAACCGTAACATGTTCTCGCTCCCATTTTTGTTCGGGAATAGCCTTCGATTTGATAACTCTTTACTCGCTGTTAGCAATTTTTAACGACAGCTCAGAGACAATCAGGACTAAGGGAATGAAGGACCAGCTTTGTGCTATTTTCCTGGTGAGCGTGGTTGCGTTCCTTGTCGCCTGGAGAGGTTTCGCCGTTCTCAGGAAGAAAACGAAGCTGAAGATTTTATATTTTTGCTGTGGTAATTTCAAGGTTCATTGCCTTCCATTTTCACACCGGCCAATTATTCTTCTCTAATTGCTATGGAAAATAGCGATGTCGAACTATTTCGTGTCTGCCACTGTAAATCGCGAAGCCTCCGAACGTAAGTGTTTGAAAATAATATTTCTTAACTGCAGCTGTAACTGTTCCGATCGCGTGCGAGTTGTACATTTAAACTAAACTTGAACTTTACATTAAATAAACTTTTCTGTCTATGTTTTTTTTCCGTCTTAACTTACTGCCTTGTGAGAGAACTGTATTTACTTTATGATTTTCCTGTATTATGTTGGGTCCGAAGACTTCGTTTCGAGTAATTTTAATCTTGAAGGCAGTCGCAGATAAGTCCACAACATTGAAAGTAACTACAGGTTTGCATGTGTTGATAATACAGTGATAAAATATAGAAGTTTTGAAACCTCCGTCCCTTAATGTTCAGTACCAATGTGAACTCGCAAATTTGAAACAAATTTTCTGCTTCTACACATGGGAATGACCAAAATGGACTATTTGCTAGGCACAGACTTAATGTGAACCTTGACTGAGTTGGGGTATTTCATTTACAAGTTACTGACCTATGAAAATAAAGAAAGCAGCTTCTGCTCACAATCTTTGGCATAATTTGTACTGGTGATGAGCATCAGTTTTGTTTGATATTTGTGTGGTGGGAGAAAACTATGTAATACTTCTGGGCCAGGTTGTTTGAAAGCCGGTGAGCGCTAACCAAGAATTAAAAGTTAACCAGGGTAACAATTTTTCTTCTATGAAAATGTTATCTAGCACTATGTTTTGTGTAGTTTGAGAATACTTATGCTTAAAACTGGAGAGCAAAAAATACAAACTGAACACCTTGCTAAAAAGCTACAAAAATGAAATTAAAATTCTCGCTAATCCTGGGTTAGCTTAATTGGGCTTTGAACAACCCAGCCCTGGATATCAGAATAGGGCTGCAGTATACTCATCTGCTGAGAGAGATAATTTATGAAAAAAAATTAGACCCAGGCAAGGCAAAAGAGCCATGTTACCTGTAGTTGAGTGCTAGTAATGGGGTAGGCAGGTAAAATGGTCAAAAGATCTGGTTTGTTTTATTCTTCTAAAGCTGACAGATGGGTAAGGATGTTAATACATCAAATTTGGCCTAAAGTGTTTTGTATTCCTGTATTGACGTGCATTGGAAGGATAGCAAAATAAGACAATGAGAAAGACTAATATAAAGTCGGATGACTGAAGTCTTAAATAGTGCTTGTCTCAAATGACAACTCTTAGAGCAAGAGAGGATCACGAACCCTTTGAAAACGCAGTACGCACTCACTAAGAAACCTGCTTTGACCCTGTCAGTTAAACGCAAACAAAAAGGGTCGCGTAGCTTTCAAGCTATTCACAAATGGCAACCCTTAAACCATCATGGAGTTCGGAAATAAAGAAGTACTTCAGTTTAACCCGTTGATAGGACACCGCTACAAAAATTACTCGAATGAAATACTCCTGCCTGCAATCTGGTTCATACTGTGGAGTTTCCGCTAGCAGGTTTACGTTGGAACATTTATTCGTGATGCCTCAAAATGTCCAAGATTTAGATGTAGGGACAACTGGAACGTTTTCTTAAAAGTTTGAACGTGAAATATACACGACGTTTATAGGACGTCCTGTTCACGGAAGTCCGCCATTGCGAGCCATTGCTTGTTTTTCACAAACCAGTACTTAGTCTCGCTCGGCCATATTTCTTAACAGGGGCGATCATAGAAACTCGGTCCCAGCCCTCGCTGCTTACGCCCCCCTGGTTTGGGGGGTTGACGTCGCTAAAGCACTATAGCACTATGGCAATAAGGTGTTAACTTTAATTTTTGGATAATTAATTAATTTCAATTAATTAATGAAGCTTGTAGCAAGGGGGGTAGGATGGGGTAGGTCTGTGAGCACTACGTAAAATGGGTTGTGAATGTACCTACGTTACTTCCCTTTACAATTCAAAAAGCTATATATTTGATTCGGAAGGCCCCTTCCTCTCCTTGTGGTACTTTTCTCTTTGCCACAAACCGATATTTACGTTAAATGCTTGCGTAGATTGTTAAGCGTTAGAGTCAACTGCATATCAGGTGAGAAATACATTTCATACAAGGTCACACACTAATGTTGAGCGGTTTTCCTTGTGGTAGAACCCTAATAAATCATACGCATGCGTTCTGGCATCGTTACCATGATACAAGAATGCTACAGCGGCTGGGTATCTTTTGGAGTTACTCCTAACTTGGTTCAAGAAATATCTGTTGT
>NC_090874.1:20655350-20672850 GCF_036669935.1 Montipora foliosa | reverse complement strand
AAGTTGATCTGCAGACTGGGATTTGGATCTTTAATTTGCCTTTCTTCTTGTCTTATATGTATCACAGTCATAACTTAAACCAAATGGAATTTAAAACTTGTTCCAAGACTTGATCTAAAATCGTGTTTCTGTTATGAACAGTGGCTTTTATTAGGCCTTAGGAAATGTCAGTTAGCTGTCAGGCATTGAATGATTGATCTCTTATACTTGTAAGCTTAATTTTAGTAGTTGAAGTACTTCAAAATATAATTTTGTTCCCTGGTTAAGAAAAAATTAAATGTTCAATGTTTGTAGTGGTCGATGTTCTTTGCTACAAGTTACAGTTCTGTAATCAAGGTTTATGATCTTTTAGCTTGGAGAGCAGTTCTTATATGGGAATTCAGTTTCCCCCTATTGCTTTCCTTTACCTTCTGTACCTATTTATATATATATATTTTCCTTATATTATTTACATATTTGTACAGTGGTATAAAGCATTATTAAACTAAACTTAAACTATTAAAGGTTAGGTGCCAGACATTTCCCTTGCCAAGCGTTTATACTGTGGTTGAAATATATGTCAGGCATGTGAAAATTTAGCATTACTCTGAAGTACATGTATATTATCAACCTTATCCTGGGAAGATGTGAAACCCTGGTAATGAAGTCGACATTTGTTAAGCATTGATTAACTTATATTGCAACTCAGTAATTGTGGAATGTTGGTGTATAATTAGGAACAAGTTTCCAAGTTTGTGTTAAAAAAAGTATGTATTGCCTACATGGATTCAATTCTACAACAAGTAATGAACTCTTTTTTTTTTCAATTACAGCAAGTAAAGATCAAACTTGTAATAAACAAATTACTCAAGCAAAAAGGAAAGTAACTTAACGTAACGTTCTGACAACGCGCTTTCTGGCTCTACAGGAGTGAAGGTTAACATCACTGCGGATTCTTCTTCAGAACTGTCTCCGACATTGGAGGCCCCTGGTGACGACAGATGTGGCTGGGCAGTTGGCAACTTCCGTTTTGATCTTTTGCGGGTGTCACCGGGCCTTGCTTCAAAAGGAAGATCATTGCATGGCAGTAGAAGGTTACGGTGAGTCACGCGGTGTCGCCCTCCACCAGATTCAGGCATAATTTCATAAACTGGACTCTCTTCACCTTTACGTTTCACTACCTGGTGGATGGTGTCTTCCCAGTAGGACCTCAGCTTCTCAGGGCCGCCTCTCTCACTTAAGTTTCGTACAAGGACTCGGTCGCCTGGCTGGAGTACTGGACTGTGAACTCTCCGGTCATACTGTTTCTTGCCTCTGAGTCCAGATAGCCGAGATTTCTTAGTGGCTATTCCGTATGCTTCTTTCATTACCTCTTGCCACTCCTTAACATAAGCTGGGTAACTTGAGTAGGCAGTGGGTTTGGTACCAAATATGACATCAATTGGGAGTCTTGGGGATCGGCCAAACAATAGGAAAAACGGCGAATATCCTGTCGCTTCATGGCGAGTGCAATTGTAAGCATGAACCACTTTTTGGAGGCTGTCCTTCCACTTGGACTTCTGGTGCTCAGGCAAAGTTCTTAGCATGGATAGCAGTGTTTGGTTCAGGCGTTCTGTCTTTCCGTTTCCTTGGGGATGATAAGGCGTTGTTCGAGATCTGAGCATACCACAGCATTCCTCCAGCCGATGGAACAACTGATTTTCAAATTCACCACCTTGACCATGCAAGATTCTTGCCGGAAACCCGAAACGTGATATAAAGTCATTATACAATTTGTCCGCTGCTGTTCGTGCAGACTTGTTGGTGGTCGCATACGCTTGGGCAAATCTTGTAAGATGATCAACTATAACCAGGATATACTCGTATTCCCCTTTGCTTTTTTCAAGGTGTACAAAGTCCAATGACACCAGTTCGAAGGGTGTGCTACTCCGTATGGTCTCCATTGGTGCTTTTGGCAAGATGTTTGGTCTCTTTTGTTTGATGCAACTACAAACATGCGTCACGTAATGTTCAATGTCTCTTTTCATCCGGGGCCAATAAAACCGTTCCCTGGCAAGGTGAAGGACACTTTCTGTCCTTAAGTGTCCCATTTCTTCATGTAGCTCTTTGTAGACCATTCGATGAAACTTCTGCGGAAGGACAATCTGGAGATTAGGCCCACTTCTGCGCCGGAGGATTCCATCTTCTCCAACTGCGAGTTTACTCCATTCACGTAGAAGGGACTGTACTGCAGGTGACGCCTGGCGCCTGTCTTGTGCTGCGAATGGTTTGCCGGTTCCCTTATACCGAATCACTGCACTCATCACCTTGTCTTTCCTCTGAGCCTCGTACAGTTCCTTAGGTGTGAGAGGTTGCACCCTCGGTTCATAATCCACATTCATAATGTGTCCCATTTCACTTGGCTGACAGGATAGCGATAGGAACCAAACTGGATCTCCTTTCCGCTGGGCATTCAGTGCTTCGACTGTGGCTTTAATCCAATGCAGTTCTACTTCTTCAGTACACATGTCTATGAACTGTTCCATATGCATCCTAGAGAGAGCATCAGCATCCCGGTTGGCCGTCCCTGGTCGGTACTTTATCGTGAAGGGGAAGTCAGCCAGCTCTGCTACCCAACGGTGTCCAGTTTCAATTAGTCTCGCCGTAGTTAAGACATAGGTCAACTGGTTGTTATCTCTGTAGACCGTGAAGTGCGGGGCATAATACAGGTAGTCCCGAAACTGTTCAGTTATGGCCCACTTAAGTGCCAGAAATTCCAGCTTACTGGAGTGAAGATGATAGTTCCGTTCCGCTGCAGTTAGCGCACGAGATCCGTAAGCAATTACCCTTAGTTGACCGGCCTGCTTCTGGTAAACTGCTGCCCCAAGGCCCTGTTCTGACGCATCCGTGTGAAGAATAAATGGCTGGGTGTATTGAGGGTAAGCCATCACAGGTGGGTTACTAGTAGCACTGATAAGGTTATCGATTGGGGCTTGGTGTTCACTGGTCCAGTTGACTGGCTCCCGGGATGATACTTGTCCCTTATTTCTAACTGGTCTTGTATTTCTCCTCTGAGTTCGCCGCGGCGACTGTCCTCTCTTTTCAGGTTCTTTAAGAAGATCGTAAAGGGGCTTTGCAATCTTGGCGAAATCACTAATGTACCTCCTGTAATCGCTTAATAGTCCTGTTAGTTTACGGACTTCACCCACAGTCTCTGGCATAGATTCTCTAAGACTCGTGACCGCTTTAGTAGTCTCGGGATCAATACTGTGTCCAGACTGGTTTACAATTCGGCCTAGATAGCGGACCTCTCTCTGGAACAGACTATACTAGCTTGGCTTCAATTTCACTCCATGTTTGCGCAGGCGTCTCAACACTATTCGCAAATTTTCCACATGTTCTTCAAACGTTCCACCACAAACTATGACATCATCCAAGTAAGGAATGCAAATCTCGTCGCGGATACCTTCCAAACAATCTTCCATGAACCGCTGAAAGCTTGCTGGTGCATTACTCAGCCCAAATGGGATCCGAGTCCATTCATTCAGACCCCAAGGTGTGATGAAGGCAGTCAGGTGTCTGCTCTTTTCCCCAACAAAACCCTGATGATACGCCTTTCCCTGGTCTAACACTGAAAACCAGGAGTTCCCTCCAAGATTATCCAGTGTCTCTTGGATTCTTGGTATTGGGTGCCTATCTGGTACTGTCTTACGGTTCAGCTCCCTGTAATCCACGCACAGGCGTAACCCTCCATCTTTCTTCCTTACACACACCACGGAAGATGAATAATTTGACTGAGACTTAGTTATCCATCCCCGGTTGAGCAGATCTTCAATGTAGTGTTTAACTTTAGCATACATGGGACGGGGAATTGAGGAATAGCTCTTCTGGACTGGCGTGGTGTCTGACAACTCCAAATTTAATTGAAGTCTCTCTATCCGTCCCATATCATCATCATCTTGGGAGAATGACGCAGCCTCCTCCTCTAGCATGGTCATGGCCAACTGGCGTTGACTTTCTGTCAGGTCACCTAACACCACGGCTGGTGTCTTGAAGGATGAAGGACTTTCTTTCATTAGCAACTTCCCTGTTTACTTGATGTTGGGGTACTGATGGGTTTCCATCCTGGAGTGAGGTACCACCTGTACCCTTTGGATCCACAGCTTCCGAATGAGGGAGGTCCTTTCTTACTACTTACAAAGGGGTAACCGATTGCACTAGCTGCAAGTGTCCCAGGTTAGTGTTTGCCGGCCAAGGACTACATCATGCTTTGAGGGGTTACGGACTGTAATGTTCACCCTGTGTGGCGACCCTCGCGGTAGGGTGAGGAGCTGCTCTACAACTTCCAAGTCGGCTGGCCAAGGCATACCTGGGTCTGGTTCAAATAACACTGGCGTCCTCTCCTCTAGATAACCACAGTTAATTCTACACGGTACTGTCACTGCCTGCCCTCGTTGGTACCGTCAGATTGCGCTTACCATTCTTCAACACACCCATGTCCTCCATACTTGCATTTTGCACCAAATCAACCAACGCAGTAACTCCAGTGCTACTTCCTTTAAAGCCGTATTCATGATGTCAACAGTGGAGCTGCTTCCTTCGGTTTCTCTATCCTTCAGTACTTCTTCTATTACATTGTACCCAATGATTGGAGTTTCCAATTCATCTCTTGCAATGAGGAATGGTACAGTTAGAGAACTTGATGACTCTGTGTCCGACGAGAGCTGAAACCGTACTTCCACCCACCCTTCAAATGGTATGGTTCCACCATTTGCTGTTCTTAAGTTCAGTCCTACATCCTCGCCAAGCAACTCTTCAATGTTCCTTAACTTTGAGGAGGCAAATATTCCTCAAGCCAGCTCTTGGACACAATAGACACCTGTGCACCCGTATCCCAAAGGGCTTCGACTGGGACTCCATCGAGAACACATGACACCTTACATTTCTTGCCAACCAACCTTGCAACTACCACACGCTGCCTGGGTGTCAAATGACTAGCAAATACATAACCATCCCCCCGAAGTACTGGCGAACTGTTCCTAGCTTCCAGTTGCTGGATCGCTTGGCAGAGACCATTGTGACTGTCTCAGTTACGTTACATGTAAAAACATTCCCTGCACTAGCTTTAGATCATATTTCAACTGAGTATTAACCTCCTGCGAGGCAAACAGGATTTTTTGTCTTGTATCGAGGGCTCTGATTAAAAAGCTTTGAGAATTTTCCTGTGGCTCCTGAACTAAAGTTGATAGCTGTCTGTACAGGTCACTCGCACTCTTCTCCTGAAAATGGGATCTAAGAATACGTCTTAATCGGGGGTGTGTTAAGTCACTCAGTCCTTCTAAATAGCTTCGTAATCTCATCCCTGGATTAATAGCCCTGACCACTGCTTGTAGCCCTTTTGCAGTGCACCTTCAATTTGTCTCACTAGACTCACAAAACTCAATTTGTCCTTTTGCCCTGGTTCCACGATTTGGCCAATAATCTTAAGTTCTCGTTTAAAATCACTCGGTTGGAAGTTTAATGACTTTGACTCACCCTTCGCCTTTACCTCCTCTTTGTTGTCAACATCCTTCTCCGGTGAATGTGCTTTACCCATCGTCAATGCCTCAAATTTCTGTTGAATCACCTCATATTCCAACTTCACCTTTTCTAGTTCCGATTGAGACACTTCCGACTTCTTTTGTTTGCTTACATCCTCGAGCGGTGGACACCAAGGTGTGTAAATCATTATTCCAGTCCTGAAATCTTCCAAAAACTCGGTGTCCGGCTCCACAATGCCCTTCAATTTGGCTTCGAGATGTTCCTCGATTAATCTGACAAGCCCTTTCCTCGTTTTATCCTTAATGTCACTGTCACCGCAGCCTAACGTCTTAGAAATTACTACTAGATCCTCAACTTTTAGCTGGCAGAGATGACTCTGGATCTCCATTTGTATGTCTTCGATCTCCATGGCGTGTGTTGATTCCTTCACGAGCGTGTGCACGATTTCAGCTATTTCAAAAACTTGTTTCCTTGTCTCCTCGCTCCTGTCCTCATCAATTGCTTAAAAAGTTGTCTTATTTTCTTTCATATCTCCCGGACAGGCCCCCAAGTGTTGCATACTGAGCGGACGGAAGAATGGATTCGTACTCGCACTAAAAACACACACACATTCTAAAATGGCGGACAACAACCACCTCGTGTCTTTATTCTTCCCATGATTCCTTGCTACAGTTTTGTTGCTGGGGGGAGAGGGGTTAACACCGTATTCCTTAACCTAACTGTATAGGCCCTACACAAACTTCCCAGTAATATGTAAAGATAGTTTGCCCATGTGACAACCACATCAGAGACAGTACTTACATACACATCAAATCTGTGTGCCAGGTCACGCTCGAATAATCCATGCCGCATCTTTGTCAGAAACATCCATAACTGATCAATGGGCTGTATTTCTCGTTTTCGTTGCTTTTCTTTTGTCTGGCCTTGTAAGTAAGGAAACGCAGTGTCAGCAAGATTTCCGTTCACTTTGGCACGTGCCCTGTTCCAGCTAAGCAGAGACTCTGAGCGCGGTTTAACGAAGTTCCAAAATGCAATCAAAGCAGTGTAACTCTGAAATCCTGTGTAAAAGAAGATGTCATCGTCACTGGATGCAAATCGTTCCAAGCCAAATTTTGATAGAGAGAGCCTTTATCTCAGATCACAAATCTCAGCAACTAAATCTCTGTCTTGTGGTTTGCCATCCAAATCCGCTTCCGGGGGATTATTTTTAGACGCAGTCATTGCTTCAAACGTACCTGTTGTGCTCTCGGTTTCCATATCCAAAGGACCGGCGAATGGCTTAGTCGTTTTGTCCCCGCGAATTCTTGCTCTCTCAGAACTCTGACTCACTTCATCGTTATGAACTGACCAAGTAAAAATGGAAGGAACGGCATTTTTTACAAGATCTCGCCTTGCACCTATCAAACTCTTTCTGTAGTCCGTGTAGACAAGGGCGTATGGAAAACCAGGAAATCTGGAATCCGGAACCGGAGAGTGTGGGAGAAGGGGAGGACGCTATTGTTTTTCGATCTTTTTACGCTCAGATTCTAATCATAAAAACACCAACCTATTACGGCTGAATTCAACGTCAGTTTGTTTTCGAGCTCTCACCTAAACCATCTTAAAAAAGACCGCCAACTTTGTCTTTTTGATCTGATTCGAAACGCTTGGATAGAAACTCGAGATTATGCAACAGTGTTTTATTTTCCTTACACACACGTTGCAAACAAGTTGTGAAGAATTTTCGACATTTTTTTTTTTCAGTGGATTCCAGCCACATTTGTTAGTCGTTCAGGCAAACGATTTCTTTGTCAGTGATGGTCTAAACAAATTCACACATGATTTTGTTGAGACATATTACGCCAGTAAACTCGTTTCAGAAACTCGTCCCACGTCGTTGAAAAATTGCTCCTTTTTCGGGCGACGGTGTTTTGGTCTCACACTTCTCTCCGCCGTGAGATTTTTTAGAATAATGGTGCGGTAAACCACATTCCTGCGTTGCGCATTTTCCTGTGAATGTTTTTGATTGGATGCCATTTGACAGTTAGAGATTTGGCAGCTGCCTTATGCATGCATATTAATTAGGGGTCCTTTATCTCGCACCCTCCTCGTTCTCCCGCGGTTCTCCCTTTCCCCTTCGAACGCCTGCCACGCAGGTTAATTAGTGCTCGCCTTTCCCATGTTTCTTCTTGATCTCCAGTGCGGCTAGACTGTTCACAGTCCCCTATTTTTCCGTTTGATCGTCGGGATCGAGCACAAACTTTCGCCATCTTTGTTTTTAAAAGCGAGCGCGAACTGGGGAGAGCGATATAGCTACCGAGTGGGTGGGGGGAGTGGAGGGGTTTTGGCAGCAAAAATAGGGAGACTGTCCGATCTTTACTGCGACTAGTGTTCAGCGAGTCCCGTTGCACCAGCAACGGCAATACCTGATTGGTCCATAACACAATGCATCTGTCAATAAAATACAGGAAAGGCTCTCAAGTTTCGAAAACAACATGACTCATCTAGAGAAAGAATCTCAAGAGTCTCAAGTTTTCGAAAGGCTATATTTTGGCGACTTGGTGGATTAGTCCTAAAGGAAGAACAGAAGGAAGCGATTACGCTTTTGCTGCAAGGCAAGAATGTATTGGCTGTCCTTCCTACAGGATTCGGAAGAGCCTGATCTACCAAAGCTTTGTACTTGTCATGCAATTGGAAAATGAAAGCACTTCTGGAAGAGATCGGCCCTCGTGTTTGGTTATTGTACCGTTACAAAGTATAGGAGAGGAACACATTAATTCTAATGATTTTGATTTGAGCGTTAAGGGTTTTGAGAAAACTGTGGATGTATTAAATGAGATGAAGAACAACAACTTTCAAGTCATTTACCCTTCCGCTGAGCAAGCTTTGTCGAGTGACTTCTTACGGTTGTTGCGGGATGAATCCACGGCGATCAAGAGACAACTGTCGCTGATAGTTGTCGACGAAACTCACACCCTTGAAACTTGGTTAGTGTAATTTTCGTTTTCAATACCACTGTATTTATAGATGCAGATTTTTGAGTTTACAATTAAACACGCCGCGGATCTTCTGTCAAGGAACGTTTTCAGTTACGGAAAGATGCGGCAAAGTCCGATCACATTTTGAATGAAGACTGATTAAAAAAATTCAGATTTCCACAAATTGTATAGTAAACAAACTCGCCTGATTACATTGAAAAGAGAAATCTCAGTGGGTCTTGCGGTCGAATGTTGAGCGAAAAGCTGTCAAGGTTTTGCCGTAAACGCGTGGATACAGTTACTTGACATAACTATTCCAGAACCTTTCGTGCATGAAAAGACGGAGTCTACATACAGTGGTATTAAAAACGAAAATTACACTAACCAAGTTTCAAGGGTGTGAGTTTCGTCGACAACTATCAGCGACAGTTGTCTCTTGATCGCCGTGGATTCATCCCGCAACAACCGTAAGAAGTCACTCGACAAAGCTTGCTCAGCGGAAGGGTAAATGACTTGAAAGTTGTTGTTCTTCATCTCATTTAATACATCCACAGTTTTCTCAAAACCCTTAACGCTCAAATCAAAATCATTAGAATTAATGTGTTCCTCTCCTATACTTTGTAACGGTACAATAACCAAACACGAGGGCCGATCTCTTCCAGAAGTGCTTTCATTTTCCAATTGCATGACAAGTACAAAGCTTTGGTAGATCAGGCTCTTCCGAATCCTGTAGGAAGGACAGCCAATACATTCTTGCCTTGCAGCAAAAGCGTAATCGCTTCCTTCTGTTCTTCCTTTAGGACTAATCCACCAAGTCGCCAAAATATAGCCTTTCGAAAACTTGAGACTCTTGAGATTCTTTCTCTAGATGAGTCATGTTGTTTTCGAAACTTGAGAGCCTTTCCTGTATTTTATTGACAGATGCATTGTGTTATGGACCAATCAGGTATTGCCGTTGCTGGTGCAACGGGACTCGCTGAACACTAGTCGCAGTAAAGATCGGACAGTCTCCCTATTTTTGCTGCCAAAACCCCTCCACTCCCCCCACCCACTCGGTAGCTATATCGCTCTCCCCAGTTCGCGCTCGCTTTTAAAAACAAAGATGGCGAAAGTTTGTGCTCGATCCCGACGATCAAACGGAAAAATAGGGGACTGTAAACAGTCTACAGTGCGGCGAGATCTGGAAGGCGAGGTTCGTAGTTGCTTACCTTAATATTTTATTTCAATAAATAAGGTGATTCAGAATTCTTTTGTCTTTTACTTTAATTTTCTTTTGTGGACTCCTTTCATCCATAGCTTCAGTAACAAATTCGCTCCCACGCCACCAAGGGACAAGGAGGAGTCTCAATGTCAATCATTCTCATAACTCAAGCCGTTCAAAAAAGGAGTGACGCCAGTGATACGAACTTTGTTGTCACAACAACATCCGTAAAAATCAATTTTGTAGTTTAAAGTGTGTAATATAACATTCAACTCTTTTAGCTGAAATAAAGCAACTGGATATCATCGACCTTTCTTGTTCTTATTCCGTTTCCGGATCCGGTTCCGTTTCCGTTTCCGTTTCCGGATTCCAGATTTCCTGATTTTCCATACTCCCTCTCGACAAAGTGCTCCGAACAATTACAGAGGGCTCCGTTGGAAGCGAATTTTTTGTCGCCACGTTTCATCTTTACCTCCCATGTTTTCCTTAGAATTTGATCTTTCGGAAAAGCGTGAAAAGTTAGGTCTTTCCGGTTATCACAGCGATTGTTACACAACGCTGCAGCACAACACTTGTGACTTAAATGCTTTTTGCCAGCTTCCGCCATATTTTCTATCTTGGCCCTTAGACTTCGCATCCATGCAACTTCCGGTAAGAGGCTGAATCTGTGTATGGCGAAGTGAATCAAGTGAAATATTCGTGTTCAACACGAGGTTGTTTTTTTTTCGGTTAAACTTGCTTTGAGGATTTAGTGAAGATGTTTTATGTCTGGATACTATACGATGCATTTTTCTTCTTTGAGTATTGATATATTTGTGTTCTTCACTCGATATTCTTTGAGATATTTGTCTCTGAAATTATATATTTCATCCATCAAATTGCTGTTATTGTACAAAGTGTATGACATTCGCTGTTCGTCCTAGCAAGGCGAACAACGGTCATCGTCCTTTGAGCGAAGCCATTTGGCTGTGAGAAACTAAAGAAAAGAGATTTTAAATTCCCTAGCCCACGCTTCGTTGTATTTTGCTTTGCCACCCACACGATCATAAGTCCCTTGCTTATGTCATTTGAAATTATGAAATGACGCATGTTTCGCTGCATCAACCTAATTTGTCAGATTAATGTCTAAATTTTACCCTGCTTCGAGGTTTTTGAAGTTCCATGTCGCCTGGCCGAGATATTACTTTTCCTTTTATTTACGAACTAGTGAGAAACTTTCTTCGAGGTCTTTATTTTTCTAAAATAAATTCCTCCTCAATTTCTTTAAACTGGGCCACACAACCTAAATATTAGTAGCTTCAACTGTTGTAGAAAACTGTCTGTACTAGCGGAACAATATTCAATCTGTACTCTTTTGATTTTCGCAATACCACAGGACTACACCCGGCCACGAGGATAGTTCGTGAAGGTTTTTAATAGCAAATCATCCTTATCGTGTTCATAAATTTTAATCAACTGGTTCGCTGATTCACAAAACATATTGAGAGACCAAGCATATTGAAGCGCATTTTCTCCCCTGGGTACCCCCTGTGTTAACAGCACCTTAATGTGCAACTTTCCAAACTCCTCTTCCCTAGTGCCGCTAATTTGACAAGCCGACAATTTTGTGAAGATTTGAAATTCATCTTCGCCGAGTCTCGGAAGAATTCCCTAAGCGCAATAAACAACAAAAGGCTTTTGCTTGGACTTATGAAGAGGAATTTGACCCACAACAATGGACCATTTCTTGATACGGCTTGCATCCTGCGTTACTGAAAATTTCAAGCAACTTTGCGCTACTGAACACCAGTACTATGAAGAAATCACGAGCATTCATAGAATGAATCTCATTCCCAGTTTTCTGCAGCAATAAGAGGCGCAAAAATTTCATTCATTGATTCAGTCCAAGTGGTACCAGTCACATGCAGAGTTTATAATGGAAGGGGGGGGGGGGGGGGGGGGGGCAGGCATTGGCGGGGGATTTGAACTCAAATGCTCGGCCCCAGGGAAGTCATCCTGGGTCAAAAGAGTGCAAATTCCCCAACCCCATCTTCCTCCCAAAAATGCAAAAAAGAACAGCAGAAATAGGGACAGAAATCATACATTTTATTTTTTAAAAGGTAACAATGCAATGACTTCAAAATGTAACATCTGTTATAATGGAAAATTGTCATGTAGTTCCATAGTTCATCTGGAAAGTATGTTAAAATTTTGAGGACTGTCTCAACTGATACTACTAAACAAGACAATACAACAGGGAAATTCTGGTATCTTTTCACGAACTGTTATGCTACTTTTGTTTACTTGAATTGCCATCCTTTTATAGCTCATGGCCATGTTTAAGACAACAAATATTATAGCTGAAACGTTTCTAAAACGTTTCCGCTTTTAAACTTTAAACTATGCCCTAAAGGACTGACTAAAAATAGAACCACATACTTTGTGAAGGAAAAAAGAATGTGACATGTTAATTACTTAAATTGTAAATAGGAACAACGAAAATAAAATATTAAACTTCATATAAAAGAGAGAAATATTCAAAAAAGCCCCATAAGAGGACTTATGATGTGACAAATAGTGAGCCGATCAAAATGAAATTCAGTATTTCGGTCTCGTTTTTGGTATTATATAAGCTTGCTTGGAAACAAAATTCACTCCGCACAAGGTGAATATACATGACTGCCTCATAAAAGGCTTTAGAGTTTCAGTCCATGGCGTTGAGGGAATCGCAGAGAATCGGTTTGCTTCTAGTGACTTCTGGGTAATTCCAAAATGGCGGTACTATTCTTCAGTCTTTCTCGGTCATTCAAGATGGCGAGCAGCCAAGATGGCGTCAGTGGACCCCACTCTTCTA
The DNA here is from genome assembly GCF_036669935.1 of Montipora foliosa. Taxonomy (NCBI): domain Eukaryota; kingdom Metazoa; phylum Cnidaria; class Anthozoa; order Scleractinia; family Acroporidae; genus Montipora; species Montipora foliosa. The sequence goes on along the minus strand of NC_090874.1, from coordinate 20,660,360 downwards.
ACGGTTAAAGTCAAAAGTCCCGACCCCCGGAACTCAACGAATGATCAAAAGTCCCTACCACGGGCAGACTTGTCACGTCAAATCCCCCTCCTATGCCCGGCCTCCCCCACTAGCGGCTGAACATTGATAGGTGCATAAGTTCTCCCTTTGGAGAAGCTTTCGAAGAAAACTTTGATTACACAAAACAGTGACGCTGGAGTACTTTTCGTCTTACGGACTACCTATTACTTTAGTTTTCGAAGTATCATTTTTAATCTTGTACCTTCTGGTTAGCCCTTGTATTCGCAGTTGAATCTCGTGAGGAAACCCGATTCTATATTACAAACTTTATGGTTTCTTTAAGGATTCCTCGGATTTGTTATTCAATTATCCTGCATTTGTAATCTTTTTTTTGCTTTCTTTCTCCTGAGTAGTACGGTGAATAAACAAAATGAATAAATAAAATAAATAAATAAATAAATCAATAAATAGACAAACAAACAAACAAACATAAATAAATAAATTTATAAATAAATAAATAAAGTAAAACTCAACTTTACAAGAGGAATGAGTTGAAATGAAATGAAATGAAATGGTGTCTAAGGAATAAAGAAGCTCGTGCTCTGATGTACATGGCATGTACATGCCAATACGTTTGGGAAACCGTAGTTCCTCGCGGACAATTCGTGATCAATAGTTACGACTGATCTTCTGAAAGCGCTCGACGGGATGGAGCAGTTGTACATAAAGCGCTATTGGGGCTTTTTCTTTATGTCAATAACTATGCCAGTAACAGAAAGGCACAAGTACTTTTTTAATGAAAAGTTATAAAAAATACAAAGAATAATGCCACGTCTCAGAGAAACGAAATGCGCACTTAGAAGAAACATCTCTTTCAAAGTGCTCCGTTGGGGAACATTTGCGATCGTCTCTTGGAGAGTTGACAATCGTAATAAAAGCGTAATCTTTGAAAATAAAAGACAAAAAACAATGTTGTTTTTTGTTGTGGTTTAATTTTATTTTCTTTCAGACATACAGGAGTCACGAGAGTATAAGGGTATAGGTGGTTTGCACCTTACGTGATCGTTGGTGGACAAAAACAAAAGATCTCTCATTAGCTCCTTTTGTTCGTCCACCAGCAATTTTACATTGCAGCATTGTTGCCTGTGTCCCTTGAGATTGGTTGCAAACCACCTATTGGATAAACACGCTCCTGACTATAAGTGATCACTTTTTTTAATGAAAAGTCATAAAAAATACAAATCGCGAATAATCCCATGCAAAATAGTGGAGAGGGCTACCTTTTGTAATTCTAATGAATTAGGTCGAGAGAGGAGCCGTAATAATTATGGCTCCTGATCGAGACGATGATCTCAATTAAAATGTGTTATGCCTTAATGACGTTCGTCTATTTACTGAAAGGATGAACGCGGAATATTTGAAGAGGAGGGTGAAAGGCGGCGTTGTAAAGCTCCGCGAATAGTGCGGGCCCGCGAAAGGAGCATTGTCCGTAGTGTGTCAACTAATGACTGTAGGTTTGCGAGAAATTTCTGACAAGCGGTAAAATTCCGGTTATAAGTAACCCCCTCCCCCTTGATTATAAGCCCCAATGCGTATGGGCCCATCTACATGCAGGAAAAACGTTATTGCGCTTATATGCTCCAGTTCCCTCCTCTTATAATTCCATCCGGATATAAGTCCTGTTCTACATTTTCTTGTTCCTTAGCAGTAGTCACTTCCCAGAACAAGACTTGAAAGTGCAGATCAAATGCCATTGAAGTAGCTGTTTAATCCTCTAGTGCAAAACAGGCTCAATTAAAGACCAATAAATCCAGGAAAACGTCTCGACTTTCTCAAAGTTCTTTGCGGGGCGGCGCTAAGAGATTTCCCTTCGGCGCTTATAAATCTCCGCTCTCGTTCTGGTTCACGAGCTTCACGCTCGGCTTTAAAGCTCGACTTGGGGGCAAGTCTAGAAAACGTCTTTTAACACTGCTAATCGTCACTCTCGACTTATTTTATATCGTTTCATTGCGAAACGTTTTTGTATACCCTTTAAAAGCCCCACTGGATAAAAGTCCCCCTTGATAAGCCCTCCCAATACCCCTCACGAAGTTTTAAATTCCCAGGGCTTACGACCGGGATTTTACGACTTGCCTCAAAAAGAAGGTTTTAGGGAGACTGCAAGCCTGAGGGAAGATGAAATACAGTCACACTTCTTTTTAAAACACAAACCTTGTATAAAACGTTTTCACTCTGACTCCATCAAAAATGTAAATCGAAGCCATGCAATGTATGAACTCAGGAATTTTAGACGTTATAGTAGATTACTAAACAATTGCCAAGTCTTAGGTGTTTACGGTTGCCTGTACTTGAGTTATTGGTTAAAATCTTTCGCACAAATTTATAAAGCTCGTTGTGGAGACGCCACATTGACATACCTAGCATGGCATACCTCGGAGGAACACCAATATGGCTGCCAAAAAATAGTAATTAAAAATTGGTTCGTGCCCTGTGTGCGTCTATCGAGTTATGAAGGCACGCCGGAAGCGTGGCGAATACGATAGAAGTTTAAGAGTTGCAGGAAGCGATAGCCGACGGGAACTCTAGCTTCACGGTGCTCTCGATCTAAACCACTCAAGTGCATCTATTTAACAAATAGATACCATGTTGCCGTGCGTCTGTTCAGTAATAGATCATAGATGACGTCAAAATGTGGTAAGAAAGAAAAAGAGGCACAGGAGGCGATAGCCGAGTGTGTCTCTGATGTTCTTACCACATTTTGACGTTTTCTGTTATTATTGGGTTGCCGTATGGCAATCCCAGTCGGCAAATGGGTAGATTTATTTTATTTTTTTTTATATTCCGTATCGGTAAAAGTCTTTCCTGTCACTCCCCTGGTAAGTGGTGTCTTTGTGCATAGAGCCCTCTGCGCGTATTTTCTTAGGTTCGAGAGGGTAGTGGAAATGCGTAGATTTCTCTGGTGGACATAGGAGAATCATTAACTTAGCCTGCAATGGCGTCGAAAGTCATGTAACGCTAATGGCGTTTTAGTGGATCTTTGAATAAAATATACCCTTATGAAGCTCAATAATGGAAAGTCAGTAGGATAAACTAGGCAGGCGGTGAAAAACCAACACCTGGAATCGCAAAAGCGACGAGTAATGGACTTCGACAACAATCTATCGCCCGTCGAGCCGAAATCAAAGTGAGCTGTATTTCTAAAATAATATTTAACCAAGTGTGCTGTTATGTAGAGCACTGAAACCAAATGGAAAATTCTCTGGTAACTTATGGGTTCAACAAAGACCGAGAACGATTGAACGAATCGAACACCTTACGTGGATCTGTGATCAACTCTGCACAGTCTTCAGGTAAAAAAAATAATTGAAAATGTAACAGCCAAGAATTATTTGAAAGAAAGCTTGTCGTGTATTTTGTGCTTCATTATTCAAGGAAAAGGTTCTTCATGGAAACGGTTTGATCCTGAAATTTAGTTTGTTGCAATATTGCGCATATTTGACACGATTGAGTTTCTTCTCTTCACGCACGTAATGAAATAGAAGGGGTTTTTGCCTCTAATAGCAAATATGTTGTTTGTTTCAAAAAATTGTTCGCTGGAAAAGGTGGTCTTTACGAATTCATCATGTTTGATGATATGCAAGCTTAAATGGATAGTTTTTTTATGGCAATAGTAAAGAATTTTCTTGTCAAAATGAGGTTAGCGTCTTTCTGGTGTGTTAACTGAATTAAGTCGTGAGTTTGTATTTGCCGTCTGCCGCGTAACCTTGATTTCCACTCTCAAAATTACCTCCAGAACCTACTTTTTGCGTAGAATAAGCTTTTAGAATGATGTTCTTGTTTTGCATAAAGCAAGCTAACAAAATATGTACCTTGCTGAGTTCGCATTTGTTAGCGTTCATAGTATTTTCGGTCCGATGCTTCTGTTTTATGAGGGGTATTTTGTTTTGGTCTCCCATCCTGATACTAACCCCGCCGGGCCCCTAGGGATTAACTTCAGTGAACTTTAGTATTACAAGGCTGTCAGATGCTCAGAGGGCACGCTTAAAGATGTGGTGAAAAGAAGTTGTGAGGGAACTCGAAAATTATCAACATGTCAGCCCAGAAGCCAATGTTTCTCGCTTCTCTTTTATTTGTTATTCTTCAGAGACTGGAATGCTGTAGTTCAATACCACACAATTCAGTGCCTTCCGAATTTCTGTAACACGTACCACAGGCAGCCTAGTGTATGCTTCACGGAAGCATCTCGTCTATTCATAGTTCAGACCAGTCAATCAGCGACGCTAATACCAACCAATCACAAGAAAGAGTGTGAGCGGCCGCCATCTTGTCCCACAAACATACCAGCTGATCGTACGCGTAGTCAGTTCGTAACAGAAGATGGTTTTGCGTTGTGCGTGGGGAACATGCAATGCAGACTAGATATCCCGAGCGACTGAATGGAGGACGATTTTTTTTGTTCCCCAAGCCGAAGACGGAGCTAGAAAATGCAAGCGATGGATAAAAAACTGCGGAAGACCGCACGAACAGCTAAACTTGGAACGCGTAAACAAACATAAGGCAGTGTGCTCGTCAGTAAGTAAGCTCTTTTGCTTGTTTCTTGATACAGCATTCCCTACAATAGAAATTAATTACCTGGAATCTATGCCTTATCTTTAACAGCACTTTGTAGGTGGAAACGGACCAACTGAAAAATGGCCACATCCGGTTCCAGCCGACAGCAGCCCACCCGTTCCAGCACGAAAACTGCCAGCAAAAAGAAGACATGCATCCCTTTATCTCAGCCGGTGACTGTCCTCCGCCAAAACAGTTTCGGGTAAATACTACCTGCCCTACGAGTGTGGAGGAGGGACAAGGGGAAGCTTCTGTTTCACAATTACTGTAAGTTTAGGTGTTTTGTGGCATGCTAACCGATCCACGATCGATGTTGGTCAATTTGAAGCCATAAGGATATAAGTAGGATGTTATATTTTTAGGGAACAATTGCCTACCTCTTATAAAATCCGCATAGGT
>NC_090874.1:20615350-20645350 GCF_036669935.1 Montipora foliosa | reverse complement strand
CTGCAAATTAAAATATCAAAAGTATGCGCGCGCACTGAAGGAATGGCAGGTACAAAACGCGGGGCAAAGGTCATTGTTTTAACAATACGGGAAGTATTCTAAACATCCATTAAAGCTAACCTTAGGCCTAATAAGGCCTAATGTTAGCATTTGTAAACAGTTACGGTCGTTTTTGTATTGATAAAACAATGACCTGTGACCTATGACCTGTTTTGTACCTGTCCTTCCTTCAGTGCGCGCGCATACTCTTGATGTTTTAATTTGCAACAACTATTTTAAATTTGCAGACACTTTAATTAGCAGCAACTTTACTTTATTTGCAGCATCTTTTTTTAATTTGTAGCAACTTTAATTTGCAGCAACTTTAGCTTGAGAATGCCGAATGAAACAGGAACAGATGATCCTTCGACAAGGTTGAATACCACGTGGCTTGCAGTTTATATCCCTGAATTTGTCATCATATTTCTAATAAACGACTTCACTATCATCACCTTTGCAAGAAATCACCATCTACGCAAGTGCACTACGTACCTGATCATAAACCTGGCTGTGGCTGATTTGCTGGTGGGAGCTGTGTCAGGGCCCATGCATATTTACCATACGCTAACCTTTGAAGCTGAAAGTAGATTCAGTTGGAAAAAGTTCACAGTCATATTCTTTGAAAACATTTCTGCAAATTGCTCCCATCTCAATCTTGCCTTGCTGTCGTTGGAACGCCTTCATGCAACTTTATTTTCTTTCAGACACTCTCGAATGATGAACTGGGTTTGTTTAAAGACCGTTGTTTGCATTTGGCTATTAGCTCTTGTCCTGGCGTCAGCAGAGGCTGCGCTATTCCTTACTGACTCAAAAGCCTACAAAATCGTTTGGACCTCACTCATTGTAATTGTCCTTACGACCGTCATAGTATCCTATATGATTATTATCTTTAATGTGAAGAAGAATGTCCCTCCACAGCTATCTGGGGCAGGGGCTTCCAACAGGATATTGACGGCCACGTTATTCGTTGTCACTCCTCTCAGCACAATCTTCATTCTTCCCTGGTGTTTCTACGCTGTCCTCGGTGTAAGAGAATCCAACACACTATCCAAAAAGGCCTTATTTAATATCCACCAGTCCGTAACTGTCTTGTTCTATGCCAATTCCTTTGTAAATCCTATAGTTTATACCTTAAGAATGCAAGAGTTTCGGAATGCCGCGCTAATCAGGTGTCATAAGAGTACTGAACCCCAACGCCAGTCTCTCCAGATGACGCTGATCAGATGAATTGCGTAACATGCATAACAGCATCTCTGGATCCTCAAACCCTGCGTAACAGTAGTACAAGTGACCACTTTGAAAATAGCAAAAAGTAAAATAAAGCAACTATATTTAACGTCGATATCTCGTAACAGTAATTCAACTGACAAACCTGATGCAGACGGTGCTCTCATTTTACTTCCCCGTCTTCATCAGTGCTCCATTTTACGAGTACTTAAAGCTACTTGATCTACACTGAAAGGAAAGAAGTCGAAACAAGCATGTGAGACCCGGCAATCGAACTGAAGACCTCTTGCACCAAGGCCGCGCACTAATCGAATGTGCCATCCTTGCTCCTTAAGTTCTCATCTGGGAATAATGAAAATCGAAACACCAACGCAATTTGACAATCACAGCCGACCTGAACCAAGCTGAAGGAGCACGGTTAACGCTCGCATATAAACATCAGGAGGAGTCCCTTTTAGTCCAAGAGCGAACCAACTGTTTACAGCAATAATAAAGAGATGTACCTTTTCGATGTTGACTCGGAGGTAATCGGAAAGAACTTGAGTACTCTTTTGCAGGAGTCGAACCTACGTGACGACCCCCCGATTCTATTTTCGGATACTCTACCACTAAGCTGAATCTCACCTTGTTCGGGTGAATATTGTCCCGTGATGCTGGTAAAACTGAAACTAGACGCTCTCAGGCGTAAACTGGGTTGCCTGTGGTGCATGTTACACAAAAACGGTTGGCATTGAGTTGGGTGGTATTGAAGGCGCGGAAACTGGATTCTCCCAGGAGTAATGCTGGCTGAGCCAATCCGAAAATAATAAAGAAAAAAACCTAGGAACCCAACAGGTACTTCTGGTAACTCGTAAAATGGATTTTGGCAGGCCAGGGAATCGAGCTCGAATGCGGCATATTTCTCATCATCCCCAGAGCTTCTCAGTCCGGAAACGAAACACTACTTAGTTTTCTTTCGTTTCCTCACAAACGAAACGTATCTATTTTAACTTCAAGATAAACTATTTACACAGTGAGGTGTAGTGGCCAATCAAACTGGAGTTTGTAATAGCTGTTATTACAGTTGAGCCCACGTCTTAGCGGTGTTAGTTTTACAAGGTGCGAAGACGAGGCTTTCGGGTCAAAACAAGAATTTAGCATTTCTTATCGAAGAATTGTGTGATTTCTTGATTCTCGACTGCTTTCTTTGCTTTTTTTTCGAGTAGTTTGAGATTTGTCTGGCCTATTTGTATCGTGAATACTATGGAAAGGCACAATATAGCATATGGATGTGTTTGTAGGGGACGAGGTAGTGTTATATTCGTGAACCAAGTGAACCCACAGAGACTGATATTTCAATACGCACAGTTTATTTCGGAAATTCCTGGAACTTGTTGTAGCAATAAAAAACTTGAACTATTCGACTCAAAACAGGAAATAGAAGTTTATGAACATGAATTCCTTAATTAAGTCGTGTAGCTAAGTCTTCTTGTGTATTCTTCCGTCTTCGTATGTGGTTCAAACCACAACCTTGGACAAAAGTAATTGAGTCCATTAGACAATAATTACAATAAAAGGCCTAAAATACCCCCTCCCCCTTCCAGACCCAAAGCAAAGTTGTTTACAAGAAGCGCAAATAACCGGGGTATCAAACCACGTTCCTTTTGGTGGGAGAGGGAGGGGGGGTGGGGGGGGGGGGAAGGCTAATCACGCGATTTGGGTGTCAGGGTGGCTTAATGGTTATCTATCGGGCCTCCCACCACTGCGAACCGGGGTTCAATTCTGGCCTCGGCCAGCATGTGGGCTGACTTTCAGTCGATCTCAACGTGACTCGAGGGTTTTTCTCCGGGTACTCTGGTTTTCCTCCCTCATCAAAATCGACTCACAGCTAATTAACATCGAGCTGTGGTGCTGTGCTCTGACATTAAACATGGACTGTATAGCGGCAGCCAGAGGCGCCTTTGTATGCTTTCAGCCCGATGTCGTAAGCCGCGCCTTTCGCAATTCAGTCCTCAACTGCAAGTAACGCTGATTCGCACTAGCAATATTTACACGGAAATCGAATAAAGAACAAAGGCACTTTAATTTAACCAAACGATGAACACCGAACTGGAAAGTTTTCAACTTACTTTAATCTACGAGATGTCCTATGATGTATGCTTTCAGCCCGATGTCGTGAGCCGCACCCTTCGCAATTCAGTCCTCGACTGCAAGTAAGGGTGATTAGCACTAGCAATATTTAAACGGAAATCGAATAAAGAACAAAGGCACTTTAAAAAAACGATGTACACCAAACTGGAAAGTTTTCAACTTACTTTAATCTACGAGATGTCCAATGATTCCTTAAATTTTGCTTCGTTAGAGATGATCTCTTGCCTTCCAGGTGATAAAAGGAGTGACTCATATTTTGAGGGCTAGATACGATTAAGCTACTCTTAAAGGGAAACAACTTATTATTTCAGTACAACACGCAAGAAACGTGAGACCTAAGGAACTACAAAATTAGAAATTTATGTCAAAAACGAGTGTGAATAACTAACAGCAGTGTTAATCCAAGTAACAACCCGAAATGTGGGAAACTATCGAGGGCAGCTTCCATTCAACAACTGTACTTTCTCTTCTTCTAAGAAAAAGGTAAATTCTGGATAGGATCTCATTTATTTTTCGCATTTCACGCGCATAATCTCTTTATATTCTTCTCTCAATCTAATGGAATGTGACCCGAAAGTCTAGCTTCCGCTCGCTCTCACACGGACACCGGTGAAACCGTGAATACCAAAACATCGAAGCATCTAGCTATAAACATGACGAACACAAAAGCAATGGAAATGGATAACAATTTCCTCTTCCGTTTATTCCATTTATCGTAGCATTTCATTATGTGATACATTTTCAAACTGCATTGCGCTTGCCGTTAGCAATAGCTAGTCGAGGCGAGCAGTGGTTACATGTGTATAAAAGAGAGAACAAGTAGAGAAAGCTACGATATTCAATTGTGTTTTACAAACAATACATTGTGGAATGAACAGGTATACAAATAACTAGTGTACAGAATATACCGTCAGCTAAAATAAGAAAATATTATCTAAAATCAAATCAATGCAAAGTGCTAGCTGAATGATTTTGGGTTAAACTGAAGCGATAAACTGTTGGAAAATCCAAACTTATCGCTTTCCATGATTTAGTTGTATAAAGTAAAAAAACAAAAACAGCAGTAGACTAGCAACCTTTGTGGCATGATTATGGTGCTGCAGCAAGAATCCCCCTACAAGAAGGGGTTTCTCTCCACTAACTGAAATAATAATCTCTAGTAAAGTGGGTAGGTGTGGGGAAAATACTGTGTGTGTGGATGGTGAGTTGAGGGAAAATCATAACCAAAAATTAGTCTGTGAAATGAGGAAGAGAAATTCACAAAGCAAACTCTCAACCTCACAGTGGAGTTAGCAAAACAAAAGAAACTCTGTGTGAAAACAAAACTTTAATTTCAGAAACAGCCAGATAGTACATGTATAAGAAACTAAATCAAGTAAGAGGGATAAACAAACATTTGAACATGAAAATTATTCGTTCTATAAAAAATAAGAATAATAAATAAGAAACAATCCCTACACAAACCCTTCGTTCTTAAAAGACAGGAAAGGGCAGTTGCGAAACCCAAAGAAATCCCATGCAAAATGAAACACAAGTGCATTAAATAAGCAAATCTAAACAACTCAAAGGGAAAGAAAAGCTGACTGCGACACCATTAGGCTCGTAAATGGCTGCGAATCTTCAGGGGCAGAGCGCAACCGAGCAAGGGGGTTTCTAGTCCAGCGCTGGACCTCTACCCGACCCCCTTGTGCCGAGTCAAGAAAGGAAAAAGAAAGGAACAAACGGAAAACCAGGAGAAAACAACACCAAAACCATGGACAGACTAACACGATCAAAACTGCAAAACCAATCAAGCAAAACTGGGACTGATAACATTAACCAAGGACACACTTACCAGATGTATAATATGACTACTGAAACCAAATTGTAGTTCAAAATAAAGAAACATGGATACCTGGTTACTTACATGGAAGAAAAAGCTGGCACAAATTTCCCTTCTCTCCAAACATTTGCAAAGTCTCCTGCAAACGTCAGCTGTGCTTACGACAAAAGAATTCAAATGTGACCCAAACTGCACACATGGCCTGGGCACGAGACATGAGAAATCAAATCAATGCAAAGTGCTAGCTGAATGATTTTGGGTTAAACTGAAGCAATAAACTGTTGGAAAATCCAAACTTATCGCTTTCCATGATTTCCAAGACTTACTGAGTAGTAATTCTAATGAGCCGAATCAACATATTTTATCTTTTCTCCCGCCCTTACCATTCCAGAAACAAAACACTAAATATTTCTTTTTTGAAGGGAACCTCCACTAAAAAAACAAAATAACTTTTAACCACAGAACATAAGGGTTACAATTAAAATTGTTCAAACAAAAATGCTTGTTATAATTTTGGCTGTCAAATTTCCCGGGCACCGCCATCTTGAATAATTGTGACCTTTCGTGGTCACCCTAAGAACGTTTGTTCTGGAACAATAAGGCAACCCCGATACGTCACAATTATTCAAGATGGCGGCGCCCGGGAAATTTGAAAGCTAAAATTACAATAAGCGTTTTTGTTTGAACAATTGTAATTGTAAACATTATGTTCCGTGGTTTAAGGTTATAATTTTTTTGTTTTAGTGCAGGTTTCCTTTGAGTAGCTCCTTGTTTGTAAATAATTGTTGCATAAATTAAATTTGCTCAAGAACGCAAAATTCTCCTAAATGCACAGGAGCTAAGCTTAAAGAAATATTGTTGGTTTCCCAAATAAACATTAAACAATAAACTTTTAAACATTTTACACCATAATTCTTAAACAAATATTTTCTGACGTGCAAAACTATATGGCTACATATTAATCATTTACATGAAAGAACAAAATTTCTCTCACATTAATGAAAACAACTATGGCTACCTATTAATCATTTACACGAAAGAACAAAATTCCTCTCACATTAATGAAAACAACTATGGCTACCTATTAATCATTTCCATGAAAGAACACTTGAAATGCAGAATGGCTAAAATTCTTGTCATCTTTGAAAACAACTCGGTTATCAAATTTCAAACCACTTATGCAAATTGCTTAATTTCGAATAATTTGCAACACCATCAATCCACAAAGACACACTTAAAAAGGAGTGACCCGAAAACACTGACCAGTAACATTTCAAGAGAGTACTATTGGTCATGGACTGCTTGACAATTAGTGCTAAGCCTAAACATCGATTTGAAACAGCGTTGGTCGACAGCACCCATTTTAAAAAGGTTAGCTTTCAATAAGTGTATACCAGTTTCATTCACTTCAGTTACATGAAGCAATCAGCCAGCACAACAATTATTGAAAGCTAACCTTTGTAAAATGGGTGCTTAGACTTAAGGTGATTCCCTGGTTTTGCATTGCGCAACCTACTAGGCAAAATTTCTTGCGTCATAGGCACGCGCATTAGCTCGTGCACATTGATAAAATGGCCAAGCTTCGTCTATCAAGGAATGGCTATTTTCGCCTGAACGAGCACAGTGACCCCTCCTTTTTGATGGTGTTATGTATTCGTAATAAGTACACGGAAAACATATTTTATTGCGTGGGTGCAAACAAGCCGTGACACTCCGTGTCAAAATTAAACCATACGTCACTAGATAAATTTCCGGGAAGGATTACGTTTTTGCAAACGGTGGCGGTGAAGCACTTATATTTGAACAGATTTAACTGATTAGAGTGTAATGTGAAGTGCTAGGTTTCTACCCCATATGAGCCATGTACGCGTTAGCCCTACTAATGGAAATGGGCCCACACAAGGACAGAGAAAAACGATTGCACAAACGTAATCCTTCCTTGTATTTGTACATGTTCATTGTTCATTGACTTTATAATCTTCAGTTCCCACGGCCTTCTCCCGTCTGACCTTGTAGCTCAGTCGGTAGAGTAGCGGTGATCTAACCCGAAGATCGTGATTTCAATTCCCATCCTGGTCAGAGCTTTTCTCTGTCCTTGTGTGGGCCCATTGCCATTAGTAGGGCTAACGCTCACATTGCTCCTATGGGGTAGAAACGTAGCACTTCACATTACACTCTAATCAGTTAAGTCTGTTTAGATAAATTTCCCACTAGTATTCAGGATCAAACCCTCTGCTGAAGAGCCCTTTCCTTGAATCATGAGGGAAAAAATAGACAGCAGGCTTTCTTTCAAATAATTTTTGATGAACAACAATCAGCCAAATTTCCAATTGTTTTTTACCTGAAGGCTGTGCAAAGTTGAGTACAAATAAATATAAATCCAGACAACAGAGATCGGAGATGCATTTAAGGTGTTCGATTCCTTTAATGAGCCCGTTAAACCCATATTCAATCTGACAAAGTTACCACACGATTTGCCATTTGGTCTCAGTGTTGTGCACAACACCACAGTTTGTAAAATATTTAGAAATACAGCTCATTGCTCGACGGTCGATGGAAAGATGCAGTCGTTGTTGAAGTCCATTAATCGTCGCTTTGAAGATTCCAGATATTTATTTTTCACCGCCTGTCTTGTTTTTCGAATCGACGTTCCATTTTTGAGCTTCATAAGAGTATATTTTGTTTAAAGATCCGCTCAAACGCTATTCGCTTTACACCCACCTCGACACCATTGCAGGTCAATTAACGATTGTACTGTGCCCACCGGATAACTTGAAATCTACGCATTTCTATTACCCCCTGAAACCTACAAAAGATATATGCACAAAAGACTCTGAGCTCAAAGCCAATGCTTAAAAGGGGAGTGACAGGAAAAACCCTATTGTACAACTTCCCGAATTTCGACACATGAAAAAAATAAAAAAATGGAAAAACGCCACTCATTTTTTTTGACTGGATTGCCATATGGCAAGCCAGTAATTACTTGTCTGAATAGTGCATTCACCCAATTACAGAACTGAGTTGACAATAACTGCTGGCGTTGGGGCTAGGATTGTTTTTCCTTTCCGGTTAGATTTCTGTATATGATTTCGTGAGTTCGATTAAGAGGGACACTTGAGTGCAATTGATAAAAGTCCTGTATTTCCGCTTTCAATCTCCTTTGAAAATGGCGAGAAAATCAAGTGGACACTTTATGACGAAAGGAGTGACAATTTTCCATATGAAAAAATTTGGGATAAAATATCACTTAAAATGAGTTTTAGGTTTAAAAAAAATATTTTTTTTGCGAGGCGCCAGGCGACGACACTGACTTTGCCAGCCGCTTTCCTAAGCACGAGTTTCTTGTGGTACGGCATCGCGCACACCGGCGAAATTTTCGATTTCTTGGGTGAGTAAGTGGGTGGGCGGGCTCGCGAAACGATTGCATGTCGGAAAGTTTGCGGATCACTATCTACATATTATTGATTATTGTTTCTGTTCTATGCTACACGTTTTGCTTTGCATTTGCGGTTGCGTTCGTTTAATTCCAGTTGAGTATTCTTTAAGGACGGTGCCTACTAATTCAAAGCTGTGTTTGCGCGGTTTACTGAACATGCCGGAATAGAAGATCTTAGCAAGTGTTATAGGAATCCAAAAAGAAAATTAAGAGTAAACACGCATTTTTCAAAGATAATTAATCAACAACATTTCTAAAAGCTTTAAAATACAAAGCAATGTACGGCGTTCTTTTCCAAATTGAAGATTAAATATCTTCGAAAAATGCGTGGTTTCCCCCAATTTTCTTTTTGGATACCGAGATCACTTGCTACGTTCTGCTTTCTCCCCATAATTTTGAACCCCGCAAAAATATCCCTGTATTTATAAGCACCACTCAGTTATTAAGGCTTGACCAGCCTAATTATTATGCATATTTTTATTTGAAGGGAAAGCATTTGTCCAGGGCCTATGAAACTTGGCAGGCAGTTAGTTATCGGTATTGATAGAACGTTTCCAAAATGTTCCGTACCACATTTTTGTCACGTGACCGAAATCGACTTATAACAGTTATATTTTTTACTCAAAAAATGGGGAACATTCAGCTACATTATATCAATCTTTTTCCTTGATTATTCGATGACCCCTTGTAAGGGCTTTGTCATACCGCCTTTTAATCATGTCCACATGTTAAGAGCAATGAACAATTGAGGAAAATAGGTCACGTGACATGATAAACATCCAAATATCTTAAAAGGAAAATACGGAGTACCACATTAAAAGGCGGCATTCGGTAGGCACAGTTGTACTAAACGTGTTTATGCCAAACGTTTTCAATATTTTGAAGTATAAATGTTCCCCATTTTTCAGTAAAGGATATAAACGTTAAAAGTTGTTTCAAGGTCACGTGACCAAAATGCGATGCAAATATTTTTGGCAATTTAATAATAACACCAATAAAAAACTTTCTGCTAAGTTTCAGTGGACATTGGACAAATGCTTCCCTTCAAATAAAAATGTGCATAATAATTAGATTGGTCAAGCCTTAATATATACACTTGAGCAGTCTTATGAAATCCGAGTATCTCGAGATGCGCAGAACGTATGAGCAATAACAATAGTAGGCACCGTCCTTAAGTCTTTTAAGATATCCTTGCAGTGTTGAGTTGTAATCGCCATTCGCCTCCTTTGCAGCGATGAACGTTTTTAGGTCATATGAGAAAAATATTGCTCCATTTCGTTTCCCCGCTGAATGAATTAAGGTTAAACGGAACGCAAGTCAACGATGATACAACTATGCTCGCTCAAAATTCAAGAATTGAAGCAGGAATTTTATCCAGCCCGTTTGCCTTAATGCGTAGAGTCACAGTTACAAAACAGCTTACCCCTTAGATCAGCTACTACTCCATCATGGAATATTCTCCACAATACTGAAAGTAGGCTGAGGCGGTTCGACTGGATTGCGACAACAGAACATACGTTTGATTTCAAGACGAATAAATTATCTTTTTTGATCAATGCGTACACGACCAAATTAACGCTGGAGTTTAAATGAACGAACAAGTAAGCTACTTTTATGAGAACGGTTCAATAGAGCAAAGCCTGTAGGTAAAGCAAAACGATAAAGAGACACTAAGGCTGTTACAAAGACGGAACAAATAACGAGATAACGGAGCCAAGAAGGCTTGTAGACAAATTTTTTCTCCTATGCCGGCTTCGAAATTTCAGCTCCTTTGGTTTGTAGTTGTGATTTATGTCAACTGCTTGGGTGGTTATTTGCTTGGATACTTTTCGTGAAATAAAGACAACACGAAGATAAATAAAAATTAGTACAAGGCAAGAAACAATGCCGAATAAAACAACCACAGCCATTAGATAATATTTTTCGATCTTCTGTTAAAAGTGATCGTTTTCAAACCAAAGGAGGCGAACAAATGTTGCAGCGAACGAGGAACTCCAGGCTATGGCCACCATTGCAATTACTTGCTCGGTTGTCAACAACGATGCATACCTCAGGGAGTGCACAATACAATGACCAATGTATCTGTCGATTGTCATGGCCCAAAGGTTCGTTGTTGAAGAAAACAGCAGAAAGTTATAAAATACAATCTGCAAGTACCAGGTTGCATCGAAAATAAAACTTGCATGCAAATTCACTTGGTGTGACCAACAAACCGATGCAAAAGTTTGCAATCGCAAAGGATAGAACGAACCAGTTACTGGTTACTCGCAGATGCCGTCTGCAAGTCATAAAATAAATGAGGAGACGGCCGTTTCCAGTGATTGTCAGCACAGCGATGATACCACGGATGATTGAATACCAAGTATCCAATGGTTCCGTTAAAATACCACTACTGGAACTTAGAGTATGGTTGCTGGTACTGTCCGCCATACTTCTCCATACGAAGGCCTTTGCTGTGAAGTAACGGGTTGCTTTATGTAATATTCCTTGCTCAAGGAAGAAGACACCTGACAGCTGTCAGTATTAAGTGCTCGCCAAACCTAAATTTGCTTTAGACAGGTGGGGGATAAACTTTTTTCCTTTCAAGCCCTTGTAAATATCCCTTCAATACGCTGAAGCCTTCATAATGTTGTCAACCTTTGCCGTTCGATGAAGGACCTAATTTTAATTAGGATTTAATTAAACCGTATGCCTGTGTACAGTATATAGGAAGGAACTGATAACTTTCCTTTGTTTCTGCAATTTCGCTTTCACTTTCCAATGAATGATTTTCTGTATTAAAAATACAAACAAGATGGACTTTTGCATAGGAAATTAAAAACAGCAAATTGAACTGGGAACTATTTGTTTCCATTACATGAGGAATCGTAAATCTCTGCCTGGATTGGTCAAAAAGAAATTTTTGTTTAAACATACGGTGCACAGCTGTTTACATCAACTAAGGCTCGCATTTCTAGAATTAAAGTTTTTCAGTTTGAAAAATCACAGGGAAAACTTTAGCTTTAATTTTTTAATGAAACTGTCGTAAAAAAAAGGGTAAGAATGAAGGAAGCTTTTCACGGTGCAAATTTGCAGTCAAGAAAACGACCAGTAAGTTGATTGTATATTTCGTCTGTATATCCTGGATAAAATAATGTGTAGTTTGAGATAAAGGGCCTGTGACTTTAGTTTGTTATGCCGATGCATCCAAAGTTTAGAGACGATTTGGCTTAAGTTTAATTCCGGTCACCAAAAAAAAAGGAAAAAAAAGATAAACATAGTGGAGTGTCAACGTTTCGATAAAAGCATAGTTAGTAGGTAACTATGATAAAAGACATAACCTTATCGGACAAAGGATTTTCCAAACGGGTATCAAGATGTTCATATTTTATATGCTATAACATTGGATTCTACATTTGAGCTCTGATCTGGGGAAAATACCAAGAGTTGTTGTTCAGCACGAGGCAGGTGGAAAGACCCAGCTCTGATCGAAAGCCTTAAAACGCGCTCAACGAATTTTTTTTAAACTTATTTGGTCATAACTTTTATCGCTCTCAGCTTTTAACTTTACTAGACAAAGTGTTACCGATTTCGGAAATGAAATGGATATTCTTAGCGAAATACTCTAAGACATCTGTCGCATCCAGCCTCATAGCGTTAATCATCGCGTCACAAGTATATGGTCTCCATGGAAGAGAATCGAAAATCTTTATTTCTTTTGTTAGTATATACAACACCTCAATAGTACGTTTTACTCTGCTGACTGTGAGGTGATTAGAAATTGAATATTATTCACCTCCGATCAAATGGATGCCAAATGTAGGCTCCCTTGGTCGGAATCATTTTATTTCGTCAGTACGTAATGAACGGGATTTGGTCTTTCACGTGTGAGACTAGACGCTCCGTGAGCGTACACTGGGTTGCCTGTGGTACTTGTTACACAAAAACAGAAGCCACTGAGTTGGGTAGTATCGAACTGCAGCGTTCCAGTTAAGTTTTTCAAGTGGGGGGCGGTCATTAAAACCATTTGAGAGGTCAGCCAGACGTCGTGCTAGCAAAGGTTCTTTGCCTCACACGTTCATTCACGCGTTTAATTATTTTGTAATGTCCTGTCCCATTTTGAGGTCTTTTATTTTTTTAAGCTTTGGTAATAAATTCAGTTCAAAGATAAAAAGACACGCTCTTGATTGAAACTTACTCGTCTCTTCTTTAAAGGGGCTATATTACGCAAAATGATATAATTCCATGATTCGCAAAATGCCCAAAAGGTAGAATGAAACATTGCAATAACCAATTAAAACTGTTGAACAACATAAAAGAAATACTGCAAAAAGAAAGAGAAGCACGGATGAATGTAAATGGACTCGGCCTTAACATTGATAGGTGCATTACATTTGGGTAATCTTGAGAAAGGTCGGCACGACGTTTTTCAAGTTTATGAGAAATCGCCTGGATAAAGGTCGTCTTTTTCCTCAGAATCATTTAGTTTGTGATGTAACGATAATTTTATCGGTAAAGGAATTCCTCATTACCATTTTCGAGTTTTGAACTCGTGATTAACTAAATATTTCCCCGCAAAACCCTAAAATAACGTGACATAGTCCCTTTAAATGAAATAGTCCGCAAAAAAACTAACTGCAAATTGCTCTGACGGACGCTTTCCTGCATGTCATGCATGCATGTTTGCACTAAGCAATCGTTTATGCCAAACACTAAGAAAGGACTGAACATGTTGTTTCCGCTTCATAATACCTCTTCTTTTCAGTAATCTGATGACAGGTAAAAATTTTCTTTGGTTTTACGTTTGCAGCAAATAGTATCACAAAAGCTGGGAGTTACCGGGTTAGCACTTTTATTTTGCTGGGTTTAATTTTTGCGGATTTTGCGGATGATACTTGATCCGCAAAAATAAGTTCCAGCAGAAAAAAGAACAGCAAAAATTTACTCTTCTTAATACAACTAAAAATGCCTTTTAATCCACATACGATGGGGTAAAAAAGACCGTTTATTTTGATATTTGCATTGACAATTGCATGGAGCTTGCTACAAACGAAACGAAACGATAAAAGGTTAAGTCAATACTTTTCCAGTATCTGAGGCATAAGAAACGAACTCAAAGCAGTCATTAAAAAGGTCACCATTTTCTAAGGGACACTAAAATTTCTGCAGTCTCGTCTCTGATTTCTATGAATCAAGGGAAGGTCACGATGTTATGTCAAAAGGAAGAAATTGACCACGTGCTAGGCAACCACAAGGGTGCACGTGATCACCTTGTGTCAAGGTTCTTGTTTACATTGAATGAACTACAGGGAACAATGTTAATCGTTCGTCGCTTTCAGAGTTTAACAACGTAATTTTTAGCTGACACTTCCGTCTTTCCTTTTTCAATTTTGTTGCAATATTTAACTAAATATTTACATTTCGTCTGTTGGGTCGGGAAGCAATCTTGTCTGGAGCAATGTTGATACATCCCTTCACTGAAGAACCAAGGCAAAAAATGGACAACAAGCTTTCTTAGTCAAATTTCAAATTGTTTTTATTACCTGAAGAAAGTAAAATATTAACGAGAACTCGACGAAGAGGTAAATGCGACTAAATTTCTTGCGAGTGTTTATTTCAAGCTTATTATACAAATTTTTGACAGATAATATTAAAGTACATGTCAAAAAATATTCAAAAAGGTCGTTAAAAAGCTTTATTTTTGGCCGTTCGTTTGAACGAAAAATGCCAGAAAAACCTTTTCCAACGTAAATTTTATTGAAACAAACAAAAAATCCCCTTTCTATTTTAATTGCGTGAGTGCAAACAAGAAACACAATCCGTGATTAAATAAACTTCCGATCAAACCCTTTTCGTAAGAACCTTTTCCGTGAATAACAAAGCACAAGATAAACAATAAGCTTTCTTTCCAATAATTCTTTACTATCACATTTTCAATTATTTTTTACCTGAAAACTGTGCAGAGTGGAGTACAAAATAAATTTAAATTGCCAGACAACTGAGATGCGACTTCAGTAAACACTGTGATGCATTCAAGGCGCTCGATTCGTTTTACACCCATACAGAATTTGCCATTTGGTTTCGGTGTTGCACATAACAGCACAGTTTGTAAAATAATATTAGAAATAAAGCTCACTTTGTGATATCCTACGGCGAAAGATTGCAATTGTTGTCAAGGCCCATTACTCGTCGCTTTTAAGATTTTAGGGGCCAGTTGCTCGAAGCCTGCTTAGCGATAACCGTTGGTTAAGAAGGTATTTAACGCTGGTTAGCATTAACCCTGCTTTGAGCAACCCGGGCCAGGTATCTATATTTTTCCCCTCCTGTACAATTGTTTATCGAATTGAAGTTCCATTCTAGAGCTCCATAAGGGTATATGTTCCTTAAAGATCCACTGAAACGACATTCGAGATACAATGACTTTCGACGCCTTTGCAGGTTAATTAAATATTCTACTGTGTCCACCAGATAAAATCTACCCATAGACCGAATGCATAAATGGAGGCCAAAAATGTACTCTTTTGTTTATGTGCTGATAAGACTTACTAGCCTCGCTCTCAAGCAACATTTCTTTTGTATTTTGTACATGCAAGACTAGTGTGAGTCTAATTAGCACATAAACAAAAGAATTCTTTTTGGCCGCCATTTATGCATTCGGTCTATTTCTACTACCCCCTGAAGCCTAGCAAGAATACGCACAGATGACTCTACCCACAAAGACACTACTTAAATAAAATAATTAAAAAACGACGAAATAAAACGCAGATTCCGACTGGGTTTGGCAACCCAGTAAATATAGGTGGCGTCGTGGTAACGAACTCGGTGACCCCCATAAATTATTCAGTGCTAGAAAGTGAAATGGAGAAGATTCAGAGGCTCCTTAAAATATTGCTTGTTATAAATCCATGCAATATCTCTCATTCCATACGGTGGCCCACAAGGAACAAGCTGCAAATTAAAGAGTTGCTGCAAATAAAATAAAGTTGCCGCAAGCAAATTCACAATAGTTTCTGCAAATTTACAAAACGAGTTGCTACAATTAAAAGAATGTTGCTGCAAATTAAAACATTAAAATTATGCACGCGTACTGAAGGAAGGACAGGTACAAAACACGGGTCACAGGTCATTGTTTTAACAATACAGGAAGTATCCTAAACATACATTAAAGCTAACCTTAGGCCTAATTAGGCCTAATGTTTGCATATATAAACAGTTAGGGTTGTTTTTGTATTGACAAAACAATGACCTGTGACCAGTGTTTTGTACCTGTCCTTCTTTCAGTGCGCGCGCATACTCTTGATGTTTTAATTTGCAACAAACTTTATTTTATTTGCAGCAACAACTTTATTTTATTTGCAGCAACTTTATTTTATTAGCCGCAACTTTACTTTATTTGCAGCAACTTTACTTTATTTGCAGCAACTTTATTTTATTTGCAGCAACTTTATTTTATTAGCCGCAACTTTACTTTATTTGCAGCAACTTTACTTTATTTGCAGCAACTTTACTTTATTAGCAGCAACTTTATTTTATTAGCCGCAACTCTTTAATTTGCAGAAAGTCACTTAATTATGGGCCACCGTACATTCCACCTCAGTGTCTCTCGCTTTTGACAATTTGCTAGTAAGATAGATATCTGTAGAAAACACGCTAGAAATGAACTAAAATAAAACAAGTTTCCTGGATTTGTAGAGAAACGCAAATTTCCACCTGCCACGTCAACGGCATCGCCACAAAAAATAATCGTGCTGCACTTGCAGCATGCATTTTAGCACAATTTTTGCGGTGCATTTCGTAACAACAAGAAATCACCAATTTCGAGGTTTTGACGACAACGTGAGCGTAAAACTGTGAACCCTTATAGTCTCTATTTTTACTTTGAAACCGCTCGCACCAATTTATTTTAATTTCATCCACATTGTACGAAGTAAACAGAATGGAACGTTGCCGTCGCAGTAACTGTTCTTAAAGGACCCCAGTCACTCGTATCGATAAAACCAATTGAAATTTTCGGCCCCGGCTAAAAAAGGGAGACTTTCTTTATCAGCAAATTTAATCTGTTGATTTTTCAACTTATTAGAACAGGCAAGAGACAACGCCAGACAATTTGAATCTGACTTAGCTTGAGAATGCCGAATGAAACAGGGACAGACGATCCTTCGGCAAGGTTGAATACCATGTGGCTTGCAGTTTACATCGCTGAATTTGTCATCATATTTCTTATAAACGGCTTCACTATCATCACCTTTGCAAGAAATCACCATCTACGCAAGTGCACTACGTACCTGATCATAAACCTGGCTGTGGCTGATTTGCTGGTGGGAGCTGTGTCAGGGCCCATGCATATTTACCATACGCAAACCTTTCAAGCTAAAAATGGATTCAGTTGGAAAAAGTTCACAGTCATGTACTTTGATGAATTTTTTGAATATTGCTCCCTGCTTAATCTTGCCTTGCTGTCGTTGGAACGCCTTCATGCAACTTTATTTCCTTTTAGACATTCTCGACTGACGAACTGGATCTATTTAAAGACCGTTGTTTGCATTTGGCTATTAGCTCTTGTCCTGTCGTCTGCAGCGGCTGCGCTATTTCTTACTGATTTAAAAGCCTCCTTTTTCGTTTGGGCTTCACTTATGATAAGTGTCCTTTCGACCGTCATAGTATCCTATATGATTATTATCTTTAATGTGAAAAGGAATGTCCCTCCACAGCTATCTGGGGCAGGGGCCTCCGACAGGAAATTGACAGCCACGTTATTCGTTGTCACTGCTCTCAGCACAATCTTCATTCTTCCCTCGTTTTTCAACGCTGTCCTCAATGTAAAAGGATTCAACACACTATCCAAAAAGGCCAGATTTAATATCCACCAGTCCGTAACTGTCTTGTTCTACGCCAATTCCTTTGTAAATCCTATAGTTTATACCTTAAGAATGCAAGAGTTTCGGAATGCCGCGCTAATTAGGTGTCATAAGAGTACTGAAACCCAACGCCAGTGTCTCCAGATGACGCTGATCAGATGAATTGTGTAACACGCATAACAGCATCTCTGGATCCTCAAACCCTGCGTAACAGTAGTACAAGTGACCACTTTGAAAATAGCAAAAAGTAAAGTAAAGCAACTATATTTAACGTCGATAACTCGTAACAGTAATTTAACTGACAAACCTTAGGCAGACGGTGCTCTCATTTTACTTCCCCCTCTTCATCAGTGCTCCATTTTACGAGTATTAGTGATACTTGATCTACACTGAAAGGAAAGAAGTCGAAACAAGCATGTGAGATCCGGGAATCGAACTGAAGACCTCTTGCACTAAGGCCGCGCACTAACCGACTTGCTGCTAAAGTTCTCAACTGGGAATAATGAAAATCGAAACACCAACGCAATTTGACAATCACAGCCGACCTGAGCCGATCTGGAGGAGCAAGGTTAACGCTCGCATATAAACATCAGGAGGAGTCCCTTTTAGTCCAAGAGCGAACCAACTGTTTACAGCAATAATAAAGAGATGTACCTTTTCGATGTTGACTCGGAGGTAATCGGAAAGAACTTGAGTACTCTTTTGCAGGAGTCGAACCTACGTGACGACCCCCCGATTCTATTTTCGGATACTCTACCACTAAGCTGAATCTCACCTTGTTCGGATGAATATTGTCCTGTGATGCTGGTAAAACTGAAACTAGACGCTCTCAGGCGTAAACTGGGTTGCCTGTGGTGCATGTTACACAAAAACGGTTGGCATTGAGTTGGGTGGTATTGAAGGCGCGGAAACTGGATTCTCCCAGGAGTAATGCTGGCTGAGCCAATCAGAAAATAATAAAGAAAAAAACCTAGGAACCCAACAGGTACTTCTGGTAACTCGTAAAATGGATTTTAGCAGGCCAGGGAATCGAGCTCGAATGCGGCATATTTTTCATCATCCCCAGAGCTTCTCAGTCCGGAAAGGAAACACTACTTAGTTTTCTTTCGTTTCCTCACAATGAAACGTGTCTATTTTAACTTCAAGATAAACTATTTACACAGTGAGGTGTAGTGGCCAATCAAACTGGAGTTTGTAATAGCTGTTATTACAGTTGCGCCCACGTCTTAGCGGTGTTAGTTTTACTAGGTGCGAAGACGAGGCTTTCGGGTCAAAACAAGAATTTAGCATTTCTTATCGAAGAATTGTGTGATTTCTTGATTCTCGACTGCTTTCTTTGCTTTTTTTTCGAGTAGTTTAAGATTTGTCTGGCCTATTTGTATCGTGAATACTATGGAAAGGCACAATATAGCATATGGATGTGTTTGTAGGGGACGAGGTAGTGTTATATTTGTGAACCAAGTGAACCCACGGAGACTGATATTTCAATACGCACAGTTTAATTCGAAAATTCCTGGAACTTGTTGTAGCAATAAAAAACTTGAACTATTCGACCCAAAAGAGGAAATAAAAGTTTATGAACGTGAATTCCTTAATTAAGCCGTTTTGTTTGTTTTGTTTTGTTTTACGAGACATCTGGTTTGTCTCTTCTACTGGGCAAACCTGCCCAGGGGGAAGGAGCACGAACAGGACTCGAGGTCCTATGCGAGGTGCTCCACCCTACCCTATCCAGACCAGACCAGTGTATTCTTCCGTCTTTGTATGTGGCTCAAACCACAATAACTACAATAAAAGGCCTAAAATACCCCCTGCCCCTTCCAGACCCAAAGCAAAGTTGTTTACAAGAAGCGCAAATAACCGGGAAATCAAACCACGTTCCTTTTGGTGGGAAGGGGAGGGAGGGGGGGGGGGGGGAGAAAGGCTAATCACGCGATTTGGGTGTCAGGGTGGCTTAATGGTTATCTATCGGGCCTCCCACCACTGCGAACCGGGGTTCAATTCTGGCCTCGGCCAACATGTGGGCTGACCTTAAGTCGATCTCAACCTGACTCGAGGGTTTTTCTCCGGGTACTCTGGTTTTCCTCCCTCATCAAAATCGACTCACAGCTAATTAACATCGAGCTGTGGTGCTGTGCTCTGACATCAAACATGGACTGTATAGCGGCAGCCGGAGGCGCTTTTGTATGCTTTCAGCCCGATGTCGTAAGCCGCGCCTTTCGCAATTCAGTCCTTGACTGCAAGTAACGCTGATTCGCACTAGCAATATTTAAACGGAAATCGAATAAAGAACAAAGGCACTTTAACCAAACGATGAACACCAAACTGGAAAATTTTCAACTTACTTTAATCTACGAGATGTCCTATGATGTATGCTTTCAGCCCGATGTCGTGAGCCGCACCATTCGCAATTCAGTCCTCGACTGCAAGTAAGGGTGATTAGCACTAGCAATATTTAAACGGAAATCGAATAAAGAACAAAGGCACTTTAAAAAAACGATGTACACCAAATTGGAAAGTTTTCAACTTACTTTAATCTACGAGATGTCCAATGATTCCTTAAATTTTGATTCGTTAGAGATGATCTCTTACCTTCCAGGTGATAAAAGGAGTGACTCATATTTTGAGGGCTAGATACGATTAAGTTACTCTTAAAGGGAAACAACAAATTATTTCAGTACAAAACGCAAAAAACATGAGACCTAAGGAACTACAAAATTAGAAATTTATGTCAAAAACGCGTGTGAATAACTAACAGCAGTGTTAATCCAAGTAACAACCCGAAATGTGGGAAACTATCGAGGGCAGCTTCCATTCAACAACTGTACTTTCTCTTCTTCTAAGAAAAAGGTAAATTCTGGATAGGAACTCATTTATTTTTCGCATTTCACGCGCGTAATCTCTTTATATTCTTCTCTCAATCTAATTGAATGTGACCCGAAAGTCTAGCTTCCGCTCGCTCTCACACGGACACCGGTGAAACCGTGAATACCCAAACATCGAAGCATCTAGCTATAAACGTGACGAACACAAAAGCAATGGAAATGAATCACAATTTCCGTTTCCGTTTATTCCATTTATCGTAGCATTTCATTATGTGATACATTTTCAAACTGCACTTCGCTTGCCGTTAGCAATAACTAGTCGAGACGAGCAGTGGTTACATGTGTATAAAAGAGAGAATAAGTAAAGAAAGCTACGGTATTCAATTGTGTTTTACAAACAATACATTGTAGAATGAACAGGTATACAAATAACTAGTGTACAGAATATACCGTCAGCTAAAATAAGAAAATATTATCTTGTTTGAACAATTGTAATTGTAATTGTAAACATTATGTTCCGTGGTTTAAGGTTATAATTTTTTTTGTTTTAGTGCAGGTTTCCTTTGAGTAGCTCCTTGTTTGTAAATAATTGTTGCATAAATTAAATTTGCTCAAGAACGCAAAATTCTCCTAAATGCACAGGAGCTAAGCTTAAAGAAATATTGTTGGTTTCCCAAATAAACATTAAACAATAAACTTTAAACAGTTTACACCATACTTCTTAAACAAATATTTTCTGACGTGCAAACCTCTATGGCTACATATTAATCATTTACATGAAAGAACAAAATTCCTCTCACATTAATGAAAACAACTATGGCTACCTATTAATCATTTCCATGAAAGAACACTTGAAATGCAGAATGGCTAAAATTCTTGTCATCTTTGAAAACAACTCGGTTATCAAATGTCAACCCACATATGCAAATTGCTTAATTTCGAATAATTTGCAACACCATCAATCCACAAAGACAAACTTAAAAAGGAGTGACTCGAAAACACTGACCAGTAATATTTCAAGAGAGTACTATTGGTCATGAACTACTTGACAATTAGTGCTAAGCCTAAACATCGATTTGAAACAGCGTTGGTCGACAGCACCCATTTTAAAAAGGTTAGCTTTCAATAAGTGTATACCAGTTTCATTTACTTCACTTACATGAAGCAATTAGCCAGCACAACAATTATTGAAAGTTAACCTTTGTAAAATGGGTGCTTAGACTTAAGATGATTCCCTGGTTTTGCATTGCGCAACCTACTAGGGAAAATTTCTTGCGTCATAGGCACGCGCATTAGTTCGCGCACATTGATAAAATGGCCAAGCTCCGTCTGTCAAGGAATGGCTATTTTCTCCTGAACGAGCACAGTGACCCCTCCTTTTTGATGGTGTTATGTATTCGTAATAAGTACACGGAAAACATATTTTATTGCGTGGGTGCAAACAAGCCGTGACACTCCGTGTCAAAATTAAACCATACGCCACTAGATAAATTTCCGGGAAGGATTACGTTTTTGCAAACGTTGGCGGTGAAGCACTTATATTTGAACAGATTTAACTGATTAGAGTGTAATGTGAAGTGCTAGGTTTCTACTCCATATGAGCCATGTACGCGTTAGCCCTACTAATGGAAATGGGCCCACACAAGGACAGAGAAAAACGATTGCACAAACGTAATCCTTCCTTGTACTTGTACATGTTCATTGTTCATTGACTTTATAATCTTCAGTTCCCACGGCCTTCTCCCGTCTGACCTTGTAGCTCAGTCGGTAGAGTAGCCGTGATCTAACCCGAAGATCGTGATCTCAATTCCCACCCTGGTCAGAGTTTTTCTCTGTCCTTGTGTGGGCCCATTGCCATTAGTAGGGCTAACGCTCACATTGCTCCTATGGGGTAGAAACGTAGCACTTCACATTACACTCTAATCAGTTAAGTCTGTTTAGATAAATTTCCCACTAGTATTCAGGATCAAACCCTCTGCTAAAGAACCCTTTCCTTGAATCATGAGGGAAAAAATGGACAGCATGGCATTTAAGGTGTTCGATTCCTTTAATGAGCCTGTTAAACCCATATTCAATCTGACAAAGTTACCACACAATTTGCCATTTGGTCTCAGTGTTGTGCACAACTCCACAGTTTGTAAAATATTTGGAAATACAGCTCATTGCTCGACGGTCGATGGAAAGATGCAGTCGTGGTTGAAGTCCATTAATCGTCGCTTTGAAGATTCCAGATATTTATTTTTCACCGCCTGTCTTGTTTATCGAATTGACGTTCCATTTTTGAGCTTCATAAGGGTATATTTTGTTTAAAGATCCGCTCAAACGCCATTTGCTTTACATCCACCTCGACACCATTGCCGGTTACTTAACGATTCTACTGTGCCCACCGGATAACTTGAAATCTACGCATTTCTATTACCCCCTGAAACCTACAAAAGATATATGCACAGAAGACTCTGAGCTCAAAGCCAATGCTTAAAAGGGGAGTGACAGCAAAAACCCTATTGTACAACTTCCCGAATTTCGACACAGGAAAAAAATAAAAAAAGTGGAAAAACGCCACTCATTTTTTTTGACTGGATTGCCATATGGCAAGCCAGTAATTACTTGTCTGAATAGTGCATTCACCCAATTGCAGAACTGAGTTGACAATAACTGCTGGCGTTGGGGCTAGGATTGTTTTTCCTTTCCGGTTAGATTTCTGTATATGATTTCGTGAATTCGATTAAGAGGGACACTTGAGTGCCATTGATAAAAGTCCTGTATTTCCGCTTTCAATCTCCTTTGAAAATGGCGAGAAAATCAAGTGGACCCTCTATGACGAAAGGAGTGACAATTTTCCATATGAAAAAATTTGGGATAAAATATCACTTAAAATAATTTTTAGGTTTAAAAAAAATATTTTTTTTGCGAGGCGCCAGGCGACGACACTGACTTTGCCAGCCGCTTTCCTAAGCACGAGTTTCTTGTGGTACGGCATCGCGCATACCGGCGAAATTTTCGAATTCTTGGGTGAGTAAGTGGGTGGGCGGGCTCGCCAAACGATTGCATGTCGGAAAGTTTGCGGATCACCATCTACATATTAACGATTATTGTTTCTGTGCTATGCTACACGTTTTGCTTTGCATTTGCGGTTGCGTTTAATTCCAGTTGAGTATTCTTTAAGGACGGTGCCTACTAATTCAAAGCTGTGTTTGCGCGGTTTACTGAACATGCGGGAAAAGAAGATCTTAGCAAGTGTGATAGGAATCCAAAAAGAAAATTAAGAGTAACCACGCATTTTTCGAAGATAATTAATCAACAACATTTCTAAAAAGCTTTAAAATACAAAGCAGTGTACGGCGTTCTTTTCCAAATTGAAGCTTAATTATCTCCGAAAAATGCGTGGTTACCCCCAATTTTCTTTTTGGATACCGAGATCACCTGCTACGTTCTGCTTTCTCTGCATAGTTTTGAACCCCGCAAAAAAATCCCTGTATTCATAAGCACCACTCAGTTATTAAGGCTTGACCAGCCTAATTATTATGCATATTTTTATTTGAAGGGAAAGCATTTGTCCAGGGCCTATGAAACGTGGTAGACAGTTAGTTATCGGTATTGATATAACGTTTCCAAAATGTTCCGTACCACATTTTTGTCACGTGACCGAAATCGACTTATAACAGTTACATTTTTTACTCAAAAAAATGGGGAACATTCAGCTACATGATATCAATCTTTTTCCTTGATTATTCGATGACCCCTTGTAAGGGCTTTGTCATACCGCCTTTTAATCATGTCCACATGTTAACAGCAATGAACAATTGAGGAAAATAGGTCACGTGACATGATAAACATCCAAATATCTTAAAAGGAAAATACGGAGTACCACATTAAAAGGCGGCATTCGGTAGGCACAGTTGTACTAAACGTGTTTATGCCAAACGTTTTCAAAATTTTAAAGTATAAATGTTCCCCAGTTTTCAGTAAAGGATATAAACGTTAAAAGTTGTTGCAAGGTCACGTGACCAAAATGCGATGCAAAATATTTTGGCAATTTAATAACAACACCAATAAAAATATTTTGTGCTAAGTTTCAGTGGACATTGGACAAATGCTTCCCTTCAAATAAAACTATGCATAATAATTAGATTGGTCAAGCCTTAATATATACACTTTAGCAGTCTTATGAAATCCGAGTATCTCGAGATGCGCAGAACGTATGAGCAATAACAATAGTAAGCACCGTCCTTAAGTCTTTTAAGATATCCTGGCAGTGTTGAGTTGTAATCGCCATTCGCTGCCTTTGCAGCGATGAACGTTTTTAGGTCATATGAGAAAAATATTGCTCCATTTTGTTTCCCCGCTGAATGAATTAAGGTTAAACGGAACGCAAGTCAACGATGATACAACTATGCTCGCTCAAAATTCAAGAATTGAAGCAGGAATTTTATCCAGCCCGGTTGCCTTAATGCGTAGAGTCACGGTTACAAAACAGCTTACCCCTTAGATCAGCGACTACTCCATCATGGAATATTCTCCACAATACTGAAAGTAGGCTCAGGCGGTTCGACTGAATTGCGACAACAGAACATACATTTGATTTCAAGACGAATAAATTATCTTTTTTGATCAATGCGTACACGACCAAATTAACGCTGGAGTTTAAATGAACGAACAAGTAAGCTACTTTTATGAGAACGGTTCAATAGAGCAAAGCCTGTAGGTAAAGCAAAACGATAAAGAGACACTAAGGCTGTTACAAAGACGGAACAAATAACGAGATAACGGAGCCAAGAAGGCTTGTAGACAAATTTTTTCTCCTATGCCGGCTTCGAAATTTCAGCTCCTTTGGTTTGTAGTTGTGATTTATGTCATCTGCTTGGGTGGTTATTTGCTTGGATACTTTTCGTGAAATAAAGACAACACGAAGATAAATAAAAATTAGTACAAGGCAAGAAACAATGCCGAATAAAACAACCACAGCCACTAGATAATATTTTTCGATCTTCTGTTGAAAGTGATCGTTTTCAAACCAAAGGAGGCGAACAAATGTTGCAGCGAACGAGGAACTCCAGGCTATGGCCACCATTGCAATTACTCGCTCGGTTGTCAACAACGGTGCATACCTCAGAGAGTGCACAATACCAATGTATCTGTCGATTGTCATGGCCCAAAGGTTCGTTGTTGAAGTAAACAGCAGAAAGTTATAAAATACAATCTGCAAGTACCAGGTTGCATCGAAAATAAAACTTGCATGCAAATTCACTTGGTGTGACAAACAAACCGATGCAAAAGTTTGCAATCGCCAAGGATAGAACGAACCAGTTACTGGTTACTCGCAGATGCCGTCTGCAAGTCATAAAATAAATGAGGAGACGGCCGTTTCCAGTGATTGTCAGCACAGCGATGATACCACGGATGATCCAATACCAAGTATCCAATGGTTTCGTTAAAATACTGGAACTTAGAGTATGGTTGCTGGTACTGTCCGCCATACTTCTCCATACGAAGGCCTTTGCTGTGAAGTACCGGGTTGCTTTATGTAATATTCCTTGCTCAAGGAAGAAGACACCTGACAGCTGTTACTGTACGTGTTCCAAACTAAAATGTGTTTTTCCAAAGTTTAAAAATTCCGTCAAAAATTCCCATTTAGAACGGAAAAAAAGACAAAATTTGTGGGTAAGCAATAAAACTCAACTGCAATCATTTTAATAACTGTAAATCATCCAAAATGAAGATCTTGCTTGTGTGTTGAAAACACAACAATTTTTTCTGTGTAAATTTTACAGTAAAATTCTGCTGGTGAAAATGTCAGTTTTTGCTCGGAGACTACGTTCAAGCGTTAAACGTGCAGTTTATAACATGGCAGACTTGACTAACTAAAAAAAAACCCACAAAATTGCGGAACCGTTTGATAAAAATGTACCCAATCAAACTTTGGCCTAATTGAGAAGGTATAATTAACCGAAGCAATCAGGGTGCAAAAATTTTGCACCCTGGCCTATTTATAAATTCAGAGCCAAACAAAGAATTCTGCAACTTGCTTAGTGAACAACGTTGGCCTAAGTGAGAAGGCGTAATTAACCAAATCAATGAGGGTGCAAAATTTTTGCACCCTGGCTTATTAATAAATTCAGAGCCAAACAAAGAATTCTGCAACTTGCTTAGTGGACAACGTTGGCCTAAGCGAGAAGATATAATTAACCGAAGCAATGAGGGTGCCTATTAATAAATTCAGAGCCAAACAAAGAATTCTGCAACTTGCTTAATGATCAACTTTGGGCTAAGTGAGAAGTTATAATTAACCAAATCAATGAGGGTGCAAAAATTTTGCACCCTGGCCTATCTATTAATAAATTCAGAGCCAAAACAAGAATTCTGCAGCTTGCCTAGGGATCAACTTTGGCCAAAGTGAGAAGATATAAATAACCAAATCAATGAAGGTGCAAAAATGTTACAACCTACCCTATTAAAAAATTCAGAGCAAAGCGAAAAATATCACAAGACACAGGCATACTGCTTAGTGATAACTTTGGCCTAAGTGAGACGGAATAACTGAACAAAACAACGTGGGTGCAAAACTTTGGTATCCATCACAACAGCAGTGTGCAAAAATTCTGCACTTTCCTTGGTGTTAAACAGTCCCAGTCAGACCATACAATAACCCAAATCGACGAACGACCCTGCTGAAAGATATTGTGCAAACAATTATGTGCATGATGGAAACGAGTTTTTGTGTTTTCGTTGCACGCAATATCCGGTTATCGTACGACTTAGTAACACATTTGTAATCGACCCCGAATTGAGAAAACTCTGAGACTTTAAAAACATTAGATACCATCGTAAACCTTGTAAGGCATCTGTTTACTGGTTTTGATCAATGCTGTATTAACAGTTTTACAGGTGAACAACTATTCTGCAATCGCACCCTAACTGTACATGGTTGGGTGTTTCAGTGTACGCACGTTATAGTGAAAAGCTAATTGAGCATTGCCGATCAGGAACGCCGAGAAAAAAACGCCGACAACAAAGGAAATCAATTGAACACAGCGTTTACACAACACTGACAAGAACTTTTATTATTATCTATACGCTTGCAAAACTGTAGTTTTTATAAACATTTACTCTTCGATCGAACTGACTCTTGTCTTTGATCGAACTGACTTTTGGTTTCGATCGAAACGAACTTCGATCGAAACGACCGTCGTTCGAACTGACTTGCTACCGGTCAGGACGTGGTGACTACTAAATTGGATGGCGTACTTAGCATAAATCAGAGTAATCAGCAAAAGAACGATAGCACGTTCTGACCAAGATACTGTAACATAAAAAGCACTGAAATACTGGTGAATTTATGGAAAGTCTCCTGCATTTTCCTGGCCTTTTAAACTTAAATACTTTTCGGCTAAATGTTTCCGAGTTGTTGGGAGCAGCTTCATTCCGTCGGTGAGCTCAAAGGAATGAAGGACTATGCATTCTTTTGGGAGCATTTCGGTCCAAGGATCATTTGACCGCGGAATGTTATGAGGAGTCCACTTTCCTTTGTATGTTCCCTTCCAATAATGAATTCGGAATTCATTTGCTGAAAGGTCTTTAACAACTCCAATAACTGGCTCCTTGTCCCAGTTCGATAACAACACTGCAACAAACGCATCAACTTGAAGTCCATCCAAAAATCCATCGACGTAATCCACTGGATTTTCGCGTTCCCTCGGGCCTCGATACCTTCCAGTTGTTCACATGTAAAACTGTACACATGATTGAAAGAAAGAGTGAACTTAAATTATTGGGAGTAACCTTTCATGAAAATCCATGCAACTGTGATAGTCATTTTCAGAATATGATGGATAAGGCTAATTCAAGACTCCATGTCCTTAGGATTTGTAAGTACTACGGGTATACTTTAGAAGAGCTTACGATCTTATTTCATAGCCTTATTATGTCTGTATTTACTTATGCAATTGAAGTATGGGCATGTGCTTATGGTAGTAAATACCTTTCTAAGATTGACAAATTCTGTAAGCGAGCATGGAAATATGGTTACACTAAGGATCGCATAGTTATTGACAACGTAATCCTAACTAGGGATAAACAAATATGGGAAAAAATCACACATACAGATACTCATTGTTTAACAGATCTTCTACCGAGCAAACGTACATATCAATCTTTACGACAACGTGGTCATGATCACACGTTACCACGCATTCGCACTGAGCGCTTTAAGCGCTGTTTTATAAATAGAGCTCTTTTTAATTTTATTTAGTTTTAATGTTTGTAGTTATGCATCGTAAACTTGCACGTATGTCTGCAAGTGTTTAGTTTGATCAATAAAGATTTAATCAATCAATCAATAAATCAATCAGTATAAATCTATAAAGGAATTGATACAATGATGAACCAGTAGAATAAGAATTACAGGCAGGTGACAGATCAGTCTTTTTGATGCAGCGAATGTCGCAGAGGTTGACAGATGGTACTGTCTTCATTTCCACAAACTCAGGCCTGTACCAACAAGACCTGTCCTCCACCTTTATGAATGGGGTCTTCAACTTTTTAACGTCGGAAGCGCTTATGAAATCCTCTATTTCACTATAGCTATCTTTATAAACTTCAATAGAATTTAAAAACTCGCTATAATGATATATAGGTATATTCCATTTTCTTGCAATCACTTCTACTGACGATAAACCAAAGTGGTTTCTTTCAGCCAACGATGCCTTTATCATTCGCGAGACCCGTGAATGACTAACAGAAATCATTCGCGACAGATTTTCAGCTTTAGACCTTATTTTATCAACTATGATAAAAATTCCGTCAGTTGAGCTCCGGATTAAAAAATGAACTTTTTAATCCTCTTTGATAGTTCATTGCAGGGGTCTAAGTTGATAAACACTCTCTTTCCAGTCAGCGAAAGTTTTTCCATCACATTGCAACCTAGCAAGCAAATAGTAACGATTATGTGGTGGACAAAAACCGGAAAGAGGCATTAAGACCGTGGTATGTGTATTTTTTTCTGGTTTCGTGATCACTATGACGGCACAGACACAATCGCGGATCACGAAACCAGTCAAAATTGCCGAAAACAGACTTACATCAGGAAAATACATTTATTTCAATTCCTCTTCATGATTAAGTTTTGTTTTTCCATTCTCACTAGATTTTGTTTTCAAAGAGGTTTCCGGGGGAAAGAACGTTCATGTCCCCTTGTTCCTTAAATAGTTAAGTCCCTTTTGCGCATTTTCCCTAACTGGTCAATTGAATTACTGACACACACACACACACACACACACACACACACACACACACACACACACACACACACAGAAAAAAAAACCCGGGTTTCATACTGTACAAATAACTGACTGTACAAATATCGTGGAATATTTGTTCTCGTTTCTTGCCTTTTTCTGAACGATAACTAATACAGATGTCTAACAAAGTATCATATTTACGAAAACCGGAATACATCTGTTCCCCGCGGCAATCAAAGGTTTGCACAAAAGGAAATGATCATCATACCTTTCAAAGAACTTGAGGTGGTGGACGTAGGTGGCTCACTCACACCAGTCTTGTCGGAGGACTCTGAGGAAATTTAGAAAGCACTATATTTTCACATTAAATTCAGCATGTCAAACCAGTGTTCTGCTTAAAGATTTGTTTTACTACTTGTAACTTGCTTTCGTCATTTGACGGGGAAATATT
>NC_090874.1:20592850-20607850 GCF_036669935.1 Montipora foliosa | reverse complement strand
ACGTGCCAGTTTGAAATCCACCTTATCAAATGATTGACACAAACTGTAAACGGAAAGTTCGTGGTTTCGTAGAAAGAGCCACAGTTCTTGCCTATTGTCCAATCGGATTCGTTATAAAGTTTAAAAATTGTAACCTAATCGAACCCTGTTCAGTTGCGATTGCGTGCCCGGGTTGCGTGTATCTAAGTCACTCCACTTCTACTCAGAAAGCTTTTTACTATCTGTTCAGAATTCTAATTTACAATATGCCGTCGACATCAATATGGTGTATAAAAAAAATCAATGGACGGGCGAAAGTATACAAAAATTCTGTGCCACTGAGAAAAAAGGGACGGTTCGGATTATGGTTATCTCGTCTCATTAAATTCCGCATATCACTCCCAGACCCAAAAGATAGTAATGAAGGTGAGCTTATTGTAATAACCTTCTATTGGCAAAAAATGCATGTAGTCTTACAGTATTTAACCTTATTTATGACTACGTAATTCCTTTACATGGAGTTTTTCTATAGTAATTCTGATCTCGTAACGTGTGTTTTATTTTTTTAAGACAAAACATGGGTTTTCACATAAAGCTCGTCACGGAACAAAAAGTTACATCAACTGAAATATATATATACATTTTTTTCACCAAAGGGGACCTCAAATTCATTCATGTTCTGAGCCGGTTAGATAAGATAAATTGCTTTATATGTTGCCAGACTAAAGTCAACATTTTAAGTTAAAAAGGCGTCGACTCCTTCCCTCAGGTTATACTGAATAATGACTCTTATAGTTCAACAAAATGCAGTTCTGCTTCCAAAGCATACCAAAGTACGGTCTGGATAGTCTGTTAACAAATTCACAGGGCACGAACACAAATTCAACTCAGTTTCAGTGAGGGGCGAATTGAAGTTGAACTGTTTCACTTACGCCTTATTTTTTTTTTCGGCATTTAGTGTAAATTTATGTTGGATGAAAAAACGCAAGAATGCATGCTGTCGCCAAAAGGCTTTAATAAGTTCCAAAGTGATGGTGGCTTTGCTAACTGCTGTGGAAAGCAGCCTACTGAGCTGGCAAATGAAATCCAAAAGATCCTGGATGAATTAGAAAAACACCGGGGTGCAGGTCCTGATTCCGTTCAAAGGCAGCCAAAAGAAAGCGTCGAATCGGAAGATTCCATTGTGGAAGATTCTGGGTCAAATCAGACTGCGTCGAGTCATGTGCCCACGGAAAATACACAATCGTACGGAAAAGACACAAATCCGAAGAAAAGAAAACGATCTTCCGCTCCCCCCTCCTTTGCAACAAACTCCCTTTCGCCGGACGACATGCATAAATCATGCGATGAGTGTCTTATATCAAGTGAGTAGAATTTTTTTGCAAGCAGGTAATCTTTTTTGAGCAGCCGCTTGATCCTGGTCCGAATTTATGGACGAACTAAGTATTTCCATACATTTTAAAGTTTGCATTGCCATTACATTTTGCAACTCTTGATTCTCTGGTTTTGGCATGTCATGTCACGGCAGTAGTATATAGTCATTGCACTCTTTCTTTTATTTATAAGAACGTCTAAATTTGGAGCTAAGGCTGAACGTTCTTAACTATTTCTGCGATGTGAGCCCGGTGGGGGGTATTCCCCTATAAGGCCTTAATGGGGACGTGCGGCCAGCCAGGGTATGTTTTTCGGGATTTTTGTCTTGAACAGGGTATCGAATTTATCATTTTTGTCTTAATCAGGGTAACGATCTATCAATTTTTGTCTTAAACTGGGTTAAATGTCTTAAACAGGGTATCAAAAATCGGAATTCTGTCTTAAAATGGGTAGGAAAATTAGCAATATTTGTCTTAAACAGGGTCAGGGTATGAGGGGCCGCGCCGTACCTCCCCACCCAGGGATATGTCGAGTACCCCCCCCCCCCCCCGGGGATGTGAGGCTGAAAACGTTCTAAAGATGTTCTTAAATCTACATCAGAAGTTGTTTCACCTGATAACTTTGATGGTGTTGAAGTTACTTTGGGACGATTTTAATAATACCCGCTCATTATTACAAAGTGAGCGGATGTGTATGATACATGGTTATGTTATCCAAAATATGCCCTTAAATATTTGGTTTAATTGAAATTTATTTACCTTTGTTTTATGCTTCCATTTAAAGTACAAATGGGCAAAATAAAGACTTTGTTAATCGACTCTCAGCCTGAGGATTGTTCTCAATACGTTCTTAAAATTTTTCACCAGAGGTTTACTATATTGTGACAGAGTAGTTTTAAATTTCTATTAATGAAAAGATTTTGCAACCGTCCATTTTTATGAATAGGTCAATTGCGACACGTTGTACGTTCGTGAGAATTGGGAGGAAGGAAACGTCTAATTTCTTTAACTTACGATTCTGTGTGGTGGTTTGAAAGATATGAAACGCTCTCAATTAGGCGACGGTATTTCCTAAATAACTATAAAATGTCTTCGGAATATGTGTTTGTTGAGGAAAGATAATTAATTGTAACAGGAGTATAAGATGACGCTCTAGACGTCTAGATTACACTCAGATTACACTCAGGCTTAAATCAAGCTCGACCTTCCTTCCCTCTTAGCTAGAAGTCCAAAGTTTCAAAATTTAACCATATTTCAATTGTATGCTTCACGTGATCGAAGGTTTGAAGCCTCATGATTGCATTTCGATCAAAGCTGCCGAAAACACTTCCGTTCTTTCTTGGTGGAAGAACACAGCCGGTTACATGTACGAGCAATTTTTCCTTGACAAGTGTCATTGCTAATGTTCATATGATCACGTGTATATATGAACGACAAGTTTTCTTTGACGAGTACTGCCTTTACAAGTCCTATTTGCTGGTGTGAACGAATTAACAAATTTTCTTTGACAAGTTTTCACAGTAGCCAGCAATACAATTACACAGCTGACTACAGAAAAAAACAAAAAACGGGGCGCCATTTTCTTTTTTTGATCATGGCTCATGCAATAACAAGACCGCTGTGCGCCCGCAAATTTCTTGACAAGTTTTCCTTGTAGACCCGTACAGACGAGCAAGTTCTGCAATGTGTCAATTTTTTCCTTGACAAGTACACTTGTTCTTCTTTACACAACAGCAAATTAAATTTGCCAAGTCAGAACTTAACCGGCTTAATGCGCTAAAATCGGCTTGAAGTCCAGTCTTTTCTTAGCCTTCCTCTATACTAATTAGTGCGCCCCTGTTTACAAAAAGCAATTATGCCTAGGTAAAATGTCTCCCAGGAAACTAATAAGTGGATAGGTTTACTAATGAGCTACGCTCTGACCTTCTTAGATTTAAGCCGCTCATTTACTATTGCTGAGGGAAAGGTTAAGGAAGAAGGTGTGTGTGTGTGTGTGGGGAGGAGGGGGTGGTTCCAGCCCACCGCCCCCCTCAAAAGCGGAATGGTGTGCCCCTGGTTTCTGTTAACCTTTTACTGTCATTTATATGAATTTTCGTAGGAGCAGTAATAACATTGTTATTTTATGTCCTATTGTTTGCAGCAACATCCATTTTTATACCAATAACACAGCTCTGCTTGCCTGTGCGCCCTTCAAGGCAGTTCAGAAGGGTCAATAGCCATTTTGTTGACAGCTTGACCCATCAGTTACGAAGAGAGCCAAGTGGCTCCCATGGTTGCCTCTTCGTGGTGGCGCAGGATATTGCCAATAAAGATGATTTTGACATCGACAAAAAAGACGCCTACAAATATGAAGTTTTGGGTGGAACTCATTTGATGTTGGCAACAAAAAAACTGAACAAAGAGCACCCTGAAAGTATATATTTTAGGGGGCGTACGGCAAGGATTTACTGCGGCCTGACTTCTGTTAGTGAACTTATTAATTCTAATAAGTATATATTTTAGGGGGCGTACGGCAAGGATTTACTGCGGCGTACGGCAAGGATTTACTGCGGCCTGACTTCTGTTAGTGAACTTATTAATTCTAATCAACAGCTCTCTAATTTCGTGCAAACAGTCTCGCCTTCTTTATTCAAAGCCGCCAATCAATAGGAGCAAACTCTGATCAAATGTTGAGCAATATCGATTTACGGTTTGTAAAGAGTTGTGAGCGTAAGAGACGTTGATACTAGCTGAAATAGACTGTGGAACAATTAGAAGAGAACACAAAATAAATTGACTATTGCAAGTTACAACGTTTATTGCGAACTACCTTTAAGTCAAACATAAATAAGTAAGGAGTAAATGTAGGAGATTCTGGTCTATGTATGCAGTTGGTTTACTACACGGCAAATTTGGGTCAAACTTGGTCCTCGTTATATAAAGCAGTTCATGAGGCAAGATTACTTTACTTATTATACTTCAGGGGAAAAAAAGATCTCCCATTTACTTTTTAATGTATGGAGGAGGTGGGGTGGGGGGGGGGGGGGTGGCAATCCGTTTACGCACGCATAGGGGTCGAACTTAAACTTGGAGCGGGCTAACTTGCAAGGGCGCGAAACCTTCTGCTACGTAGATAGTCGACGTTCAGAATTTGTGGGCGGTGAATATACTACGTAGCAAGTACAGAGAACTCATTAGCTACTCACTACGCAAAATTTTTGCGTAGTAAGTTACCTATTTTGTCGATGTGTCAACTCAGCGGATACTTAACACGCAGATTTTTTTTGCGTAGTGAACATACGACATAGCAAGTAGACAGAACTCATTAGCTGCTCAGTACGCAAAATTTTTGCGTAGTGAAATAATTGGTGTATCTTTTCTTGTAGACAAACTCATTAGATATTCTTAGATATTCAGTACCCAAAATTTTTGCGTAGTGAAATAATTGATGTATCTTTTCTTGTAGACAAACTCATTAGATATTCAGTACGCAAAATTTTTGCACAGTGATTTTCGAGCTTCTATTATAAAAATACAAACTCGGGAAATAATGAGCACCCAGTTTTGATGCCTTCTCCGCTTACGCTTATTTTTACTTAATATCACTAACCCTTTAAGTGAATTGTTGAAAAAAAGAGTTTTACGACTAAAAAAATAAATTGTCCTTAAAGATACATAGTTTTCCTCTGACTCCAGTTAACTCTTCGACAGATTACCCCTGTTTTTAACGAAAAAACACCAACTTTGGAAAAAACACATTTTAGTTTGGAACACGTTTAACATTAAAGTATTAAGTGCTCGCCAAACCTAAATTTACTTCAGACAGGTGGGGGATCAACTTTTTTCCTTTCAAGCCATTGTAAATATCCCTTCAATACGCTGAAGCCTTCATAATGTTGTCAACCTTTGCCGTTCGATGAAGGACCTAATTTTAACTAGGATTTAATTAAACCGTATGCCTGTATACAGTATATCGGAAGGAACTGATAACTTTCCTTCGTTTCTGCAATTTCGCTTTCACTTTCCAATGAATGCTTTTCTGTAATGTAAATACAAGCAAGATGGACTTTTGCCTAGGAAATTAAAAACAGCAAATTGAACTGGGAACTATTTGTTTCCATTACATGAGGAATCGTAAATCTCTGCCTGGATTGGTCAAAAAGAAATTTGTGTTTAAACATTTGCACAGCTGATTACATCAACTAAGGCTCGCATTTCTAGAATTAAAGTAAAAAAAAGGATAAGAATGAAGGAAGCTTTTCTCGGTGCAAATTTGCAGTCAAGAAAACGACCAGTAAGTTGATTGTATATTTCGTCTGTATATCCTGGATAAAATAATGTGTTGTTTGAGATAAAGGGCCTGTGACTTTAGTTTGTTATGCCGATGCATCCAAAGTTTAGAGACGATTTGGCTTAAGTTTAATTCCAGTCACCAAAAAAAGGAAAAAAAGATAAACATAGTGGAGTGTCAACGTCTTGATAAAAGACATAACCTTATCGGACAAAGGATTTCCCAAACGGGTATCAAGATGTTCATATTTTATATGCTATAACATTGGATTCTACATTTGAGCTCTGATCTGGGGAAAATACCGAGAGTTGTTGTTCAGCACGAGGCAGGTGGAAAGACCCAGTTCTGATCGAAAGCCTTAAAACGCGCTCAACAAAAAAAGTTTTTAATTTATTTGGTCATAACTTTCATCGCTCTCAGCTTTTAACTTTAATAGACAAAGTGTTACCGATTTCGGAAATGAAATGGATATTCTTAGCGAAATACTCCAAGACATCTGTCGCATCCAGCCTCATAGCGTTAATCATCGCGTCAAAAGTGGTCTCCATGGAAGAGAATCGAAAATCGTTATTTCTTTTGTTAGTATATACAACACCTCAGTAGTACGTTTTACTCCGCTGACTGTGAGGTGATTAGAAATTGAATATTATTCACCTCCGATCAAATGGATGCCAAATGTAGGCTCCCTTGGTCGGAATCATTTTATTTCGTCAGTACGTAATGAACGGGATTTGGTCTTTCACGTGTGAGACTAGACGCTCCGTGAGCGTACACTGGGTTGCCTGTGGTACGTGTTACACAAAAACAGAAGCCACTGAGTTGGGTAGTATTGAACTGCAGCGTTCCAGTTAATTTTTTCAAGTGGGGGGGGGGGGGGGGAAGGGCGGTCATTAAGACCATTTGAGAGGTCAGCCAGACGTCGTGCTAGCAAAGGTTCTTTGCCTCACACGGTCATTCACACGTTTAATTATTTTTTAATGTCCTGTCCCATTTTGAGATCTTTTATTTTTTTAAGCTTTGGTAATAAATTCAGTTCAAAGATAAAAAGACACGCTCTTGATTAAAACTTACTCGTCTCTTCTTTAAAGGGGCTATGTCACGCAAAATGATATAATTCCATGATTCGCAAAATGCCCAAAAAGTAGAATGAGACATTGCAATAACCACTTAAAACTGTTGAACAACATAAAAGAAATACTGCAAAAGGAAAGAGAAGCACGGATGAACGTAAATGGAGTCGGCGTTAACATTGATAGGTGCATTACATTTGGGTAATCTTGAGAAAGGTCGGCACGACGTTTTTCAAGTTTATAAGAAATCGCCTGGATAAAGGTCGTCTTTTTTCTTAGAATCATTTAGTTTGTGATGTAACGATAATTTTATCGGTAAAGGAATTCCTCATTACCATTTTCGAGTTTTGAACTCGTGATTAACTAAATATTTTCCCGCAACACCCTAAAATAACGTGACATAGCCCCTTTAAATGAAATAGTCTGCAAAAAAACTAACTGCAAGTTACTGTGACGGACGCTTTCCTGCATGTCATGCATGCATGTTTGCACTAAGCAATCGTTTATGCCAAACACTAAGAAAGGACTGAATATGTTGTTTCCGCCTCATAATTCCTCTTCTTTTCAGTAATCTAATGACAGGTAAAAATTTTCTTTGGTTTTACGTTTGCAGCCAAAAGTATCGCAAAAGCTGGGAGTTACCGGTTTAGCACTTCTATTTTGCTGGGTTTAATTTTTGCGGATGATACTTGATCCGCAAAAATAAGTTCCAGCAGAAAAAAGAACAGCAAAAATTTACTCTCGTTAATACAACTAAAAATGCCTTTTTAATCCACATACGATGGGGTAAAAAAGATCGTTTATTTTGATATTTGCATTGACAATTGCATGGAGCTTGCTACAAACAAAACGAAACGATAAAAGGTCAAGTCAATACATTTCCAGTATCTGAGGCATAAGAAAAGAACTCAAAGCAGGCAATAAAAAGGTCACCATTTTCTAAGGGACACTATAATTTCTGCAGTCTCGTCTCTGACTTCTATGAATCAAGGGAAGGTCACGATGTTATATCAAAAGGAAGAAA
Source organism: Montipora foliosa (assembly GCF_036669935.1). Lineage (NCBI taxonomy): Eukaryota > Metazoa > Cnidaria > Anthozoa > Scleractinia > Acroporidae > Montipora > Montipora foliosa. Next base: position 20,600,134 of record NC_090874.1, on the reverse strand, counting down.
TTGACGACGTGCTAGGCAACCACAAGGGTGCACGTGATCACCTTGTGTCAAGGTTCTTGTTTACATTGAATGAACTACAGGGAACAATGTTAATCGTTCGTCGCTTTCAGAGTTTAACAACGTAATTTTTAGCTGACACTTCCGTCTTTCCTTTTTCAATTTTGTTGCAATATTTAATTAAATATTTATATTTCGTCTGTTGGGTCGGGAAGCAATCTTGTCTGGAGCAATGTTGATACATCCCTTCACTGAAGAACCAAGGCAAAAAATGGACAACAAGCTTTCTTAGTCAAATTTCAAATTGTTTTTATTACCTTAAGAAAGCAAAATATTAACGAGAACTCGACGAAGAGGTAAATGTGACTAAGTGTGTTTATTTCAAGCTTATTATACAAATTTTAGACAGATAATATTAAAGTACATGTCAAAAAATATTCAAAAAGGTCGTTAAAAAGCTTTATTTTTGGCCGTTCGTTTGAACGAAAAATGCCAGAAAAACCTTTTCCAACGTAAATTTTATTGAAACAAACAAAAAATCCCCTTTCTATTTTAATTGCCTGCGTGCAAACAAGAAACACAATCCGTGATTAAATAAACTTCAGATCAAACCCTTTTCGTAAGAACCTTTTCCGTGAATAACAAAGCACAAGATAGACAATAAGCTTTCTTTCCAATAATTCTTTACTATCACATTTTCAATTATTTTTTACCTGAAAACTGTGCAGAGTGGAGTACAAAATTAATGTAAATTGCCAGACAACTGAGATGCGACTTCAGTAAACACTGTGATGCATTCAAGGCGTTCGATTCGTTTTACACCCATACAGAATTTGCCATTTGGTTTCGGTGTTGCACATAACAGCACAGTTTGTAAAATAATATTAGAAATAAAGCTCACTTTGTGATATCCTACGGCGAAAGATGCAATTGTTGTCAAAGCCCATTACTCGTCGCTTTTAAGATTTTAGGGGCCAGTTTCTCGAAGCCTGCTTAGCGCTAACCGTTGGTTAAGAAGGTATTTAACGCTGGTTAGCGCGAACCCTGCTTTGAGCAACCCGGGCCAGGTATCTATATTTTTCCCCGCCTGTACAATTGTTTATCCAATTGAAGTACAATTCTAGAGCTCCATAAGGGTATATGTTCCTTAAAGATCCACTGAAACGACATTCGAGATACAATGACTTTCGACGCCTTTGCAGGTTAATTAAATATTCTACTGTGTCCACCAGATAAAATCTACCCATAGACCGAACGCATAAATGGAGGCCAAAAATGTACTCTTTTGTTTATGTGCTGATAAGACTTACTAGCCTCGCTCTCAAGCAACATTTCTTTTGTATTTTGTACATGCAAGGCAAGTGAGTCTAATTAGCACATAAACAAAAGAATTCTTTTTGGCCGCCATTTATGCATTCGGTCTATTTCTACTACCCCCTGAAGCCTAACAAAAATACGCACAGATGACTCTACCCACAAGGACACTACTTAAATAAAATAATTAAAAAACGACGAAATAAAACACAGATTCCGACTGGGTTTGGCAACCCAGTAAATATAGGTGGCGTCGTGGTAACGAACTCGGTGACCCCCATAAATTATTCAGTGCTAGAAAGTGAAATGGAGAAGATTCAGAGGCTCCTTAAAATATTGCTTGCTATAAATCCATGCAATATCTCTCATTCCATACGGTGGCCCACAAGGAACAAGCTGCAAATTAAAGAGTTGCTGCAAATAAAATAAAGTTGCCGCAAGCAAATTCACAATAGTTTCTGCAAATTTACAAAACGAGTTGCTACAATTAAAAGAATGTTGCTGCAAATTAAAACATTAAAATTATGCGCGCGCACTGAAGGAAGGACAGGTTCAAAACACGGGTCACAGGTCATTGTTTTAACAATACAAGAAGTATCCTAAACATACATTAAAGCTAACCTTAGGCCTAATTAGGCTTAAGGTTTGCATATATAAACAGTTAGGGTTGTTTTTGTATTGATAAAACAACGACCTGTGACCAGTGTTTTGTACCTGTCCTTCTTTCAGTGCGCGCGCATACTCTTGATGTTTTAATTTGCAACAAACTTAATTTTATTTGCAGCAACTTTACTTTATTTGCAGCAACTTTATTTTATTTGCAGCAAATTTATTTTATTAGCCGCAACTTTACTTTATTTGCAGCAACTTTACTTTATTTGCAGCAACTTTATTTTTTTAGCCGCAACTCTTTAATTTGCAGAAAGTCACTTAATTATGGGCCACCGTACATTCCAGCTCAGTGTCTCTCGCTTTTGACAATTTGCTAGTAAGATAGATATCTGTAGAAAACACGCTAGAAATGATCTAAAATAAAACAAGTTTCCTGGATTTGTAGAGAAACGCAAATTTCCACCTGCCACGTCAACGGCATCGCCACAAAAAATAATCGTGCTGCACTTGCAGCATGCATTTTAGCACAATTTTTGCGGTGCACTTCGTAACAACAAGAAATCACCAATTTTGAGGTTTTGACGACAACGTGAGCGTAAAACTCTGAACCCTATAGTCTCTATTTTTACTTTGAAACCACTCGCACCAATTTATTTTAATTTCATCCACATTTTACGACGTAAACAGGATGGAACGTTGCCGTCGCAGTAACTGTTCTTAAAGGACCCCAGTCACTCGTATCGATAAAACCAATTGAAATGTTTGGCCCCGGCTAAAAAAGGGAGACTTTCTTTATCAGCAAATTTAATCGTTTGATTTTTCAACTTATTAGAACAGGCAAGAGACAACGCCAGACAATTTGAATCTGACTTAGCTTGAGAATGCCGAATGAAACAGGAACAGACGATCCTTCGACAAGGTTGAATACCATGTGGCTTGCAGTTTACATCGCTGAATTTGTCATCATATTTCTTATAAACGGCTTCACTATCATCACCTTTGCAAGAAATCACCATCTACGCAAGTGCACTACGTACCTGATCATAAACCTGGCTGTGGCTGATTTGCTGGTGGGAGCTGTGTCAGGGCCCATGCATATTTACCATACGCTAACCTTTCAAGCTAAAAATGGATTCAGTTGGAAAAAGTTCACAGTCATGTACTTTGATGAATTTTTTGAATATTGCTCCCTGCTTAATCTTGCCTTGCTGTCGTTGGAACGCCTTCATGCAACTTTATTTCCTTTCAGACATTCTCGACTGACGAACTGGATCTATTTAAAGACCGTTGTTTGCATTTGGCTATTAGCTCTTGTCCTGTCGTCTGCAGCGGCTGCGCTATTTCTTACTGATTTAAAAGCCTCCTTTTTCGTTTGGGCTTCACTTATGATAATTGTCCTTTCGACCGTCATAGTATCCTATATGATTATTATCTTTAATGTGAAAAGGAATGTCCCTCCACAGCTATCTGGGGCAGGGGCCTCCGACAGGAAATTGACAGCCACGTTATTCGTTGTCACTGCTCTCAGCACAATCTTCATTCTTCCCTCGTTTTTCAACGCTGTCCTCAATGTAAGAGGATTCAACACACAATCCAAAAAGGCCAGATTTAATATCCACCAGTCCGTAACTGTCTTGTTCTACGCCAATTCCTTTGTAAATCCTATAGTTTATACCTTAAGAATGCAAGAGTTTCGGAATGCCGCGCTAATCAGGTGTCATAAGAGTACTGAACCCCAACGCCAGTGTCTCCAGATGACGCTGATCAGATGAATTGTGTAACACGCATAACAGCATCTCTGGATCCTCAAACCCTGCGTAACAGTAGTACAAGTGACCACTTTGAAAATAGCAAAACGTAAAGTAAAGCAACTATATTTAACGTCGATAACTCGTAACAGTAATTCAACTGACAAACCTGATGCAGACGGTGCTCTCATTTTACTTCCCCCTCTTCATCAGTGCTCTATTTTACGAGTATTAAAGCTACTTGAGCTACACTGAAAGGAAAGAAGTCGAAACAAGCATGTGAGATCCGGGAATCGAACTGAAGACCTCTTGCACCAAAGCCGCGCACTAACCGACTTGCCGCTTAAGTTCTCAACTGAGAATAATGAAAATCGAAACACCAACGCAATTTGACAATCACAGCCGACCTGAGCGGAGCTGGAGGAGCACGGTTAACGCTCACATATAAACATCAGGAGGAGTCCCTTTTAGTCCAAGAGCGAACCAACTGTTTACAGCAATAATAAAGAGATGTACCTTTTTGATGTTGACTCGGAGGTAATCAGAAAGAACTTGAGGACTCCTTTGCAGGAATCGAACCTACATGACAACCCCCCGATTCTTTCTTCGGATACTCTACCACTGAGCTGAATCTCACCTTGTTCGGGTGAATATTGTCCTGTGATACTGGCAGAACTGAAACTAGACGCTCTCAGGCGTAAACTGGGTGCCTGTGGTGCATGTTACACAAAAACGGTTGGCACTGAGTTGGGTGGTATTGAAGGCGCGGAAACTAGATTCTCCCAGGAGTAATGCTGGCTGAGCCAATCCGAAAATAATAAAGAAAAAAACCTAGGAACCCAACAGGTACTTCTGGTAACTCGTAAAATGGATTTTAGCAGGCCAGGGAATCGAGCTCGAATGCGGCATATTTCTCATCATCCCCAGAGCTTCTCAGTCCGGAAACGAAACACTACTTAGTTTTTTTTCGTTTCCTCACAAACGAAACGTATCTATTTTAACTTCAAGATAAACTATTTACACAGTGAGGTGTAGTGGCCAATCAAAGTGGAGTTTGTAATAGCTGTTATTGCAGTTGAGCCCACGTTTTAGCGGTGTTAGTTTTACAAGGTGCGAAGACGAGGCTTTCGGGTCAAAACAAGAATTTAGCATTTCTTATCGAAGAATTGTGTGATTTCTTGATTCTCGACTGCTTTCTTTGCTTTTTTTCCGAGTAGTTTGAGATTTGTCTGGCCTGCCAGACCCAAAGCAAAGTTGTTTACAAGAAGCTCAAATAACCGGGGTATCAAACCACGTTCCTTTTGGTGGGATGGGGAGGGATGGGGGGGGGGAAGGCTAATCACGCGATTTGGGTGTCAGGGTGGCTTAATGGTTATCTATCGGGCCTCCCACCACTGCGAACCGGGGTTCAATTCTGGCCTCGTCCAGCATGTGGGCTGACTTTCAGTCGATCTCAACCTGACTCGAGGGTTTTTCTCCGGGTACTATGGTTTTCCTCCCCCATCAAAATCGACTCACAGCTAAATAACATCGAGCTGTGGTGCTGTGCTCTGACATCAAATATGGACTGTATAGCGACAGCCAGAGGCGCCTTTGTATGCTTTCAGCCCGATGTCGTAAGCCGCGCCTTTCGCAATTCAGTCCTCGACTGCAAGTAACGTTTCTCTGTGTCCTTGTGTGGGCCCATTGCCATTAGTAGGGCTAACGCTCACATTGCTCCTATGGGCTAGAAACGTAGCACTTCACATTACACTCTAATCAGTTAAGTCTGTTTAGATAAATTTCCCACTAGTATTCAGGATCAAACCCTCTGCTGAAGAGCCCTTTCCTTGAATCATGAGGGAAAAAATGGTCAGCAGGCTTTCTTTCAAATAATTTTGGATGAACAACAATCAGCCAAATTTCCAATTGTCTTTTACCTGAAGGCTGTGCAAAGTTGATTACAAATAAATATAAATCCAGACAACAGAGATCGGAGATGCATTTAAGGTGTTCGATTCCTTTAATGAGCCCGTTAAACCCATATTCAATCTGACAAAGTTACCACACAATTTGCCACTTGGTCTCAATGTTGTGCACAACTCCACAGTTTGTAAAATATTTAGAAATACAGCTCATTGCTCGACGGTCGATGGAAAGATGCAGTCGTGGTTGAAGTCCATTAATCGTCGCTTTGAAGATTCCAGATATTTATTTTTCACCGCCGGTCTTGTTTATCGAATTGACGTTCCATTTTTGAGCTTCATAAGGGTATATTTTGTTTAAAGATCCGCTCAAACGCCATTCGCTTTACATCCACCTCGACACCATTGCAGGTTAATTAACGATTCTACTGTGCCCACCGGATAACTTGAAATCTACGTATTTCTATTACCCCCTGAAACCTACAAAAGATATATGCACAGAAGACTCTGAGCTCAAAGACAATGCTTAAAAGGGGAGTGACAGCAAAAACCCTATTGTACAACTTCCCGAATTTCGACACAGGAAAAAAATAAAGAAAATGGAAAAACGCGAATCATTTTTTTTGACTGGATTGCCATATGGCAAGCCAGTAATTACTTGTCTGAATAGTACATTCACCCAATTGCAGAACTGTGTTGACAATAACTGCTGGCGTTGGGGCTAGGATTGTTTTTCGTTTCCGGTTAGATTTCTGTATATGATTTCGTGAATTCGACTAAGAGGGACACTTGAGTGCTATTGATAAAAGGCCTGTATTTCTACTTTCAAGCATCTTTGAAAATGGCGAGAAAATCAAGTGGACACTTTATGACGAAAGGAGTGACAATTTTCCATTTGAAAAAAAAATTGGGATAAAATATCACTTAAAATCATTTTTAGGTTTTAAAAAAAATATTTTTTGCGAGGCGCCAGGCGACGACACTGACTTTGCCAGCCGCTTTCCTAAGGAAAATACCGAAAATAACAATTATAGCAAAAATAACGAATGAAGCAAAAGACAGAAGCAAGAATAACAATTCTTCAAGGCAGAAAAGGGAAGGGGGCCCTACAAAATTAATATAACAAAACTAACGAAAATAACAAATATAGCAAAAATAACAAGTCAAGCAAACGGCAGCAGCAAGAATAACAATTCTTCAAGGTAGATAAGGAAAGGGGGCCCCACAAATATAACAAAAGTAACAAAAATAACAAATTTAGCGAAAATAACAAGTCAAGCAACCGGCAGCAGCAAGAATAACAATTCTTAGGAGCAGACAAGGGAAGGGGGCCCCACAAATATAACGAAAATAACAAATATAATGAATATAGCGAAATAACAAAGGAAGCAAGCCACAGCAGCAAGAATAACAATTCTTCAAGGCAGACAAGGGAAGGGGGCTCCACAAAAATAATTTCAATGTTAAAAAGCTTTTTATGCGACATTTGTTGATAACTTATTTCTCTAAAAGTTAACCTGATGACGTCTTTGCCTTTCATAAAAATAACCAGGCAGCAGGACTTTGTGCCATGATAACAAGCTTGTGTTCATATTTATAATAACGGGCCGACAACCAACACAATAGAAGAGCTTATACATTCTAATGAATCATTTTTGCATTTGTGTTGATGCTCGTTTGCGCGTTATTTGTACACAAGTTTTTGGCGT
>NC_090874.1:20582850-20585350 GCF_036669935.1 Montipora foliosa | reverse complement strand
TGTAATCTTTCTATAATTAGATTGATTACTATTTTAGAAAGTTCTAGAAGCTTATTGTGAGAGTATATAAGTAGACGAGTCTAAGCGGAGTTTTTTGACTAGTTTTTCACAAGCGAAGACAGTTGGCGTTAGCCGTGTTTAGTCAAGTGTGACAGAAGCAGTGTTTATTCAAGTTGGCGGAGGCCGTGTAAGTTTATTGAGTACGTGTTGTTCAGAGTTTTACTTCGTGGAAACTACGTTCATTTTGGAATAAATCTTCTTGTTGTTGTTCCGACAACCCTGCGTTCAGTTTAGTTTGCAAACTAGCTTTCCTCAAAACACTCGAACCCGTAACACTTTGGCACCGGTAAACTTTTCAGGTACCTGGTAATACATGACATTGCTGCTCAGTTTGGACCACAGAAGGCCAAGGCTCTTCCAATGCTGCATGCCCTAACAGGTTGCGACAGCGTTTCTTTCTTTTCTGGCAAAGGTAAAGGAACAGCATAGGATACCTGGAGTGTGTTCCCTGCAGTAACTGATGTGTTGGCTGACTTATCTTCAGTTCCAGAGAGTATCCCCGACGACTGCATGCCACTGATTGAGAGATTTGTTGTTCTTCTCTACTCTTTGTTGTTCTTCTCATTAACAGTGAATGAAGCTAGACAAGAGCTCTTCTCAGAGAAATCAAGGGCTATCAAAAACATTCCGCCAACTCAAGCTGCCCTTTTGCAGCACCCAAAGCGTACTGTTTATCAGGCCGGACATGTGTGGGGAAGTGCTTTGATTGCTGAACCACAAATTCCAAGTCCGCAAGAATGGGGCTGGAGAAGAGAAGGAAGTGAATGGAAGCCAGCGTGGACAGTTCTGCCACAAGCGCAAGAATCTTGTTATGAGCTGATTCACTGCGGGTGCAAGAAGGGATGCACTTGGCAATGCAAATGCTGTAAGGCAAGCCTGAAATGCACAGCCCTGTGCAACTGTGGAGGACATTGCCAAGATGATTAATTGCTTTTGGCGAATATAGCGTAAAAGTGTGAACTGTACGGGTCCGCAAATGATCCCAGAACCGCAAATGATCCCCAAACTGTACCGCAAATGATCCCCGTTTTGGACCGCAAATGATCCCGAAAAAAAAGTGAGGAATGGCATGGAGGGTGGAATGGTCTGGACTGAGAATTAATGTGAAGAGCACTTATTTTTATTAAAATCACTTTAAATCATGCATGGCTAGCAACAGGTTTCTGCCTCATTGCAGTTTAAATTTGCCACATTTGATTATCGGATACAATCATCAAAACTAACTTGGACGCAATTCTAAACCGATTGTGACCAGGGGCCTGTTTCTCGACAAGTTCCGATGACTTTTAGCATGTTTTTTTTTTGGCCTTAACTAAAAGCGGATTGTGAAACGCTTAAACCCTCTCCCTTCTAGAGACAAAGAGGGAATTGTGACATGTGAAAAGTTTAGGGACTTTCGAGAAACGGCCAACTGATCTCTTTGACGAGGCGAAAAGGACGCCACCCGGGGCCCGGCTAGCAACAATCGCAACATTAATAACTAGAACGCAATGTTTTAGCCTATAAGCTTTGGTTCAACATGCAATATTGCAGTTTTGTTTTTTCCCATGTCCTTGACTCAAAGTCGTCCATTAAAGAACTATTACAGAAAACGCTAGCATTTGCGTAGACCTGCAATGCTCCACCGCTCTTAAATACACCTTGTGTGTAGCACTCGAATTGCCTTCCACATCTGGGACAAATCTCTTCTGTTCTTTTTCCTTCGCCGTATTTTTGCTATAATTCCTGAGCAATGGCTAGCTGGGGATACTGAGCAGCTATTGCTTCCAGGCTATGGTAATGCAGCTCTGCTTCATGGCCAAGTAAGGCCATATCTCTAGTGGCTTCGCACAGCATTTCCATTGATCAGTGCATCCCTTCTTGCACCCGCAGTGAATCAGCTCATAACAAGATTCTTGCGCTTGTGGCAGAACTGTCCACACTGGCTTCCATTCACTTCCTTCTCTTCTCCAGCCCCATTCTTGCGGACTTGGAATTTGTGGTTCAGCAATCAAAGCACTTCCCCACACATGTCCGGCCTGATAAACAGTACGCTTTGGGTGCTGCAAAAGGGCAGCTTGAGTTGGCGGAATGTTTTTGATAGCCCTTAATTTCTCTGAGAAGAGCTCTTGTCCAGCTTCATTCACTGTTAATGAGAAGAACAACAAAGAGAGAAGAGAAGAACAACAAATCTCTCAATCAGTGGCATGCAGTCGTCGGGGATACTCTCTGGAACTGAAGATAAGTCAGCCAACACATCAGTTACTGCAGGGAACACACTCCAGGTATCCTATGCTGTTCCTTTACCTTTGCCAGAAAAGAAAGAAACGCTGTCGCAACCTGTAAGGGCATGCAGCATTGGAAGAGCCTTGGCCTTCTGTGGTCCAAACTGAGCAGCAATGTCATGTATTACCAGGTACCTGAAAAGTTTACCGGTGCCAAAGGCAATCCAAAGCTCATC
>NC_090874.1:20567993-20577750 GCF_036669935.1 Montipora foliosa | reverse complement strand
TTCTTCGGAAAATTATTGGCAAATTAGCGGCCAGTCATTCATTCATGCGGCCTTGACTAGCCTGGCGTGACTTTTGCGGTTGTCGGCGTGAAGAATTACTCAACGCGCCCGCCTAGATTTTCTCTCGCCCAACGCTGTCATTGCATAAAGCCTTATTGTCGTCTCAAAATCGAAGTTAATTTTTTGATATACAATACATTTCTTTCAGGAATAGAGGGTGTTTTTGTGCCGTTCTTTTCATGGCTTATTTACTGCTTTGCCCGTGATTTATTCCTGATTTCCTTCGCATTTATTATATAGTTTACGGCCCAGGGACTTGCTGTGAGCACTAAAATGTACTTAGGTCTTAGGTCTCAGGTCTTAGTTTTCCGGACACCCTAGAAAACTTCGATGAGATCAGAAGAGAGGTTTCTCAGAGATCCAGCGGTGTAAGAATGATCTTGATTGAATCATATATTGTGTAGGGTACTTGTTTTACAATTTCTTTTTGGTTTCGTTTCGTTTGTTTGGTTTCGTTTCGTTTTCGTTTCGCAACCTACAGTAAGCCTTCCAGTCCTGCGTGGTGGTAATAAAATCAGTCCCACTGGGTGGAATTGCGGCAAAAAAGACGTTAGTGTAGGTAACGGTGAATAAAATTTGGAAAGATCTTTAAGAACGTCCTGCTCTTCCGTCTGCCGTTAGCTGGTCAATGGTGAGTGCAAGTTCAGTGAACGAAATGACCGTGTTTCACTGAGTCCTGCGATTTCCCGTGTGTGTGCCTTTCACATACTGCCGCTCTGAAAATGCCAAGTTTCTTTGGCCGGAACCGTCGCAGTCCGACGCCAAAGTAACACGTGAAAACTAAAACTAAAAACGTGTCCCTAGTTTCTGCTAGGCCGTCACTTTGCAATTAATCAATGTTCACTATCAATGATTCATTTGCTTTAGATAATATATTTTTTGCCTCGTTTCGAATTCATTGAAAGAAATTGTATCTTGCATCCACGTTGTGGTTTCCTCAAATTAATTAATGAACTAATTGCTTGGGCACTAGTAAATACGTTGTTCTTTATGTCAGCAACCTAAAAAAAAGGATGACGATAAGCGAAACTGAAAAGACGATGGGTATATCCCTCCGGCTGGAGAGACTAATTTGCATCATTCTCTGCAGATCTGATAGGCTAAACTCAATAACAAGAGTAGTACAAAACACCCGAAGCCTAGTTTACAGGGCTCAGTTTAGTCATTGTTGGTCAAGGCGTTTACAATTCGCGTATAGACGCAGAATATGTCAGTACTGATCTTGTTATTTGTCTGTCTGAATTTGATCGGGGAGTTTGCCGCTCTTAAAGCCTATCAGCTTATTTTTTTAAAAGGGATTTTAAGTTTATGTCGCACTCTGTCATCGGCCTTGTTATTAGCATATATGTCATTTCAAAGGTTGACTGGGATCCACGCATTGCTACAAGAACGGCTTGGCAACGTTCTAGCGATAGAAATTACGTCTGATTATAAGAAATCTGAATTTTTCAAATTAGCATGAGCACAAGGTAATGTTTCTTATCAGAGTTTGAACCTTTGAAATTCGCTACGGCTCCGTTTTGAAGCCCGTATACATTGAAAATAAGGATAGAACTGTAAGGTTAAAACTTTCGGCTGAACGACACCTAGTACGCGAAAATGTTACGCAGAGCTTGAATGATTGGGTAAAAAAAAAATTACATGTGTTGTTTTGCTTTGCTTTGCTTTTTTCTTGCAGGCATTTTGTGTTAACTAGTTTTGTCTTGGTTATTTTGTTGCGATGGAAAAACAGAGTTTTAACAACGCTTTGGTTTGGAAATAATGTATGTATGAAGTTATGAAGACAAAACTGATTAGTTTGAGAAATTTTCTTTCATGCTGTGCCTTTTTCAGTATTTAAGTGGCCGATAACATTTGTTAACCGTGAAAGTTCATGACCTCTTTTAACGGATTAATCGTTGCCAGCAATTTCCTTAATCTGTTCCGACATCAGCAGCCATTTTCAAGCTTTTGAGAACTTTCAAGATGTGACCATATCTCTTAGCACTCAACTCATCTTTACTTATTATCCAACGTTATCGTTTGGCATTTTTTTTGTCCGTCAGGTGTCCAAAGTGTCTGGAGAGAAATATGCGTGGAGCAAGAGATAGAATTAACATGTCCTCCACTGGAATTAGCGACAAGAAATAAAGACTATCGGGAGCAGTTTTGGATCGTGACCGACCCAAAAGATAGCGAAGTTAAGGAATTCATTGCCTATTGTGGGCTAAATCCAAACAACTGCTCTACGTATTCCTTGAAGGAAAATATTGATAAAAGGATCGAAGTCAGAACTTCCTTGCGTGGCAAAATATTCGTAAAGCAGTTAAGAAAGAACGATGCCTTAAGGTACAACTGCCAGTAGTACGTCGTGGAAACAAGCGCATGCGGGTCACTTCAGTGAACCTGAGGTTCATCTTTAAATTGTAAGTAAAAAGTCTGATAAATTTTTTTGTAGCCTTAATGTTTTTCTTGTTAGTGAGAAACCTATGCTAGTTGGTCATCAATTTCCAATACCGACAATACAAGACGATATCATACGATACGATAACTTAATGTAGAAAGGAGAGGCAATTAAACTTTTTACAGATAAACTGAGACAATTTGATAATCCGATTGCCAAGGCCTTTCTTGGGTGGCAGCTGGCCGAAAACAACAAACAACAAACATCCAAACTAAAGAAAAAACCCGTTTGCGGGCCAGGCTGCATTGAATGGGATAAAGAGATGATAGCCAATTGGCCTGGTCACGAGACCACGCTGTTCCACAGTTACAAAAAGCCATACCGTAGAGTTCCGATAGTAGCGACCCTCGTTACTTTTGGAATTAGCAGCCTTTGGGGGCCGCTACTTTGGAGGGTTGTTACTTTCGCGCGGTCGTTACTTTAGGGGAACAACAACATAAAATAAAAAAAAGAAACACATTTTATTTGCATTCCATATGTATAACTTGTGTTTCATAAAAAGAAGATTACAATGATAAATAGAGCAAAAAAATTATATAGAAAACTATTTAGAGTTTTCTATTTCAATTTGAAGAAACGTTCCTGTTGTTAATGCGAAATGAAAATATACCGGTTTACGGTAGTTCTTACATTGCTGCATCAGACGGTGAACTGATGTCAAGGACGAATGGTGGCATAAAGCTTTCCTTGTTGTAAATTAATTAAAGTGAACAATTTGTGACACGCACGAAGGTATTATTGCACATTAAATTTTTGACTATTGATTGACAAATTAATGGTATACGGTATACCACTTAAAAAACTTAGTCTTGCTTCTTTCGAGGGGCGGAGGGGGGTCGCTACTTTCGGGATTTACTAGCGGCCACAAAAATGATCTTACTTTCGGGGGGTTGTTACTATCGGAACTTTACGGTAATTACATAATCAGTGTTGACTTCATTATGCAGTGCGGCATTGAACAAACTTCGAACTCGCATCAGACTTTAGTGAACACATGGCCAGGGTTTTCGTTCGAGGTCGGAGGCTGGATGTTTCGTCCGGTGGTTTCCCATTCCATGTCCGTTTCTTTGATGCCAATATTTGAGGGGTTTGTTTTATTTTTTAATATAATTTTTTTACTTACCTTTTAAAGAGATTTGAGTGAACTTCAGCCTTGCCTGGGAAACTTATTCTTGGGCAGTTCCAGAAACAGTGGAAACAGCGTTCTGAGTGTTCTATTTTTAAAGTTTCCTGGAAGGGGGGGGGGGGGGGGGGGAGGATGCCCCCAGACCCCCCTATGTAGTTCGCGCATTCGGTGCCTAAGATGTCACGTCCGGTGCTGTCAGAAATATGAAAATGATTTCTTTTTTTCGGACATTCACTTAAAATTATCTTCAAATGTCCAAGCACAGAAATGATGTACCAGGCTCCTGGATGTACCCAACGGTGTTAACATCATTAAGCTAAATTCAGCCACCAGAAAATGATAAAACGTGTCGCCGTCTAGCTGAGAAGATTTATGTGCTAAAAATAACTTTGACATGTCACGTGATAATATCATCCTATGTAGCGGTTAAGGTTTCACATCTTTATTGCTGCTAACGATGTCCTAAAGTTATTTCGTGTTATATAAAATGGATCAATAGTTAAACCACCCACTCACTTATTTTCATAAAATAGATCTGGGCCCAGGCCTTAATTCACCGGAGCCCCTTGTTTGAAGTTCGTTTTACAATTTTCTTCAGGTTTATCCTTGTTCGCTGGCCAAGACATCAACCTAAGCGAAGCATCAGGAGAGAATGAGATTTCTCCAAAAGCAGTGCGAGACAAATGGTGGTCCATAATCCGAGCCGACGGCGAAGAAACGTCGATCGTGTACTGCAACGCCACGGTATGCTCTGACATTTCCTGCCCTGCATACGTTTTAAGAATGGAAATGAAGAAAATGTCTTTAATTCTAAAGGACGTACGAATGGCTGACAAAGGATTGAGAATGCAATGCAGGATTTACCAAAACGACAAGATTGCTCCACTACTCTACAACGTCGTTATTACAAATGTCTCGGCCATTCCGACGACAGGTTAGTTACATAACTCATCTCCAAGGGTTTGAAAGTCTAAATGAAAGAGTTTTCTACTTGCGGACCGGGAATGTAACTTTCCCGGGCCTGTCTCAGTTTGAACGGCGCATGAATTCATACCCCCCACCCCCGGCATATACTGTTTTCCGTTTTTGCACCAGAGGATTAAATGGTTTTCCGGACTCTTTAGTGTTCTTCTGATTTTTTTATTAATTATAAAACGAATTCTGAAGACCGTTCATATATAAGTATTATTTTTTATTCTCTACTTGTGAAAAGTAAGGGTTCACAGACACAGAACGTTGGTCCCAAAGCAGTTATCTACAACCATTACGAAGATGCAACCAAGCTCTCCAGTTTTCTGCGGAGGCATGCTAGGCACGAAAAGATTTACTCGGGCAAGGAAAACCGTGACGTGAGTCTCGTTTCGATCATTAGGATTTCCTATTGGTGTAGTACCAAGAGAAAATGAGGGGACAGAGAGGGAGGCTCAAGGCGTTGGCCGGGATATGTTATGTCCACGAAAGTTATTTTTAGACGAGCGGAGGTCTTTGTTCTAGCGGAAGTCTTTCTTCTGAGACGCTCGCATGCAGTCTTGCCTCGCTCTCCGGTTCTTAGTGAAAAGAGAAAATGATGGCACGCGTGGAAGGCTGATGAATATATATTTTCTTTCAAACATCGGACCAAGGTTGGAGTGCATGCGGACGTCTCGGAAGACTTCCGCTCGTCTAAAAATAACTTTCGTGGACATGACATATCCCAAGGGCTGGACCGGGAGCCTCCTTCTCTGTCCCCTCATTTTCTCTTGGTGGTACTTGTGGCTTTGCCGCTTGCATAATTTTCGCTGCCAAGAAAAACTGGACAGCTTGCATGCTTCGGATGCTCATCCTACAATAGGATGTGTTGAGGCCTGTTTTGTATGACTTTCTCTCACCCTTTTCGCACTACTATTTCAGATTCTAATGACACAAGGCAAGATGCCCCAACAACTGAGAAGCCCACAAGAGTCCACAACACAAACAGAAACTCGGACTCGGTAGCCTCTGCCGCAAGTCGCTCATATGATGTGACCGTTTTCATCTTCTTAATCATGTTAACATCTAGATCAGTTTTCTGATTTGGTATTGCTTTTGTATCAATACAATGATTCTTTGTAGATTAAATGTTCGTTAGAAATAGGTAAAATTCAAACGAACCAACAATATTACAGAGAACACAACTGACATAACGGTAAGAGTTTAAAAGCGTAATGTTAAACTGACATCATCAACTTGTTTGTTGAGTTCGGGTTTCAACCGCTCAATATGGAAGCTCTCCTTGATTTTGAGTTGATAGAAAGAAGTAGCATATATCATCTCAAAATCAAGTTTGAATTTTACCTATTTGTAACGAACATTTAATCTACAAAGAATCATTGTATTGATAGTTATATATATAATAATAATATAATAATAAATAATTTGTATAGCGCCAAAATCCAAAAGTTCAGTGGCGCTTCACATTCAATGCGCAATATAATAAAAAATATACTAATTAAAAATATATACAGAATTAATGAAAATAAGATAATAAATAAATTAAATTAATTTAAAACAAATAAGTCTTTAGGTTCTTTTTAAAAGGTTCCAGTTTAGTTTCGTGTCGCAATGATTCAGGCAGATTGAGATATATATACGAATTATCTTGAAAAAAGTTTAATGTTACACTCACTATGGCTGAAGATAATGTTTGAAACATCGAAACATGTTTCTTAAACTCAAAAGTGTAGTTGTATTTTTTAAAATATCAATAAAATATTGCAATTTATTGTCTAAGAAATCTTTCTTAGGATAATTATCCTATACAAAAATCAAATATCTGATTTAAGATTACTTTTAACCACTCTTCACGAAAAGCAATAAATGACGAATTAAGTAACTAAATTTTACATTGATAATGCATAAGGATGTTTTATTACGGTTTACAGCTGTAGTTTACAGGAGTAGTGTATATATTTAGAAAACCTCTGAGCCTTTTACTTACGGCAACCATCTTTGCAGTGTTATTATTATTATTATTATTATTATTATTATTATTATTATTATTATTAACCATGCTATATATGAACAAACGTTTGTAAATTTTATTCAGTGTGTATATTTTTAAACAGAAATAAAAAATGACCATTTCTTTTTCATGTTTCTTAGTTCTTTTCTAAAAAATCTCTTCATTTCCACAATTCAAGACGTGGAATTGAGAGAAAATATGTTTCGTGAGTTACGTCATAAAGCTTCTGAAGCAGCCGAAGGAGGTAACCTAGGAAGGCACGTTTCTTTGGCACAGGCCTTCTTTTTCCTTGAAGAAATTTGAAATTCATGGACGAGAGGTTCCGGCAAAGATCACTCACACAAGCCTGCGGAACGTTCAACTAACTGAACCTCTGAGAAGATGAGTTTAATTTAGCTGCTCAATTCTGTATCAGCGAAAACTTCTTAATAAGACATGTGGTAAACCCTAGAGTAACGAGATGAACTCTCCAGCTTACAAGTAATAAAGGCGTGAACCATGGTCTTAGAACCGTCAACAGAAAGGTATTTCCTTATGCGTGAAATGTACATGAAAGAAAGACGAGTTGCAAATAGCATTAACTTGTCATATTGATATTGAAATAACTACCAAATATAACTCTGTCCAGTGTTCCGGGCTGCATCAGAAGAGTCGATAAGATCTTCACCGACACGAACTTGAAGAAGAGATGGCCTAGGACGAAACTTTGAACCAAATACAAGAAGTTGTAACCAATCTTTGATTGCACCTAACCTAATTCTTTCAATGAGAATTTGACTCTATTTTTATGCAAACTTGAACTACATTTTTCTATTGTTTTGACACCAACATGGCCGTCTAATCTCTTGAGTACAATCAAATAATTTACTGACGTCGCTTATGCAAACTAGAAGCTTATACTAGGCGGACTGGATGCAAACAAGATAAAAATCTGCGAGTTCGTCAGCATAAAGCTAAGATGGTATAGCATGCCATGATTCTTCACAATACTTCCTAATGGCGACGTACACAACAAAAAGCCGTGATCTGTTTTAAAACCGACTCTTGTGGTACTCCTGTAATTAGCCAGTATCAAAAACTACCATAATACTCTTTGCTTGTCCCTCCAACATTTTGCATAAGCGTTGTTTTTATTTTCTCTTGGGACTTACAATGGTCCCAAGAGAAACAAACTGAATGTTTGTGCAAAATTGTGGAGGGACGAACAAAGAGTATTATGGTATTTTCGATTCTGGCTAATAGACCTCTTCACAGGTGTGTGCTGAGTTACCCGGACTTTAAATGAAAGTGAGGCTGGTGTTGACCTGGTTATGATACAGACCTCCCTCCTCTTCTTACGTTAATGATGTTGTTGTCATTCTAGGTAGTAAGAATTTACAGAAGAAAAGCAGTGACGTTTCTATCAAAGGAAAGTCAACTCCAGCCTCACTTTCATTCATAGGCCAGGTAACTAAGCACACAACTGTAAAATGGACTATTGTCTCAAGGAGTGACCGTGTGAGCTGAGCTCACTTCCAGCATTTTTGGGAGGTACTACTTATGTGATACATTTTTAACCGCACGGAAGCTAAATGCTAAACAAAGCTGTCATCTATATTTTGGCTTGCACTCACGTGATTAGAAAGCCATGTTGATGGTATAGGAAACAATACCAAGACTTTTTTAGTTCACCAACATGGCTGCCATGACGTCAGGTGGAAGCCAAGGATGTTTTTTTCTGTTCAATGGAAAAATATGTGGCCTTATTCCCAAAAGTTTCACTTTGAAATTCTCTTTTTTCTCACCAACTCTACAAAGCTTGTCGTCGACTTTTGATGTCTTAGCCATATAACGATACGTTCAAATTGTTTTTGCACACTTCGAGGATGGAGTGCACTTCCACTACAGAAAGCAAGGAGATATGTTAATGTATCCTCTTTACAAAAAAAAAAAAAAAAAAAGTTCACGTAACATAGCCCAAAACAAAGAAGAACTTGATTTTTAATGTTGATGGTTTCAATGGCCAACAGTCATCGAAACTGTAAACATTAAAAATCTTTGTCTTTGTTTTGGGAAATGTTAAATGAACATTCTAACGCGTTCTCTAAAGAAAAGAAAGCAGGGTGCAGGCCATGGTTGCGTCACGTGACCTTGTCAATAGTAGAAAACCGTCGTGGTACAAAATAGATCCCAGAAATGGAAAGAGCATAATAAAATTAGCAAGAATGTCAATTTTGAAGCCACTGACATTTTAGTTGAGAGAGTTTACAGTGATTTTAATGGGGATTAGAGAACACAAGCAAATATTTAAAGGGAAACCCTGGGAGGGCGTTATTTTACAGTCAAATGTTTTTCTTGAATGGGTATAATTTGTTTGATTGACATCGAATCAGAGGGGATCTTTGTTTACATTTCTCTTTTTAAGGGAAAGTACGGTCTAGAAAAAGTTACTCTAAATTACGAAAACTTTTCCCCAGGAATTCAAAAATAATTGCCGTTTACTCCAGTTGCCTATTAAAATGTGACAAGAGCACTTTGAAGTCGCCTTTTTGTGACTTGGAGAGCGCAATCTTGGACATAACGTGTTATGACAATAGATAGTTCGACCTTACCAAGTTCTTCGATCCCAGATCACTTTCTCTATGTTGCCAGCCAGAGCAAATGTAAACAAGAACCTTGAACATGCGACAAAGAAATATTCGACAAGGGTACCTTTTTCACTTTCTTCCTTCAGCGACAACCGTCTTAGATGCTTCAGCAAACGTATTTGTTTGCTTTCACACGGGAAAGCGTTTAATTTCAAACTAGACGCTCCATAAAGCGTACAGTTGGTTGCCTGTGGTACGTGCTACACAATAACAGAAGGCACTGAATTGGGTGGTATTGAACTGCAGCGTTCCAGTTAATTTTTTCAAGTGGGGCGTCATTAAGACCATTTGAGGATCACACACATGTCGCGCCAGCAGAGGCCCTTTGGCTCACACGTTCACACCTTTAATTATTTTGTAATGTCCTGTCCCATTTTGAGGTCTTTTAGTTTTTTAAGCTTTGGTAATAAGATAACAAAGCACGCTCTTGAGTAAAATTCAATCGATACTGCTTTAAATAAATAGTCTGCAAAAAACTAACTGCAAATTGCTCTGACGGACGTTTTCCAGCATGTCATGCA
>NC_090874.1:20560493-20562993 GCF_036669935.1 Montipora foliosa | reverse complement strand
TTTATTTCTCTTTCCTCTTTACAAAATAAATTACTGAACTGTTTTTGAGAAACAAATATTATCGTGATCGAAGGCGGTGTTTACTCTCTTTTGTCATTATTTCCTTTCGTATTGATCATCAAAGGACACAGCTGAAGCTTGCTCCCTTGCTTCACATTTAAGGCTTCTCGCCATTTGACAAATGCTTCGTACTTCCTCTCCATTTATCTGCTTGTGAGAAGAAAGCACAGATAGAGATAAGTAAAGGTTATCTGCCAAAGAGACAGTGTAGCAGTAGCAATCATCATGGAAGATATTCCATAAATATGCTCGAGCTACTGTATCGTTAGCTTAGCCCGTTAACCTCATCGGAGTCAAGAGAAAATTCAGTCCTTGCACCGACACTTTTTAATTGTTAGCCTTTTTGTCTTCTTTTCCCTTCTCCCCGGAACACTGGTATGGCAAAAAAAAAAAAAAAAAAAATCGAACGGTGGTACATCTTCAGTACAAAAAAAGGCAGTCAAAATACTGTCAGTGAAAGCCGTACTTGTTCTATTCTGTGCTTGTATCACAGCAATGCAACAAGCCGTTTCGTCAAACTGCTGAAAAGTGGTGTAAATTAGCCAGATGAGTCATTAAAAGCCCCTAGGAGAAGAATAATAGATATTCCTGTTGTTGTATGTTTGTAACCCTCGATGATGCCAATGCAATGCCACCCTTCTGGGTGGCATTATCCTCCTGGATAAGTTGACTCCCTCAGTTTTCTAGAATTCCTTCGAATCTCAGGATGGATCATCTCAAGGTGGATCAACAACTGGTCTGACGAATAGAAGATAGAAAAATAGATAGAATAAAAGAAGTTTTCTTGTTTGGACAATTCGAGTTGTAACCTTGAAATTTTTACTAAGGACGGTAAAGGCTTCACTGAGTGTTACGAGCATTCGATTCTTTTCATGAGCCTTTTATAACGAGGCTACATGTAGATCCTGGAAATTCAACTCTAGACCAAAGAGAAACATTTGTTGATTAAATAATATTTGTAGTTCAATTTAGAGAACGCATCCTGGAGTGATTGTGTTACTCTGTAGAGAAAAAAAAATTAGTACGCGAGTATTACCGTAAGTAGTCTCTAGGTCATCGCAATATAAATTCTCCAAACCTGTTGATTACTTTCCATTCGTCTTTTCCCTTCCCCATAGATTGTTGTGCGACCCATTGGAGCGAAGGCTTCTCCATGAGAAAGTAAACTTGCAATCACTAGAATAGTCGAGAGAATTTGGATGCTGATCACTTTCATCTTCAGCAAAATTATGCTGCGGAGATATACTTTTTAATATCTTTGTTTTTTTGGCACAAACTTTTCTCCTACGTTTATAAACGTTTCTTTTGTAACTTGATATGTTTAAGTGCTTCTTTGAGGTAAGACGAACCTTTCCATTTGCTCAGTTATAAATGTACTCCTTGACGAAGTTAATAATATTCCGCTTTCTGTATTACTACCGGTTTATCACATGAAAAGTAAACCAGTGACATCTTTCCAGGTCAAAATTCAAACTATCAGAGGGATTGAATTTATGTATTGAAGAGTCACCGTTTGACGGGTTTACAATTAAGAACGTGCATGTGAGATAATTAGGATTCATTTAAAGTATTCGCTTTGTTGGTGTTGTAGCTTTGGTTTAGGACATTCTTGTTTTGAATTGGGGAGAAATAACTTTCTCATTAAGTGGCTTGAAGTTAAAAAAAAAAAAAAAATCAAACTTGCTTGCTTGACTTTTGGTTGTCCCTTTATCAGATGTACACTTTAATTTGAGTTTTTCTTCGGGAAAATACCACGCAACTTGCAACAAATCCGCTCGTATTGTACGTCAAACCATCACAACTACCACATTCGAGGGTTTGGCTCTTCCTCACCCACGCCAGTGGGTTTTAACTCATTAGCATGATGCTAAATTGCTCATGATGTCTGGCCAATTTTGTTTGTTAGTATAGGTAACCGCATGATTTCAAGTGCACTTTGGAATAAACAAGCACGAATAAATGTTTTCAAAGACGATCAAAATTGTACGAGCCCGTAGGGCGAGTGCAATTTGTAGTCTTTGAAAAAAATTACAAGTGCTTATCTATTCCAAAGTAATCATGTGATTACTTATTAATAATACACATTCAAGGCGTTCGATTCCTTTTAAACCCATACGGAATTTGCAATTTTGTTTCAGTCTTGCATATAACACCACAGTTAGCCAAACAACATTAGAAACAAAACTCATCTGGTGATATCCGACGGCAAAAGATGCATTTGTTATCGAAGACCATTACTCGTCGGTTTGAAGATTCCAAATATCTATTTTTCACCGCCTGTCTTGTTTATCCGATTGACTTTCCATTATTGAGGTCCCTAAGGGTATATTTTGTTTAAAGACCACTAAAACGCTATTCGCGTTATAATGACTTTCGATGCCATTGCACGTGAAGTTCAATATTCTACTGGGACCACTGGATAAAATCTATGCATTAGTAA
>NC_090874.1:20552993-20555493 GCF_036669935.1 Montipora foliosa | reverse complement strand
TGAAATTAAAATTCTCGCTAATCCTGGGTTAGCTTAATTGGGCTTTGAACAACCCAGCCCTGGATATCAGAATAGGGCTGCAGTATACTCATCTGCTGAGAGAGATAATTTATGAAAAAAAATTACACCCAGGCAAGGCAAAAGAGCCATGTTACCTGTAGTTGAGTGCTAGTAATGGGGTAGGCAGGTAAAATGGTCAAAAGATCTGGTTTGTTTTATTCTTCTGAAGCTGACAGATGGGTAAGGATGTTAATACATCAAATTTGGCCTAAAGTGTTTTGTATTCCTGTATTGACGTGCATTGGAAGGATAGCAAAATAAGACAATGAGAAAGACTAATATAAAGTCGGATGACTGAAGTCTTAAATAGTGCTTGTCTCAAATGACAACTCTTAGAGCAAGAGAGGATCACGAACCCTTTGAAAATGCAGTACGCACTCACTAAGAAACCTGCTTTGACCCTGTCAGTTAAACGCAAACAAAAAGGGTCGCGTAGCTTTCAAGCTATTCACAAATGGCAACCCTTAAACCATCATGGAGTTCGGAAATAAAGAAGTACCTCAGTTTAACCCGTTGATAGGACACCGCTACAAAAATTACTCGAATGAAATACTCCTGCCTGCAATCTGGTTCATACTGTGGAGTTTCCGCTAGCAGGTTTACGTTGGAACATTTATTCGTGATGCCTCAAAATGTCCAAGATTTAGATGTAGGGACAACTGGAACGTTTTCTTAAAAGTTTGAACGTGAAATATACACGACGTTTATAGGACGTCCTGTTCACGGAAGTCCGCCATTGCGAGCCATTGCTTGTTTTTCACAAACCAGTACTTAGTCTCGCTCGGCCATATTTCTTAACAGGGGCGATCATAGAAACTCGGTCCCAGCCCTCGCTGCTTACCCCCCCTGGTTTGGGGGGTTGACGTCGCTAAAGCACTATAGCACTATGGCAATAAGGTGTTAACTTTAATTTTTGAATAATTAATTAATTTCAATTAATTAATGAAGCTTGTAGCAAGGGGGGTAGGATGGGGTAGGTCTGTGAGCACTACGTAAAATGGGTGGTGAATGTACCTACGTTACTTCCCGTTACAATTCAAAAAGCTATATATTTGATTCGGAAGGCCCCTTCCTCTCCTTGTGGTACTTTTCTCTTTGCCACAAACCGATATTTACGTTAAATGCTTGCGTAGATTGTTAAGCGTTAGAGTCAACTGCATATCAGGTGAGAAATACATTTCATACAAGGTCACACACTAATGTTGAGCGGTTTTCCTTGTGGTAGAACCCTAATAAATCATACGCATGCGTTCTGGCATCGTTACCATGATACAAGAATGCTACAGCGGCTGGGTATCTTTTGGAGTTACTCCTAACTTGGTTCAAGAAATATTTGTTGTTTCCAAACTACACTAGCGCGTTTATTTCATCCTTTAATTGTCTCTATCTAAGGGACCACAATGTCATACCCGCAGTCGAAACTCTCCCGAGTAAGTGCGTTAAAACTTGTCAAACACCCGACACCTACTGAAAGCATAAATTTTATCAGTCTCTGACGGGACTCGTTCAGCGATGAAGGATATAATCTCGGTCAAGTAGTGATGTTTACTTTCATTACAACTCGTTGAAACGCTTCTCAGTTGTATTAATCGATGTCAGTGTGTATTTTAAATATAAGTGGTTTTATTGCTAACGCCAAAGGTAGTAACAGAACGTGCTGTTCGGTGACAATTTTGTAATTAGATTTATTTAGTTCCTCTTAGCTCTGTCTAAAAGAAAATTTGCATTTTAAATAAAGCAAATCGTTCCTCTTCCATTTCTTAATCCGACATACAACTTTCTCCCATTTATGTCCAGCTGAGAAAAGAATACAAGCACATCTTCTGTGTGTTTTCTAGAAAACAAGAGTTTCAGGTTTGTAACTTGATACTTTCGTTTTTCTCTTAAAGGGCCTTTGCGAGAAAAACAGAAGTATCAAGTTACAAACGTTTGCTACTGAAATGTATAATTTATTTAGTTTAAAATTAGCAAAAATCGACGCAAAACACTACTTTAGAGTATTAAATTATTCTTGGACTGTGAATGAAAATACACACATCACACATAGACACTGCTAAGATTATGTCTCATCGTCAAACTCCAAGCTGACTAGCAAGGTCAATGCAAAACCAAGAGTGAATGGCAGGAGTTCTATACGAACTGTGATATGATTACTGCGTCATAGCTATACATTGCACTCTGCACTATCTGAGATAGTCTCACTAGTTTTACTTCTTGTAACCACTTCCTGCGATTGATAGTCTAATTCGTGTAAATCTGTGAGATGATTAGACAATTTAACGCGATATTTTGCTCCACAATTCGGAATTGAGCTATCACGGCACACGTGCTTAGCCATGTTAGCAGTTCGAGATCTCAGCAGAAAAAACACCATTTCAGCAAGTTTTAACAAGTTTATTCGAAGGACAAGAAGGACACAACACAGGACGGAAAGGACATT
>NC_090874.1:20530493-20545493 GCF_036669935.1 Montipora foliosa | reverse complement strand
CAAGTTACAGTTCTGTAATCAAGGTTTATGATCTTTTAGCTTGGAGAGCAGTTCTTATATGGGAATTCAGTTTCCCCCTATTGCTTTCCTTTACCTTCTGTACCTATTTATATATATATATATTTTCCTTATATTATTTACATATTTGTACAGTGGTATAAAGCATTATTAAACTAAACTTAAACTATTAAAGGTTAGGTTCCAGACATTTCCCTTGCCAAGCGTTTATACTGTGGTTGAAATATATGTCAGGCATGTGAAAATTTAGCATTACTCTGAAGTACATGTATATTATCAACCTTATCCTGGGAAGATGTGAAACCCTGGTAATGAAGTCGACATTTGTTAAGCATTGATTAACTTATATTGCAACTCAGTAATTGTGAAATGTTGGTGTATAATTAGGAACAAGTTTCCAAGTTTGTGTTAAAAAAAGTATGTATTGCCTACATGGATTCAATTCTACAACAAGTAATGAACTCTTTTTTTTTTTCAATTACAGCAAGTAAAGATCAAACTTGTAATAAACAAATTACTCAAGCAAAAAGGAAAGTAACTTAACGTAACGTTCTGACAACGCGCTTTCTGGCTCTACAGGAGTGAAGGTTAACATCACTGCGGATTCTTCTTCAGAACTGTCTCCGACATTGGAGGCCCCTGGTGACGACAGATGTGGCTGGGCAGTTGGCAACTTCCGTTTTGATCTTTTGCGGGTGTCACCGGGCCTTGCTTCAAAAGGAAGATCATTGCATGGCAGTAGAAGGTTACGGTGAGTCACGCGGTGTCGCCCTCCACCAGATTCAGGCATAATTTCATAAACTGGACTCTCTTCACCTTTCCGTTTCACTACCTGGTGGATGGTGTCTTCCCAGTAGGACCTCAGCTTCCCAGGGCCGCCTCTCTCACTTAAGTTTCGTACAAGGACTCGGTCGCCTGGCTGGAGTACTGGACTGTGAACTCTCCGGTCATACTGTTTCTTGCCTCTGAGTCCAGATAGCCGAGATTTCTTAGTGGCTATTCCGTATGCTTCTTTCATTGCCTCTTGCCACTCCTTAACATAAGCTGGGTAACTTGAGTAGGCAGTGGGTTTGGTACCAAATATGACATCAATTGGGAGTCTTGGGGATCGGCCAAACAATAGGAAAAACGGCGAATATTCTGTCGCTTCATGGCGAGTGCAATTGTAAGCATGAACCACTTTTTGGAGGCTGTCCTTCCACTTTGACTTCTGGTGCTCAGGCAAAGTTCTTAGCATGGATAGCAGTGTTTGGTTCAGGCGTTCTGTCTTTCCGTTTCCTTGGGGATGATAAGGCGTTGTTCGAGATCTGAGCATACCACAGCATTCCTCCAGCCGATGGAACAACTGATTTTCAAATTCACCACCTTGACCATGCAAGAGTCTTGCCGGAAACCCGAAACGTGATATAAAGTCATTATACAATTTGTCCGCTGCTGTTCGTGCAGACTTGTTGGTGGTCGCATACGCTTGGGCAAATCTTGTAAGATGATCAACTATAACCAGGATATACTCGTATTCCCCTTTGCTTTTTTCAAGGTGTACAAAGTCCAGTGACACCAATTCGAAGGGTGTGCTACTCCGTATGGTCTCCATTGGTGCTTTTGGCAAGATGTTTGGTCTCTTTTGTTTGATGCAACTACAAACATGCGTCACGTAATGTTCAATGTCTCTTTTCATCCGGGGCCAATAAAACCGTTCCCTGGCAAGGTGAAGGACCCTTTCTGTCCTTAAGTGTCCCATTTCTTCATGTAGCTCTTTGTAGACTATTCGATGAAACTTCTGCGGAAGGACAATCTGAAGATTAGGCCCACTTCTGCGCCGGAGGATTCCATCTTCTCCAACTGCGAGTTTACTCCATTCACGTAGAAGGGACTGTACTGCAGGTGACGCCTGGCGCCTGTCTTGTGCTGCGAATGGTTTGCTGGTTCCCTTATACCGAATCACTGCACTCATCACCTTGTCTTTCCTCTGAGCCTCGTACAGTTTCTTAGGTGTGAGAGGTTGCACCCTCGGTTCATAATCCACATTCATAATGTGTCCCATTTCACTTGGCTGACAGGATAGCGATAGGAACCAAACTGGATCTCCTTTCCGCTGGGCATTCAGTGCTTCCACTGTGGCTTTAATCCAATGCAGTTCTACTTCTTCAGTACACATGTCTATGAACTGTTCCATATGCATCCTAGAGAGAGCATCAGCATCCCGGTTGGCCGTCCCTGGTCGGTACTTTATCGTGAAGTGGAAGTCAGCCAGCTCTGCTACCCAACGGTGTCCAGTTTCAATTAGTCTCGCCGTAGTTAAGACATAGGTCAACTGGTTGTTATCTCTGTAGACCGTGAAGTGCGGGGCATAATACAGGTAGTCCCGAAACTGTTCAGTTATGGCCCACTTAAGTGCCAGAAATTCCAGCTTACTGGAGTGAAGATGATAGTTCCGTTCCGCTGCAGTTAGCGCACGAGATCCGTAAGCAATTACCCTTAGTTGACCGGCCTGCTTCTGGTAAACTGCTGCCCCAAGGTCCTGTCCTGACGCATCCGTGTGAAGAATAAATGGCTGGGTGTATTGAGGGTAAGCCATCACAGGTGGGTTACTAATAGCACTGATAAGGTTATCGATTGGGGCTTGGTGTTCACTGGTCCAGTTGACTGGCTCCCGGGATGATACTTGTCCCTTATTTCTAACTGGTCTTGTATTTCTCCTCTGAGTTCGCCGCGGCGACTGTCCTCTCTTTTCAGGTTCTTTAAGAAGATCGTAAAGGGGCTTTGCAATCTTGGCGAAATCACTAATGTACCTCCTGTAATCTCTTAATAGTCCTGTTAGTTTACGGACTTCACCCACAGTCTCTGGCATAGATTCTCTAAGACTCGTGACCGCTTTAGTAGTCTCGGGATCAATACTGTGTCCAGACTGGTTTACAATTCGGCCTAGATAGCGGACCTCTCTCTGGAACAGAATATTCTAGCTTGGCTTCAATTTCACTCCATGTTTGCGCAGGCGTCTCAACACTATTCGCAAATTTTCCACATGTTCTTCAAACGTTCCACCACAAACTATGACATCATCCAAGTAAGGAGTGCAAATCTCGTCGCGGATACCTTCCAAACAATCTTCCATGAACCGCTGAAAGCTTGCTGGTGCATTACTCAGCCCAAATGAGATCCGAGTCCATTCATTCAGACCCCAAGGTGTGATGAAGGCAGTCAGGTGTCTGCTCTTTTCCCCAACAAAACCCTGATGATACGCCTTTCCCTGGTCTAACACTGAAAACCAGGAGTTCCCTCCAAGATTATCCAGTGTCTCCTGGATTCTTGGTATTGGGTGCCTATCTGGTACTGTCTTACGGTTCAGCTCCCTGTAATCCACGCACAGGCGTAACCCTCCATCTTTCTTCCTTACACACACCACGGAAGATGAATAATTTGACTGAGACTTAGTTATCCATCCCCGGTTGAGCAGATCTTCAATGTAGTGTTTAACTTTAGCATACATGGGACGGGGAATTGAGGAATAGCTCTTCTGGACTGGCGTGGTGTCTGACAACTCCAAATTTAATTGAAGTCTCTCTATCCGTCCCATATCATCATCGTCTTGGGAGAATGACGCAGCCTCCTCCTCTAGCATGGTCATGGCCAACTGGCGTTGACTTTCTGTCAGGTCACCTAACACCACGGCTGGTGTCTTGAAGGATGAAGGACTTTCTTTCATTAGCAACTTCCCTGTTTACTTGATGTTGGGGTACTGATGGGTTTCCATCCTGGAGTGAGGTACCACCTGTACCTTTTGGATCCACAGCTTCCGAATGAGGGAGGTCCTTTCTTACTACTTCCAAAGGGGTAACCGATTGCACTAGCTGCAAGTGTCCCAGGTTAGTGTTTGCCGGCCAAGGACTACATCATGCTTTGAGGGGTTACGGACTGTAATGTTCACCCTGTGTGGCGACCCTCGCGGTAGGGTGAGGAGCTGCTCTACAACTTCCAAGTCGGCTGGCCAAGGCATACCTGGGTCTGGTTCAAATAACACTGGCGTCCTCTCCTCTAGAGATTGGAGTTTCCAACTCATCTCTTGCAATGAGGAATGGTACAGTTAGAGAACTTGATGACTCTGTGTCCGACGAGAGCTGAAACCGTACTTCCACCCACCCTTCAAATGGTATGGTTCCACCATTTGCTGTTCTTAAGTTCAGTCCTACATCCTCGCCAAGCAACTCTTCAATGTTCCTTAACTTTGAGGAGGCAAATATTCCTCAAGCCAGCTCTTGGACACAATAGACATCTGTGCACCCGTATCCCAAAGGGCTTCGACTGGGACTCCATCGAGAACACATGACACCTTACACTTCTTGCCAACCAGCCTTGCAACTACCACACGCTGCCTGGGTGTCAAATGACTAGCAAATACATAACCATCCCCCCGAAGTACTGGCGAACTGTTCCTAGCTTCCAGTTGCTGGATCGCTTGGCAGAGACCATTGTGACTGTCTCAGTTACGTTTCTGACAACTTCGACCACAATAACGAACTGTTTTACAACCTAAACATTGTTTGAAACTTTGTTGGGATCCTGCTGCAATCCTCTGACAATTAGCACACTGGTGGGACTTTATAAATCTGTCCTGGGGCGGGGCTACTTCCTGTCCCTCGGCTGTAGCCCCCGTCTGTTTCCCGGCCCTGATCTCCGTTTCCGACATCCACGGGCCCAATGGTCACTACTACCACAAATGTGGCAGTGGTCGCACAGCTGCCCCTTTCCTTCCTTTTGACAGTCGATACAGCCCCTTGGGCCCTGATACCCTTGCAGATTCTGATTTACAGGTAGGGGCCTGGTGAAACGTTCCTCATTGGTTAGATTTCTCTCAACTGATTCTTTTAATGTGGTAAGTTCTGAACGGACCGCTTGTAGTGCCGCCATGAACTCCTCTTCTCTAGGACTCTCTTTTCCCGGGAAGTTAAGCTTCTTAGCGGTTGCCCCTTGTTGGATGGATCCTTCTTCCCCTTGTGATGCATGCTCTTCGTTCCCCCTTGGGTTCCTTTGACGAGGGGTAGAGCCCAGTCTGGATTTTCTTTCACTTTCTTCTGAAACTACTACATTCATTTGTTGAATTAGATCCTCATCCTGTACATCTGGTTTTTCTAATATTGGTCTTAAAGTGGTACTACGACCAAACAAAAATTTTGTTTTTCCTTTGGATTTCAAAACTATGTTGTTTTTCCAAAACAGATATTCTAGGAAAAAACACTCCACAAGTAAAAACAAACAATAAAAGATTTCAAATCAGTTAGAAAAATTTTTTGACCAACATTCGTATTTTTGCCGTTTTTTTGAGGTAGATACCACCTTAACTAAACACTAACTCACCCAAGTTTTAAGTTCTGATTTTAAAAAGACACCTGTTTATTTTAGCTGGAATTTCCTTATTTATTGGTCCGCCATTACTAACTTTAAAATCTTGAGAGAGCTGGGTCGAGGAGAAAATTACGTCAAACACTCACTAGTTTAAGAATGCAAAGCGTGTGTACGCGGCCTAATTAATATGCAGCACGGGAGTTTCGGGCTTTCAGACTTTTCAACCCGTGTTTTGCATATATAATAAATTGCGTTTAGACGCTGAAATTTTAAGCTAGTGAGTAAATGACGTCATTTTCTCTAGATCCAACCCTCTGAGGTCCAATCGGCCAGTTTTGAACGTGAGTAATGGCGGACCGTGAAATCCAAAACTCACACTCAAAATAAACAGCCTTTGGATAAAACTCAAAGCTCAAAATTTTGCCAGTTAGGTGTTAAGCAAACACGCTTTCAAAATCTGAAGAAAAAAAGGAAATGATTTTTTGATCGTAGTACCACTTTAACCTGATCCGAATGGCCTCATCTTGAAGACCAGTGTCTATTGCATGTAAAAACATTCCCTGCACTAGCTTTAGATCATATTTCAACTGAGTATTAACCTCCTGCGAGGCAAACAGGATTTTTTGTCTTGTATCGAGGGCTCTGATTAAAAAGCTTTGAGAATTTTCCTGTGGCTCCTGAACTAAAGTTGATAGCTGTCTGTACAGGTCACTCGCACTCTTCTCCTGAAAATGGGATCCAAGAATACGTCTTAATCGGGGGTGTGTTAAGTCACTCAGTCCTTCTAAATAGCTTCGTAATCTCATCCCTGGATTAATAGCCCTGACCACTGCTTGTAGCCCTTTTGCAGTGCACCTTCAATTTGTCTCACTAGACTCACAAAACTCAATTTGTCCTTTTGCCCTGGTTCCACGATTTGGCCAATAATCTTAAGTTCTCGTTTAAAATCACTCGGTTGGAAGTTTAATGACTTTGACTCACCCTTCGCCTTTACCTCCTCTTTGTTGTCAACATCCTTCTCCGGTGAATGTGCTTTACCCATCGTCAATGCCTCAAATTTCTGTTTAATCACCTCATATTCCAACTTCACCTTTTCTAGTTCCGATTGAGACACTTCCGACTTCTTTTGTTTGCTTACATCCTCGAGCGGTGGACACCAAGGTGTGTAAATGATTATTCCAGTCCTGAAATCTTCCAAAAACTCGGTGTCCGGCTCCACAATGCCCTTCAATTTGGCTTCGAGATGTTCCTCGATTAATCTGACAAGCCCTTTCCTCGTTTTATCCTTAATGTCACTGTCACCGCAGCCTAAAGTCTTAGCAATTACTACTAGATCCTCAACCTTTAGCTGGCAGAGATGACTCTGGATCTCCATTTGTATGTCTTCGATCTCCATCGCGTGTGTTGATTCCTTCACGAGCGTGTGCACGATTTCAGCTATTTCAAAAACTTGTTTCCTTGTCTCCTCGCTCCCGTTCTCATCGATTGCTTAAAACGTTGTCTTATTTTCTTTCATATCTCCCGGACAGGCCCCCAAGTGTTGCATACTGAGCGGACGGAAGAATGGATTCGGACTCGCACTAAAAACACACACACATTCTAAAATGGCGGACAACAACCACCTCGTGTCTTTATTCTTCCCATGATTTCTTGCTACAGTTTTGTTGCTTGGGGGAGAGGGGTTAACACCGTATTCCTTAACCTAACTGTATAGGCCCTACACAAACTTCCCAGTAATATGTAAAGATAGTTTGCCCATGTGACAACCACATCAGAGACAGTACTTACAGACACATCAAATCTGTGTGCCAGGTCACGCTCGAATAATCCAAGCCGCACCCTTGTTAGAAACATCCATAACTGATCAATGGGCTGCAGTATTTCTCGTTTTCGTTGCTTTTCTTTTGTCTGGCCTTGTAAGTAAGGAAACGCAGTGTCAGCAAGATTTCCGTTCACTTTGGCACGTGCCCTGTTCCAGCTAAGCAGAGACTCTGAGCACGGTTTAACGAAGTTCCAAAATGCAATCAAAGCAGTGTAACTCTGAAATCCTGTGTAAAAGAAGATGTCATCGTCACTGGATGCAAATCGTTCCAAGCCAAATTTTGATAGAGAAAGCCTTTGTCTCAGATGACAAATCTCAGCAAGTAAATCTCTGTCTTGTGGTTTGCCATCCAAATCCGCTTCTTGGGGATTATTTTTGGACGCGGTCATTGCTTCAAACGTACCTATTGTGCTCTCGGTTTCCATACCCAAAGGACCGGCGAATGGCTTAGTCGTTTTGTCCCCGCGAATTCTTGCTCTCTCAGAACTCTGACTCACTTCATCGTTACTGACCATGTAAAAATGGAAGGAACGGCATTTTTTACAAGATCTCGCATTGCGCCTGTCAAACTCTTTCTGTAGTCCGTCTCGACAAGGGCGTATGGAAAACCAGGAAATCCGGAATCCGGAACCGGAGAGTGTGGGAGAAGGGGAGGACACTATTGTTTTTCGATCTTTTTACGCTCAGACTCTAATCATAAAAATCGTGGTTGGCTAGCTAAAATTAAATTTGTGTCAATCAACACCAACCTATTGCGGTTGAATTCAACGTCAGTTTGTTTTCGAGCTCTCACCTAAACCATCTTAAAAAAGGCCGCCAACTTTGTCTTTTTGATCTGATTCAAAACGTTTAAATAGAAACTCGAGATTATGCAACAGTTTTTTATTTTCCTTACACACACGTTGCAAACAAGTTGTGAAGAATTTTCGAAACTTTTTTTTCAGTGGATTCCAGCCACATTTGTTAGTCGTTCAGGAAAACGATTTCTTTTTCAGTGATGGTCTGAACAAATTCACACACGATTTTGTTGAGACATATTCCGCCAGTAAACTCGTTTCAGAAACTCGTCCCACGTCGTTGAAAATTGCTCCTTTTTCGGGCGACGGTGTTTTGGTCTCACACTTCTCTCCGCCGTGAGATTTTTTGGAATAATGGCGCACTAAACCACATTCCTGCGTTGCGCATTTTTCCTGTGAATGTTTTTGATTGGATGCCATTTGACAGTTAGAGATTTGGCAGCTGCCTTATGTATGCATATTAATTAGGGGGTCCTTTCACTCCCACCCTCCTCGTTCTCCCGCGGTTATCCCTTTCCCCTTCGAACGCCTGCCACGCAGGTTAATTAGTACTCACCTTTCCCATGTTTCTTCTTGATCTCCAGTGCGGCGAGATCTGGAAGGCGAGGTTCGTAGTTGCTTACCTTAATATTTTATTTCAATAAATAAGGTGATTCAGAATTCTTTTGTCTTTTACTTTAATTTTCTTTTGTGGACTCCTTTCATCCAGTAACAAATACGCTCCCACGCCACCAAGGGACAAGGAGGAGTCTCAATGTCAATCATTCTCATAACTCAAGCCGTTCAAAAAAGGAGTGACGCCAGTGATACGAACTTTGTTGTCACAACAATATCCGTAAAAATCAATTTTGCAGTTTTAAGTGTGTAATATAACATTCAACTCTTTTAGCTGAAATAAAACAACTGGATATCATCGACCTTTCTTGTTCTTATTCCGGTTCCGTTTCCGTTTTTGTTTCAGTTTCCGTTTCCGGATTCCAGATTTCCAGATTTCCAGATTTTCCATACTCCCTCTCTACAAAGTGCTCCGAACAACAAAAGAGGGCTTCGTTGGAAGCGAATTTTTTGTCGCCACGTTTCATCTTTACCTCCCATGTTTTCTTTAGAATTTGATCTTTCGGAAAAGCGTGAAAAATTAGGTCTTTCCGGTTATCAGAGCCATTGTTACACAACGCTGCAGCACAACACTTGTGACTTAAATGCTTTTTGCTAGCTTCCGCCATATTTTCTACCTTGGCCCTTAGACTTCGCATCCATGCAACTTCCGGTAAGAGGCTGAATCTGTGTATGGCGAAGTGAATCAAGTGAAATATTCGTGTTCAGCACGAAGTTGTTTTTTTTTCGGTTAAACTTGCTTTGAGGATTTAGTGAAGATGTTTTATGTCTGGATACTATACGATGCATTTTTCTTCTTGGAGTATTGATATATTTGTGTTCTTCACTCGATATTCTTTGAGATATTTGTCTCTGAAATTAAATATTTCATCCATCAAATTGTTGTTATTGTACAAAGTGTATGACATTCGCTGTTCGTCCTAGCAAGGCGAACAACGGTCATCGTCCTTTGAGCGAAGCCACGTTTCGTTGTATTTTGCTTTGCCACCCACACGATCATAAGTCCCTTGCTATGTCATTTGAAATTATGAAATGACGCATGTTTCGTCGCATCACTGACCTAATTTGTCAGATTAATGTCTAAATTTTACCCTGCTTCGATGTTTTTGAAGTTCCATGTCGCCTGGCCGAGATATTACTTTTCCTTTTATATACGAACAAGTGAGAAACTTTCTTCGAGGTCTTTATTTTTCTAAAATAAATTCCTCCTTAATTTCTTTAAACTGGGCCACACAACCTAAATATTAGTAGGCTTCAACTGTTGTAGAAGACTGTCTGTACTAGCGGAACAATATTCAATCTGTACTCTTTTGATTCTCACAATACCACAGGACTACACCCGGCCACGAGGATAGTTCGCGAAGGTTTTTAATAGCAAATCATCCTTATCGTGTTCATAAATTTTAATCAACTGGTTCGCTGATTCACAAAACATATTGAGAGACCAAGCATATTGAAGCGCATTTTCTCCCCTGGGTACCCCCTGTGTTAACAGCACCTTAATGTGCAACTTTCCAAGCTCCTCTTCCCTAGTGCCGCTAATTTGACAAGCCGACAATTTTGTGAAGATTTGAAATTCATCTTCGAAGAGTCTCGGAAGAATTCCCTAAGCGTAATAAACAACAAAAGGCTTTTGTTTGGACTTATGCAGATAACTTGGAGGTTTGCTACTACGGCTACTAGTAGTGGGAACTCTTCTGTGAACTTTCTCTCCATATACAATAAGAGGCGCAAAAATTTCATTCATTGATTCAGTTTAAGTGGTACCAGTCACATGCAGAGTTTATAATGCACCTACATGTATCAATGTTAAGCTGCTTGGTGGGGAAGGGGGGGGGGCGGGGGGGGGGGAAGCCGGGCATAGGCGGGGGATTTGAACTCAGATCAGAAAATTTTTCTGTTCAAATGCCCGGCCCCAGGGAAGTCATCCTGGGGCAGAAGAGTGCAAATTCCCCAACCCCATCTTCCTCCCAAAAATGCATAGGTAAAAAAGAAATAGGGGCAGAAATTATACATTTTATTTTTTAAAAGGTAACAATGCAATGACTTCAAAATGTAACATCTGTTATAATGGAAAATTGTCATGTAGTTCCATAGTTCATCTGGAAAGTATGTTAAAATTTTGAGGACTGTCTCAACTGATACTACTAAACAAGACAGTACAACAGGGAAATTCTGGTATCTTTTCATGAACTGTTATGCTACTTTTGTTTACTTGAATTGCCATCCTTTTATAGCTCATGGCCATGTTTAAGACAACAAATATTATAGCTGAAACGTTTCTAAAACGTTTCCGCTTTTAAACTTTAAACTATGCCCTAAAGGACTGACTAAAAATAGAACCACATACTTTGTGAAGGAAAAAAGAATGTGACATGTTAATTACTTAAATTGTAAATAGGAACAACGGAAATAAAATATTAAACTTCATATAAAAGAGAGAAATATTCAAAAAAGCCCCATAAGAGTACTTATAATGTGACAAATAGTGAGCCGATGAAAATGAAATTCAGTATTTCGGTCTCGGTTTTAGTATTATATACGCTTGCTTGGAAACAAAATTCACTGCGCACAAGGTGAATATAGATGACTGCCTCATAAAAGGCTTTAGAGTTTCAGTCCATGGCGTTGAGGGAATCGCAGAGAATCGGTTTGCTTCTAGTGACTTCTGGGTAATTCCAAAAGGGCGGTACTATTCTTCAGTCTTTCTCGGTCATTCAAGATGGCGAGCAGCCAAGATGGCGTCAGTGGACCCCGCTCTTCTAACGGTTAAAGTCCAAAGTCCCGATCCCCGGAACTCAACGAATGATCAAAAGTCCCTACCACGGGCAGACTTGTAACGTCCGTTCCCCCTCCTATGCCCGGCCTCCCACGCCAGCGGCTTAACATTGATAGGTGCATAAGTTCTCCCTTTGGAGAAGCTTTCGAAGAAAAGCTTTGATTACACAAAACAGTGACATTGGAGTACTTTTCGTCTTACGTACTACCTATTACTTTAGTTTTCGAAGTATCATTTTTAATCTTGTACCCTCTGGTTAGCCCTTGTATTAGTAGTTGAATGTCGTGAGGAAACCCGATTCTATGTTACAAACTTTATGGTTTCTTTAAGGTTTCCTCGGAATTGTTATTCAATTATCCTGCATTTGTAATCTTCTTTTCCTTTCTTTCTCCTGAGTAGTACGGTGAATAAACAAAATGAATAAATAAATAAATATATAAATAAATAAACAAACAAACAAACAAATAAATAAATAAATATATAAATAAATAAATAAAGTAAAACACAACTTTACAAGAGGAATGAGTTGAAATGAAGTGGTGTCTAAGGAATAAGGCACGGTGAGGCACGGTGGCCTCATGGTTAGTGCGCTCGACTCCGGAACGAGTGGTCCAGGTTCGGGGCCTGGCAGGGGACATTGTGTTGTGTTCTTGGGCAAGACACTTTACTCTCACGGTGCCTCTCTCCACCCAGGTGTATAAATGGGTACCGGCGTAATGCTGGGGGTAACCCTGCGATGGACTAGCATCCCATCCAGGGGGGAGTGCAAATACTCCTAGTCGCTTCATGCTACAGAAACCGGAGATAAGCGCCGGCCTGATGAGCCTTCTGGCTCGTAAGCGGAGACTTTTTTTTTTTTACTAAGGAATAATGAAGGGGCAAAGCAGTTTTCATTTCATGCTCTGATGTACATGGCATGTACATGCCAATACGTTTGGGAGACCGTAGTTCCTCGCGGACAATTCGTGATCAATAGTTACGACTGATCCTCTGACATAAAGCGCTATTGGGGCTTTTTCTTTATGTCAATAACTATGCCAGTAACAGAAAGGCACAAGTACCTTTTTAATGCAAGGTTATAAAAAATACAAAGAATAATGCCACGTCTCAGAGAAACGAAATGCGCACTTAGAAGAAACATCTCTTCCAAAGCACTCCGTTGGGGAACATTTGCTATCGTCTCTTGGAGAGTTGACAATCGTAATAAAAGCGTAATCTTTGAACATAAAAGACAAAAAACAATGTTTTTTTTTGTTGTGGCTTAATTTTATTTTCTTTCAGACATACAGGAGTCACGAGAGTATAAGGGTATAGGTGGTTTGCACGTTATGTGATCGTTGGTGGACAAAAACAAAAGATCTCTCATTAGCTCCTGTTGTTCGTCCACCAGCAATTTTACATTGCAGCGTTGTTGCCTGTGTCCCTTGAGATTGGTTGCAAACCACCTATTGGATAAACACGCTCCTGGCTATAAGTGATCACTTTTTTTAATGAAAATTTATAAAAAATACAAATCGCGAATAACCCATGCAAAATAGTGGAGAGGGCTACCTTTTGTCATTCTAATGAATTAGGTCGAGACAGGAGCCATAATAATTATGGCTCCTGATCGAGACGATGATCTCAATTAAAATGTGTTATGCCTTAATGACGTTCATCTATTTACTGAAAGGATGAACGCGGAATATTTGAAGAGGAGGGTGGAAGGCGGCGTTTTAAAGCTCCGCGAATAGTGCGGGCCCGCGAAAGGAGAATCGTCGTATCGTAGGAGGTTTGCAGCTTTTTGGTCCGTAGTGTGTCAACTAATGACTGTAGGTTTGCGAGAAATTTCTGACACGCGGTAAAATTCCGGTTATAAGTAAGCGCCCTGCCCCCTTGATTATAAGCCCCAATGCTTATGGGCCCATCTACATGCAGGCAAAACATTATTGCGCTTATATGCTCCAGTTCCCTCCTCTTCTAATTCCATATAAGTCCTGTTCTACATTTTCTTGTTCCTTAGCAGTAGTCACTTCCCAGAACAAGGCATGAAAGTGCAGATCAAATGCCATTGAAGTAGCTCCTTTAGTGCAAAACAGGCTTAATTAAAGACCAGTAAATCCAGGAAAACCTCTCGACTTTCTCAAAGCTCCTTGCGGGGCGGCGCTAAGAGATTTCCCTTCGGCGCTTATAAATATCCGCGCTCGTTCTGGTTCGCGAGCTTCACGCTCAGCTTTAAAGCTCGACTTGGAGGCAAGTCTAGAAAACGTCTTTTAACACTGCCAATCGTCACTCTCGACTTATTTGATATCGTTTCATTGCAAAACGTTTTTGTATACCCTTTAAAAGCCCCACTGGATAAAAGTCTCCCTTGATAAGCCCACCCAATACCCCTCACGAAGTTTTAAATTCCCAGGGCTTACGACCGGGATTTTACGACATGCCTCAAAAAGAAAGTTTTAGGGAGACTGCAAGCCTGAGTGAAGATGAAATACAGTCACACTTCTTTTTAAAACACAAACCTTGTATAAAACGTTTTCACTCTCACTCCATCAAAAATGTAAATCGAAGCCATGCAATGAATGAACTCACGAATTTTAGACGTTATAGTAGATTACTAAACAATTGCCAAGTCTTAGGTGTTTGCTCTTGCCTGTACTTGAGTTATTGGTTAAAATCTTTCGCACAAATTTAAAAATCTCGTTGTGGAGACGCCACATTGACATACCTGGCATGGCAAACCTCGGAGAAACACCAATATGGCTGCCAAAAAATGGTAATTAAAAATTGGTTCGTGCCCTGTGTGCGTCTATCGAGTTATGAGGGCACGCAGGAAGCGTGGCGAATACGATAGAAGTTTAAGAGTTGCAGGAAGCGATAGCCGACGGGAACTCTAGCTTCACGGTGCTCTCGATCCAAACAACTCAAGTGCATCTATTTAACAAATAGATTCCATGTTGCCGTGCGTCTGTTCAGTAATAGATCATAGACGACATCAAAATGTGGTAAGAAAGAAAAAGTGGCACAGGAGGCGAATAGCCGAGTGTGTCACTGATGTTCTTACCACATTTTGACGTTTTCTGTAATTATTGGGTTGCCGTATGGCAATCCCAGTCGGAAAATGGGTAGATTTATTTTATTTTTTTTAATTTTCCGTGTCGGTAAAAGTCTTGCCTGTTACTCCCCTGGTAAGTGGTGTCTTTGTGCATAGAGCCCTCTGCGCGTATTTTCTTAGGATCGAGAGGGTAGTGGAAATGCGTAGATTTCTCTGGTGGACATAGGAGAATCATTAACTTAGCCTGCAATGGCGTCGAAAGTCATGTAACGCTAGTTGCGTTTTAGTGGATCTTTGAATAAAATATACCCTTATGAAGCTCAATAATGGAAAGTCAGTTGGATAAACTAGGCAGGCGGTGAAAAACCAACACCTGGAATCTCAAAAGCGACGAGTAATGGACTTCGACAACAATCTATCGCCCGTCGAGCCTAAATCAAAGTGAGCTGTATTTCTAAAATAATATTTAACCAAGTGTGCTGTTATGTAGAACACTGAAACCAAATGGAAAAATTCTCTGGTAACTTATGGGTTCAACAAAGACAGAGAACGATTGAACGAATCGAACACCTTACGTAGATCTGTGATCAAC
>NC_090874.1:20490493-20522993 GCF_036669935.1 Montipora foliosa | reverse complement strand
TTCCATAAATCCAAATCAATCTTGGCAAATTTTCTACATTGAAACGTTCTTGTTGTCGCACAGGGCTTAGGTATATCAGCGGTGCACACTATGGCACTATGATCCGAGATCTTGTTAGGAAAACAAACAATTTCTGGAAGCCCACGTAATAGAGAATCATCATGCCTCACTAGAACTAAGTCAAGGGTGTGTCCACGTTTATGGGTTGGGCCCACAACCCTTTGCTCAAACCCAGCTGCTTCCAACATGTCCAAAAACTTCAAAGCATCAGCATCCTCGCGATTGTCATCATGAAAATTAAAGTCTCCAGTAATTATCAGGTTGCAAGGCGAAGCCGCAAGATTCTCGAGTAGAATAGAAAAGTCATCGCAGAACATACCGACAGAGAGTTTGTTTTTCTTTGAGGGCGGAGGTCGATATACGGTAACAAAGCGCATTGACGACGTAGGAGTAGAAATAGATATATCCATGTACTCAAAAGCATTAAACAGAGTGATCTCATTTTGTTTAATCTTTAGCCCTTTCCTCAAAAAGAAACCTACACCACCACCACGCACTTCTCTAGGTAGATGAATGAAGTTGAAGTCCTGAAGGGAGTTTATAATATCAGCCAGAGTTGGGTCAGAGATATTGTCAGTAGTGAGCCAGGTTTCAATCACAGCTAATATGTCGATCCTCTTAGATATAACCAGGTCACATACAGATGATGCCTTTTTGTTCATAGAACGGATATTCCAAGTTGCGAACTTTAAGCATGTTGCCCGATCAGATGTTTTCTTGGCAATGTTTACATGGATAAGGTTGAATGAATTCCTAGCATTGTGAGTGATGATTTTTGGTGAGTGATCATGGCGTGATGTAATCCGAACAGAAAGGTGTTGCTCATTGTTCCTAGAATCCTTAGCCGTGACAATGATATGCATATCTGGAAAAGTTGAGCAAGCCAAAATGCAATCTATTAGGTTAGAAGAGTTTTGATCCCTAATAAATCTTCTGAAACCCCTTGTTCTCCTGTTCGAAGAAATGCGCGTGTTAATGGTGCTTTGTACTGATTGATGCCACTGGATGCTAGAATGCAAGGGTGGGTTGACAGATAAGCCATCTCGTTGTAAGTCACCGCAAGATCTTGTGTTGACTCTGATATGCAAATCTGGAGAAGTTGAGCAAGCCGAAATGCAATCTATTAGGTTATTAAAATTTCACTCCCTAATAAAACTTCTGAAAGCCCTTGTTCTCCTGTTTGAAGAAATCCGCGTCTTAAAAGGAAAATACGGAGTACCACATTAAAAGGCGGCATTCGGTAGGCACAGTTGTGCTAAACGTGTTTATGCCAAACGTTTTCAATATTTTGAAGTATAAATGTTCCCCATTTTTCAGTAAAGGATATAAACGTTAAAAGTTGTTTCAAGGTCACGTGACCAAAATGCGATGCAACATATTTAATAACAACACCAATAAAAAACTTTCTGCTAAGTTTCAGTGGACATTGGACAAATGCTTCCCTTCAAATAAAAATATGCATAATAATTAGATTGGTCAAGCCTTAATCCCACTTGAGCAGTCTTATGACATCCGAGTATCTCGAGATGCGCATAACGTATGAGTAATAACAATAGTAGGCACCGTCCTTAAGTCTTTTAAGATATCCTTGCAGTGTTGAGTTGTAATCGCCATTCGCCTCCTTTGCAGCGATGAACTTTTTTAGGTCATATGAGAAAAATATTGTTCCATTTTGTTTCCCCGCTGAATGAATTAAGGTTAAACGGAACGCAAGTCAACGATGATACAACTATGCTCGCTCAAAATTCAAGAATTGAAGCAGGAATTTTATCCAGCCCGGTTGCCTTAATGCGTAGAGTCTTGGTTACAAAACAGCTTACCCCTTAGATCAGCTACTACTCCATCATGGAATATTCTCCACAATACTGAAAGTAGGCTGAGGCGGTTCGACTGAATTGGGACAACAGAACATACGTTTGATTTCAAGACAAATAAATTATCTCTTTTGATCAATGCGTACACGACGAAATTAACGCTGGAGTTTACAGCCGATTTCAGTGCAGTGTATAGACCCGGGTTTTTGAAACATGATTCGCCCGTGCATGATTCGCCCGTCGTGATTCGACTGCGAGGCTACCACAGCTCAGCAAA
Organism: Montipora foliosa; assembly: GCF_036669935.1. Taxonomy (NCBI): domain Eukaryota; kingdom Metazoa; phylum Cnidaria; class Anthozoa; order Scleractinia; family Acroporidae; genus Montipora; species Montipora foliosa. Next base: position 20,520,842 of record NC_090874.1, on the reverse strand, counting down.
TTTCGTAAATGATGAGAGATTTTAAGTGCAAACATAAGACTATTTTCGACGAAATTTAAGGTAAAAACCTCGGTAGCATTTATTTAAGATACATGTAAGTCACGATTTTCTGCTTTTATCGGCAAAAGCAGCGCAGATCGACGCGGTTTAACTAGACTGGCGCATCACGTCTATTCAGCAGGTAAACCTCAATTACATGGTATTTTCACTGAATTCATCACAGGAGATAAAAATGAATACCAACACGCGTGAGAGGGCAGAAATTGTCCCTTGCAATAATTTATTTTCAAGCCGTCATCAATCGCTGATGAGTGAAATATTACATTTCTTGATAGGAAGGCGTTACACATTTTCGACTCGTGGTGAAACTTGAAGAGAAAATTAATTGAACAATTTGGGTACGGGGTAAAATACCTAATTGTGCATACGCTTTGCGGACATTGTAGTGTCATTTGTTGTCTTACTTTTGTGTCATTTGTTGTCGTATTTTGCCGAGATGTAGCTAAAGTTGAAGCACAACTTGAAAATGCGAATGACAAAATGAAACTGACATGTTACTGTCGCGCCGCCGAAGTGATACAAATTGAGTCAACTCAGGCAATAACTAATAGTCATGAGGCTCAAAACTCAAAAAGGATACATACATATTGAAGGAAAATATAATTTGCTGTCGAAGAAATCCTAGCAGAACGTATTTCTCTGGTCAAATGTTGCTACTTTAAATGCAGTAACCCTTTTTGTGCTAATCGCAGCCGGCTAACTTTGTCATTTCCGTACTTTTCGCTTTTCTTCTGGCGTAAACGGTGTTCCAAAATTCCAGCAAAGCTGCTAATACACCATCGTCACCTATCTGTTAATGAAAGAATGCGAGCATTAGCGAGGTTTTGATCACAAAATATATTTTGTCGGCTATGATTACATCGGCAACCGCAAGAAATACTACTGATTGTGCCGCCGGGCCTCAAATTGCCCCCTTTCCAAACGCTCAAGGTTGTTCTTCTGGTAGAAAACAATCCGTATGGCCACTTTTTGCTTTGCCATCCTTTATTTTACATATGCAGGCTCTGCCTCCCGTTTGTTATCGAATTTCCACGCTTCTTGTTAGAGTCACGTGATTATGGTCGAATCACGACGGGCGAATCATTTTTCAAAAACCCGGGTCTATACACTGCACTGAAATCGACCGTAAATGAACGAACAAGTACGCTACTTTCATGAGAACGATTCAATAGAGCAAAGCCTGTAGGTAAGGCAAAACGATAAAGAGACACTAAGGCTGTTACAAAGACGGAACAAATAACGAGATAACGAAGCCAAGAAGGCTTGTAGACAAAATTTTTCTCGTATGCCGGCTTCGAAATTTCAGCTCCTTTGGTTTGTAGTTGTGATTTATGTCAACTGCTTGGGTGGTTATTTGCTTGGATACTTTTCGTGAAATAAAGACAACACGAAGATAAATAAAAATGAGTACAAGGCAAGAAACAATGCCGAATAAAACAACCACAACCACTAGATAATATTTTTCGATCTCCTGTTGAAAGTGATCGTTTTCAAACCAAAGGAGGCGAACAAATGTTGCAGCGAACGAGGAACTCCAGGCTATGGCCACCATTGCAATTACTCGCTCGGTTGTCAACAATGATGCATACCTCAGGGAGTACACAATACAATGACCAATGTAATAACTATCTGTCGATTGTCATGGCCCAAAGGTTCGTTGTTGAAGAAAACAGCAGAAAGTTATAAAATACAATCTGCAAGTACCAGGTCGCATCGAAAATAAAACTTGCAGGCGAATTCACTTGGTGTGACAAACAAACCAGGGGCGGATTTAGGGGGGGGGCCGAGGGGGCCGCGGCCCCCCCTTTCAGTTCGTCGGAGATTTATTTTTTTGTCAAAATATACAATAATTTTATAATTTTGTAAGCAGTCTGTTGGATCTTTTGATTTTTTTAGCTAAAGCATGATTTTTCGCTAATAGTATGGCCAAAGTTGTGCGAAAAAGCTTTCAACGTTACCGGCGTTAATGTTATCCTTTTGAAATGACGAAGAAGACTGGATGAGAATTACTTGTTTACAGTCAACCTATTTTACAGAGACTGTAACAACGTAAAATCTTAATGTCTGTATACATAATTATATATATTTTGGTTAGGTACAATGAGAATAACATCGTGACACGTACGTGCTTATGTGCTCTTCCATCAAATCAAGAACCCTGTGTTCATTGCTGCCTTTTACACTGCCAAGCATCTTTTTGGATTCAGGGTAGGACTTAACCGTTCGTTACAGGGTTCGACATTGGATGTTATTGAGGAATACAGGCATATTAACGTGGTGAAAGATCAGCTGGCAGATATACGCAAGGATGCAAAAACAGTGTTTGCGCATTCCGTGCATGAAAAGATTCAGAAAATGGCTAAGAAAGCAGACGTAAAGACCATCATCCTGCGCACTTGTGGTATACAGAAACTTCGTTCGTTTCTTCCAAGGCTGTTGTGACTTTGGAGCGAAGAGTCACAAACCATGCATCATTATAACCACAACTTATAATTTTATTCAACATGAAATCCTGATATTTTACTTTCCCGATTGCACCAGATTGCATGTAAGAGTACCCAAATTTTCAAAATTTTCTGGGGGGGGGGGGGCATGCCCCCAGACCCCCCTAGAAAGTAGCGCCTAAGGCGCTACCGAGGCACGCTAACGTGCGCTGATTCCAGGTAGTATTCTTGTTCGGCCCCCACTTTCAAAAAATGCTAGATCCGCCCCTGCAAACCGATGCAAAAGTTTGCAATCGCCAAGGATAGAACGAACCAGTTACTGGTTACTCGCAGATGCCTTCTGCAAGTTATAAAATAAATGATGAGACGGCTGTTTCCAGTGATTGTCAGCACAGCGATGATACCACGGATGATCCAATACCAAGTATCCAATGGTTCCGTTAAAATACTGGAACTTAGAGCATGGTTGCTGGTACTGTCCGCCATACTTCTCCATACGAAGGCCTTTGCTGTGAAGTACCGGGTTGCTTTATGTAATATTCCTTGCTCAAGGAAGAAGACACCTGACAGCTGTATTAAGTGCTCGCCAAACCTAAATTTGCTTCAGACAAGTGGGGGATCAACTTTTTTCCTTTCAAGCCATTGTAAATATCCCTTCAATACGCTGAAGCGTTCATAATGTTGTCAACCTTTGCCGTTCGATGAAGGACCTAATTTTAACTAGGATTTAATTAAACCGGATGCCTGTATACAGTATATCGGAAGAAACTGATAACTTTCCTTCGTTTCTGCAATTTCGCTTTCACTTTCCAATGAATACTTTACTGTATTGTAAATACAAACAAAATGGACTTTTGCCTAGGAAATTAAAAACAGCAAATTGAACTGGGAACTATTTGTTTCCATTACATGAGGAATCGTAGATCTCTGCCTGGATTGGTCAAAAAGAAATTTTTGTTTAAACATACGGTGCACAGCTGATTACATCAACTAAGGCTCGCATTTCTAGAATTAAAGTTTTTCAGTTTGAAAAATCACAGGGAAAACTTGAACTTCAACTTTTTAATGAAATTGTCGTAAAAAAAGGGTAAGAATGAAGGAAGCTTTTCACGGTGCAAATTTGCAGTCAAGAAAACGACCAGTAAGTTGATTGTATATTTAGTCTGTATATCCTGGAGAAAATAATGTGTTGTTTGAGATAAAGGGCCTGTGACTTAAGTTTGTTATGCCGATGCACCCAAAGTTTAGAGACGATTTGGCTTAAGTTTAATTCCGGTCACCAAAAAAAAGGAAAAAAAGATAAACATAGTGGAGTGTCAACGTTTCGATAAAAGACATAACCTTATCGGACAGGGGATTTTCCAAACGGGTATCATTGGATTCTACATTTGAGCTCTGATCTGGGGAAAATACCGAGAGTTGTTGTTCAGCACGAGGCAGGTGGAAAGACCCAGCTCTGATCGAAAGCCTTAAAACGCGCTCAACAAAATTTCTTTTAACTTATTTGGTCATAACTTTTGTCGCTCTCAGCTTTTAACTTTACTAGACAAAGTGTTACCGATTTCGGAAATGAAATGGATATTCTTAGCGAAATACTCCAAGACATCTGTCGCATCCAGCCTCAGGTTCTTTGCCTCACACGTTCATTCACACGTTTAATTATTTTGTAATGTCCTGTCCCATTTTGAGGTCTTTTATTTCTTTAAGCTTTGGTAATAAATTCAGTTCAAAGATAAAAAGACACGCTCTTGATTGAAACTTACTCGTTTCTTCTTTAAAGGGGCTATGTCACGCAAATTGATACAATTCCATGATTCGCAAAATGCCCAAAAAGTAGAATGAAACATTGCAATAACCACTTAAAACTGTTGAACAACATAAAAGAAATACTGCAAAAGGAAAGAGAAGCACGAATGAACGTAAATGGACTCGGCCTTAACATTGATAGGTGCATTACATTTGGGTAATCTTGAGAAAGGTCGGCACGAGGTTTTTCAAGTTTATGAGAAATCGCCTGGATAAAGGTCGTCTTTTTTCTCAGAATCATTTAGTTTGTGATGTAACGATAATTTTATCGGTAAAGGAATTCCTCATTACCATTTTCGAGTTTTGAACTCGTGATTAACTAAATATTTTCCCGCAACACCCTAAGATAACGTGACATAGCCACTTTAAATGAAATAGTCTGCAAAAAAACAAACTGCAAATTACTGTGACGGACGCTTTCCTGCATGTCATGCATGCAGGTTTGCACTAAGCAATCGTTGATGCCAAACACTAAGAAAGGACTGAACATGTTGTTTCCGCTTCATAATTCCTCTTCTTTTCAGTAATCTGATGACAGGTAAAATTTTTCTTTGGTTTTACGTTTGCAGCAAATAGTATCGCAAAAGCTAGGAGTTACCGGGTTAGCACTTTTATTTTGCTGGGTTTAATTTTTGCGGATTTTGCGGATGATACTTGATCCGCAAAAATAAGTTCCAGCAGAAAAAAGAACAGCAAAAATTTACTCTCGTTAATACAACTAAAAATGCCTTTTAATCGACATACGATGGGGTAAAAAAGATCGTTTATTTTGATATTCGCATTGACAATTGCATGGAGCTTGCTACAAACAAAACGAAACGATAAAAAGTTAAGTCAATACTTTTCCAGTATCTGAGGCATAAGAAACGAACTCAAAGCAGGCAATAAAAAGGTCACCATTTTCTAAGGGACACTAAAATTTCTGCAGTCTCGTCTCTGACTTCTATGAATCAAGGGAAGGTCACGATGTTATGTCAAAAGGAAGAAATTGACCACGTGCTAGGCAACCACAAGGGTGCACGTGATCACCTTGTGTCAAGGTTCTTGTTTACATGGAATGAACTACAGGAAACAATGTTAATCGTTCGTCGCTTTCAGAGTTTATCAACGTAATTTTTGAGCTGACACTTCCGTTTTTCCTTTTTCAATTTTGTTGCAATATTTAACTGAATATTTACATTTCGTCTGTTGGGTCGGGAAGCAAGCTTGTCTGGAGCAATGTTGATACATCCCTTCACTGAAAATGGACAACAAGCTTTCTTAGTCAAATTTCAAATTGTTTTTATTACCTGAAGAAAGTAAAATATTAACGAGAACTCGACGAAGAGTTAAATGCGACTAAATTTCTTGAGTGTGTTTATTTCAAGCTTATTATACAAATTTTTGACAGATAATATTAAAGTACATGTCAAAAAATATTCAAAAAGGTCGTTAAAAAGCTTTACTTTTGGCCGTTCGTTTGAACGAAAAATGCCAGAAAAGCCTTTTCCAACGTAAAATTTATTGAAACAAACAAAAAATCCGCTTTCTATTTTAATTGCGTGCGTGCAAACAAGAAACACAATCCGTGATTAAATAAACTTCAGATCAAACCCTTTTCGTAAGAACCTTTTCCGTGAATAACAAAGCACAAAATAGACAATAAGCTTTCTTTCCAATAATTCTTCACTATCACATTTTAAACTTTTTTTTACCTGAAAACTGTGCAGAGTGGAGTACAAAATAAATGTAAATTGCCAGACAACTGAGATGCGACTTCAATAAACACTGTGATGCATTCAAGGCGTTCGATTCGTTTTACACCCATACAGAATTTGCCATTTGGTTTCGGTGTTGCACATAACAGCACAGTTTGTAAAATAATATTAGAAATAAAGCTCACTTTGTGATATCCTACGGCGAAAGATGCAATTGTTGTCAAAGCCCATTACTCGTCGCTTTTAAGATTTTAGGGGCCAGTTGCTCGAAGCCTGCTTAGCGCTAACCGTTGGTTAAGAAGGTATTTAACGCTGGTTAGCGCGAACCCTGCTGTGAGCAACCCGGGCCAGATATGTATATTTTTCCCCGCCTGTACAATTATTTATCCAATTGAAGTTCCATTCTAGAGCTCCATAAGGGTATATGTTCCTTAAAGATCCACTGAAACGACATTCGAGATACAATGACTTTCGACGCCTTTGCAGGTTAATTAAATATTCTACTGTGTCCACCAGATAAAATCTACCCATAGACCGAATGCATAAATGGAGGCCAAAAATGTACTCTTTTGTTTATGTGCTGATAAGACTAACTAGCCTCGCTCTCAAGCAACATTTCTTTTGTATTTTGTACATGCAAGACTAGTGAGTCTAATAAGCACATAAACAAAAGACTTCTTTTTGGCCGCCATTTATGCATTCGGTCTATTTACAGCGGTCTTACCCAAGCGAATATAAAAGGTATTCCCCAAATGCATTCATCATCATTTCGATAGAAGACTCAAGCAGTATGTCTAATCCGGCTCCTCAACCACAGGAACAACCTCCTCAAGTGCCAAGGCCGCCTCAAGACGCTGTCGTACAAAACATTGTTGCTTCAGCAACTCCAGCTGCGGATACTCCGGCTACTCCTGACCAGCTTGAGGTGCATGTCGTATTAGCCTTTCCTCTTTATTTTTATACTCTTCTGTTTTGCACGAGTTTGGATCGGTTTATTTCGCGCCCGTTACCCTCGTGGTCTTTTATCCGCTTGGCTGCTCCCTTATTAGTTTTATGGTATTATTCGGCTTCTTTATTTTATTCCGTATTTTTAGTACTTAGTAGCCTTAGCTGGCTTTTACCCTCCCTTTTCCAGTTTGTTAAGTTTTCGGCAGTTTTGTGCCTCCTTCATTACCGCGTGCTCCCTTCACTTTTGCATATTTATAGTAGTGTCGCATTTATTTGCTTACCCCCTGCTATAATTAATTTATTAAGTCTTCTTTGGCATATTTTCCAGCATGAGATGTTTATTATTTATTTCCTCATGGCCGATGTTTAATTGGCATATTTTCCGGCATGAGATGTTTTGTTATTTGTTTCCTCATGGCCGATGTTTAATTGGCATATTTTTCCGGCATGAGAAGTTTTGTTATTTGTTTCCTCATGGCCGAAGTTCGATTGGCATATTTTCCGGCATGAGATGTTTATTATGTGTTTCCTCATGGCCGGTGTTTAATTGGCATATTTCCCGGCTCGAGATGTTTATTACTTGTTTCCTCATAGCCGATGTTTATTTGGCATATTTCCCGGCATGAGATGTTTTCTTATTTGTTTCCTCTTGGCCGATGTTTAATTGGCATATTTTCCGGCATGAGATGATTTCTCGTTTGTTTCCTCATGGCCGATGTGTATTTGCATATTTTCCGGTATGAAGTGTTGTATTGATTTGTTCACTCATGGCCGATGTTTAATTCGCACATTTTCCAGCATTGGATGTTTTGTTGTTTGTTTCCTCATGTGGCCAACGTTGATTTGACATATTTTCCGGCATGAGATGTTTTGTTATTTGTTTCCTCATGGTCGATATTTATTTGCATATTTTCCGGCATGAGATGTTGTATTGACTTGTTGCCTCGTGGCCCATGTTCAATTCGCATATTTTCCGGCATGGGATGTTTTGTTATTGTTTCCTCATGGCCGATGTTTCAATCGAATTTTTCCCGGCATGAGATGTTCTTATTATACGTTTCCTCTTGGCCGATGTCATTTATTTAGTTCACATGTTGCCTGGCTCGAGATGTTTAACGCGTTTATTACCTCCTAACGAACGTTGATTTATCCGATTGGATTCATAATTTTTTCTGACTCCTGATTTCGAGCCTCTTTCACCGATATCGGTTTGTAGATGTCTTTGAGCACAGCACCAGATATCCGATTTCTGCATTCATGTTTTTGGCTGGAAATTCGATTATTTACTATTTCAAGCTTACTTTATTGCTTTGTTTGCCGATAAAGAATATACGCAGGTTTTAGACCGCATCTCGAAGGTGGACAAGTCGCTTAGTTCAGAACCCACCCAACGAGTTCCCACCGTTAATCTAGATCTGCCTGGTTTTTCTGGTAGAGGGTCCTCCAGGCCCCAGCGTCTCGTATGTTTCTATTGTGACATCCCCGGCCACTTCGCGAATAGATGTTTTCGTCGTAGCCAATTTGTAAACCGCTACTCCCCGTATTCTAGGCGGGGTCGTGGCGTTTATAAGTAGATCTCTCTTATTTCTTGTATCTCCCTCTAAATTCGCTGGTTTATAAAATTATATTGTCCTAGAGTCCATTAATTTTCTTTCTCTCTCCCTATTTGCGCCCCGCTCTAGGATGACAGTTTTGAAAGGGAGTCTAATTCCCTCTCGGATTACTGAGGCTCAAAGCTGTCATCCCTTGAGCCATCTCCTCCCTTATTTTCTTTTTCACTTTTTTCTTTTCTTTTAGTCCCCTCCCAAGCGCTTTAAGCTCGCCTATATCTTTCCGGAATGGGAAGTTACTCCTGATTTCAACCCAAAAGTGTACCCAGACCTTCAGTACGTTGGGTCAAGTTTGATAACTCACCTCTTGAGATGGCTCAGGGGATGACAGAGAACAATTGCCATGTCTCTCTGGAATTTGTGGAAGCAGTTCTTGATGGCCATGCCCTTGGAGACCCTTCTATGCTCGCGTTTCAGGATCCGGAAACCTTTGTCGCAGGTTCTCTCCACAATTGCTTTCCTGCCTGGGAACGTATCTCCAAGTGTGCTCCATTCTAACTCACTCCCAAGATTTTGCATTGGATCAAAACTGTGTTGACGAACACGATTTTTTTTTTTTTTTTTTTTTTTCGACCCTTCAAAGGCCCATATAAGGGGGAAAACTTTGACTCTAGTTTTCCCCCGCGTAAGACCTTTCCTATGCCATCTCGTGTAAACCCTTTTTCATAGTTTTCGTTCAGGCTGCGCTGTTACCTTAGCCCTGTCGGGCTCTCCACCGGCAGATGTTATGTCGCATGTTGGTTGGACGAACTCAAAAACTGCGTTGTATTACCTTAAGTTAGCCGATGTCCTCCGGGCTGGGGCCCCCTGTGACCTGCTTGCTTCAGATTCCTGCTCCCCTCAGTCTCGAGAAGCCTCGCGAGTTTATCTTGATTTTAATGACTTAAAGAATTTCGTCACCGCGTTTCCCGCTACGTCCTTCCCTAAACGTCTACTTCCCTCTTAAGGTTTCCCCTTTAGCTCTTGTTTTTTCCTTTCACGTTTTTCCTCTTTCGGGTTTTAGTTTTGGGGATTTTCTTTTGAGACTGGGTATGCTTACTGGACTGGCTATTCGTAGTACCTTGTGTTCTAGTATTATTCCTGTGTGGCCGCCAGACCTCCATACCTCAATAGGAGTGCGGGTAAGATCGCTGTAAATAGTTTACTATTTACAGCGGTCTTACCCAAGCGAATATAAGAGGTATTCCCCAAATGCATTCATCATCATTTCGATAGAAGACTCAAGCATTCTCTGTAAGGCGTCTCCTACATGTATCTCCTTTTATACACTGTAACCTGCACTCCTTCCCAATAGCCACCTTCGGATCTCCTTTACCCTCCCTCTCCTCCCAATCTCTCAGTTGTGCTTACTGTTCTGTATATCTTCATCTGAAGGTGGCCGCCAGACCTCCATACTTCAATAGGAGTGCGGGTAAGATCGCTGTAAATAGTTTACTATTTCTACTACCCCCTGAAGCCTAGCAAAAATACGCACAGATGACTCTACCCACAAAGACACTTCTTAAATAAAATAATTAAAAAACGACGAAATAAAACGCAGATTCCGACTGGGTTTGGCAACCCAGTAAATATAGGTGGCGTCGTGGTAACGAACTCGGTGACCTCCATAAATTATTCAGTGCTAGAAAGTGAAATGGAGAAGATTCAGAGGCTCCTTAAAATATTGCTTGTTATAAATCCATGCATTATCTCTCATTCCATACGGTGGCCCACAAGGAACAAGCTGCAAATTAAAGAGTTGCTGCAAATAAAATAAAGTTGCCGCAAGCAAATTCACAATAGTTTCTGCAAATTTACAAAACGAGTTGCTACAATTAAAAGAATGTTGCTGCAAATTAAAACATTAAAATTATGCGCGCGCACTGAAGGAAGGACAGGTACAAAACACTGGTCACAGGTCATTGTTTTAACAATACAGGAAGAATCCTAAACATACATTAAAGCTAACCTTAGGCCTAATTAGGCGTAATGTTTGCATATATAAACAGTTAGGGTTGTTTTTGTATTGATAAAACAATGACCTTTGACCAGTGTTTTGTACCTGTCCTTCTTTCAGTGCGCGCGAATACTCTTGATGTTTTAATTTGCAACAAACTTTACTTTATTTGCAGCAACTTTATTTTATCAGCCGCAACTTTACTTTATTTGCAGCAACTTTATTTTATTAGCCGCAACTCTTTAATTTGCAGAAAGTCACTTAATTATGGGCCCCCGTACATTCCAGCTCAGTGTCTCTCGCTTTTGACAATTTGCTAGTAAGATAGATATCTGTAGAAAACACGCTAGAAATGAACTAAAATAAAACAAGTTTCCTGGATTTGTAGAGAAACGCAAATTTCCACCTGCCACGTCAACGGCATCGCCACAAAAAATAATCGTGCTGCACTTGCAGCATGCATTTTAGCACAATTTTTGCGGTGCACTTCGTAACAACAAGAAATCACCAATTTCGAGGTTTTGAAGACAACGTGAGCGTAAAACTGTGAACCCTATAGTCTCTATTTTTACTTTGAAACCGCTCGCACCAATTTATTTTAATTTCATCCACATTGTACGACGTAAACAGGATGGAACGTTGCCGTCGTAGTAACTGTTCTTAAAGGACCCCAGTCACTCGTATCGATAAAACCAATTGAAATTTTCGGCCCCGGCTAAAAAAGGGAGACTTTCTTTATCAGCAAATTTAATCTTTTGATTTTTCAACTTATTAGAACAGGCAAAAGACAACGCCAGACAATTTGAATCTGACTTAGCTTGAGAATGCCGAATGAAACAGGAACAGACGATCCTTCGACAAGGTTGAATACCATGTGGTTTGCAGTTTACATCGCTGAATTTGTCATCATATTTCTAATAAACGGCTTCACTATCATCACTTTTGCAAGAAATCACCATCTACGCAAGTGCACTACGTACCTGATCATAAACCTGGCTGTGGCTGATTTGCTGGTGGGAGCTGTGTCAGGGCCCATGCATATTTACCATACGCAAACCTTTGAAGCTAAAAGTGGATTCAGTTGGAAAAAGTTCACAGTCATGTACTTTGATGAATTTTTTGAATATTGCTCCCTGCTTAATCTTGCCTTGCTGTCGTTGGAACGCCTTCATGCAACTTTATTTCCTTTCAGACATTCTCGACTGACGAACTGGATCTATTTAAAGACCGTTGTTTGCATTTGGCTATTAGCTCTTGTCCTGTCGTCTGCAGAGGCTGTGCTATTTCTTACTGACTTAAAAGCCTCCTATTTCGTTTGGGCTTCACTTATGATAAGTGTCCTTTCGACCGTCATAGTATCCTATATGATTATTATCTTTAATGTGAAAAGGAATGTCCTTCCACAGCTATCTGGGGCAGGGGCCTCCGACAGGAAATTGACAGCCACGTTATTCGTTGTCACTGCTCTCAGCACAATCTTCATTCTTCCCTCGTTTTTCAACGCTGTCCTCAATGTAAGAAGATTCAACACACTATCCAAAAAGGCCAGATTTAATATCCACCAGTCCGTAACTGTCTTGTTCTACGCCAAATCCTTTGTAACTCCTATAGTTTATACCTTAAGAATGCAAGAGTTTCGGAATGCCGCGCCAATCAGGTGTCATAAGAGTACTGAGCCCCAACGCCAGTCTCTCCAGATGACGCTGATCAGATGAATTGTGTAACACGCATAACAGCATCTCTGGATCCTCAAACCCTGCGTAACAGTAGTACAAGTGACCACTTTGAAAATAGCAAAAAGTAAAGTAAAGCAACTATATTTAATGTCGATAACTCGTATTAGTAATTCAACTGACAAACCTGATGCAGACGGTGCTCTCATTTTACTTCCCCCTCTTCATCAGTGCTCCATTTTACGAGTATTAAAGCTACTTGAGCTACACTGAAAGGAAAGAAGTCGAAACAAGCATGTGAGATCCGGGAATCCAACTGAAGACCTCTTGCACCAAGGCCGCGCACTAACCGACTTGCTGCTTAAGTTCTCAACTGGGAATAATGAAAATCGAAACACCAACGCAATTTGACAATCACAGCCGACCTGAGCCGAGCTGGAGGAGCACGGTTAACGCTCACATATAATGCTGGCTGAGCCAATCCGAAAATAATAAAGAAAAAAACCTAGGAACCCAACAGGTACTTCTGGTAACTCGTAAAATGGATTTTAGCAGGCCAGGGAATCGAGTTCGAATGCGGCATATTTCTCATCATCCCCAGAGCTTCTCAGTCCGGAAACGAAACACTACTTAGTTTTTTTTCGTTTCCTCAATAACGAAACGTATCTATTTTAACTTCAAGATAAACTATTTTCACAGTGAGGTGTAGTGGCCAATCAAACTGGAGTTTGTAATAGCTGTTATTACAGTTGAGCCCACGTCTTAGCGGTGTTAGTTTTACAAGGTGCGAAGACGAGGCTTTGGGGTCAAAACAAGAATTTAGCATTTTTTATCGAAGAATTTGCTTTGTTTTCGAGTAGTTTGAGATTTGTCTGGCCTATTTGTATCGTGAATACTATGGAAAGGCACAATATAGCGTATGGATGTGTTTGTAGGGGACGAGGTAGTGTTATATTCGTGAACCAAGTGAACCCACAGAGACTGATATTTCAATACGCACAGTTTATTTCGGAAATTCCTGGAACTTGTTGTAGCAATAAAAAACTTGAGCTATTCGACTCAAAACAGGAAATAGAAATTTATGAACGTAAATTCCTTAATTAAACCGTGTGGCTAAGTCTTCTTGTGTATTCTTCCGTCTTCGTATGTGGTTCAAACCACAACCTTGGACAAAAGTAATTGAGTCCATTAGACAATAACTACAATAAAAGGCCTAAAATACCCCCTCCCCCTTCCAGACCCAAAGCAAAGTTGTTTACAAGAAGCTCAAATAACCGGGGTATCAAACCACGTTCCTTTTGGTGGGAGAGGGAGGGATTGGGGGGGGGGGGGGGGTGGAAAGGCTAATCACGCGATTTGGGTGTCAGGGTGGCTTAATGGTTATCTATCGGGCCTCCCACCACTGCAAGCCGGGGTTCAATTCTATCCTTGGTCAGCATGTGGGCTGAGTATCAGTCGATCTCAACCTGACTCGAGGGTTTTTCTCCGGGTACTCTGGTTTTGCTCCCTCTTCAAAATCGACTCACAGCTAATTAACATCGAGCTGTGGTGCTGTGCTCTGACATCAAACATGGAATGTATAGCGGCAGCCAGAGGCGCCTTTGTATGCTTTCAGCCCGATGTCGTAAGCCGCGCCTTTCGCAATTCAGCCCTCGACTGCAAGTAACGCTGATTCGCACTAGCAATATTTAAACGGAAATCGAATAAAGAACAAAGGCACTTTAACCAAACGATGAACATCAAACTGGAAAGCTTTCAACTTACTTTAATCTACGAGATGTCCTATGATGTATGCTTTCAGCCCGATGTCGTGAGCCGCACCCTTCGCAATTCAGTCCTCGACTGCAAGTAAGGGTGATTAGCACTAGCAATATTTAAACGGAAATGGAAAAAAGAACAAAGGCACTTTAAAAAAACGATGTACACCAAACTAGAAAGTTTTCAACTTACTTTAATCTACGAGATGTCCAATGATTCCTTAAATTTTGATTCGTTAGAGATGATCTCTTGCCTTCCAGGTGATAAAAGGAGTGACTCATATTTTGAGGGCTAGATACGATTAAGTTACTCTTAAAGGGAAACAACCAATTATTTTAGTACAACACGCAAAAAACGTGAGACCTAAGGAACTACAAAATTAGACATTTATGTCAAAAACGCGTGTGAATAACTAACAGCAGTGTTAATCCAAGTAACAACCCGAAATGTGGGAAACTATCGGGGGCAGCTTCCATTCAACAACTGTACTTTCTCTTCCTCTAAGTAAAAGGTAAATTCTGGATAGGAACTCATTTATTTTTTGCATTTCACGCGCGTAATCTCTTTATATTCTTCTCTGAATCTAATCGAATGTGACCCGAAAGTCTAGCTTCCGCTCGCTCTCACACGGACACCGCTGAAACCGTGAATACCCAAACATCGAAGCATCTAGCTATAAACGTGACGAACACAAAAGCAATGGAAATGGATCACAATCTCCGTTTTCGTTTATTCCATTTATCTTAGCATTTCATTATTTGATACATTTTCAAACTGCACTGGGCTTGCCGTTAGCAATAGCTAGTCGAGGTGAGCAGTGGTTACATGTGTGATTCGCACTTCGCGCGTTAAGTTCTTTCGCTTACTGGTTTAATGTATGCAACTATTCTTGCAATTTATTTATCACAGCAAGTTTGCGTGAGTTGAAAGGTGACAACTAATTAGAAATTCAGAAATATATAAATCGACACTGTACTGCAAACGCGCAAATCGCTTTTTTACTTACCTCCGATCAAGAACGTTAAAGATAGTCAACAGAAGAAATCAAACCATAAGATCGTGTAGATTAGAAGATACAAATTGTAAGTATGTATTCACGAAATCAGTTCCATTCCTTTTTAGCCTATCTTCGGCATTCTAAAACATCAATCTACTTGTGCAATATTTTTCTTTCAGTCGACTAGTTCAACGACTTATCGAGCAGCTAGTACGGATAAAAGTCTAAAAATCTACAGGATCTTAGCGTGATCCTGCCATAAAATAGTGCCGCGAACGTAGGTGCGATTCAGTCGAAATTTGTCCAGAGGATCCCGCCAAATCAATGCTGTAAATCATCCACGCCGAAGATACCGAATCTCCGAACTTTGCATGGAGCCTACAAAGATGCCGCCTAAAGTAGACGCAAGGACCCTCGCAGGGAAATGGAAAACGCGGTAACGATCTTCTACGAATTAATAGAAGAATTTGAAATAATCTTTTCAGTGAAGCCAGAGTTAAAAACCTTAGAGGCAGCATTCAATCAAGTGGAGACAAGATACAGGTTCATCAAGAAACCATTTTAGACAGATTGGTTGATGAAGGTATTACCGCAGAGGAGGAACCATTGTTGACAACAAAGAAACTTGGAGACAAAGTAAAAGCTGATTTCCTTCAGATTGCCTTAAAATTTGCTGCCTATCAAAAGGAACAAGATTCCACGGAAACGTCTTCAAAAGACTCTGAAACGTTGAAGACCTTGACAGCTTCAATGTCATCCATGACATTAGCAGTGACGAAAATGGCGGACACCTTAAGGTCAAAACCAAACACTAGTGGTCTGCAACGATTACCGGTACCAACATGGGACGGCAGTCGCAGATCCTATGCTACCTGGAGAAAATAATTCAATCATTTGATGAAGAAATACGATCAAGATAAAGATGAACAACTGCAACGGTTCCGAAATGCATTGCCGAGAGGATCGTGGTGGTCTGACAAGGTAAAAACTTGCAAAACCATTGATAGCGCGTGGAATATATTGGACATAGAATTTGCAGACAAACGTAAACTAATGGACGAACTGCTCCTCGAAATAAATAGCCTTAAGCCCGTAAAACGAGACTCCAGGTCGTTCACGCACTTCGCCACGACAATATCATCCTACGCGAATGATATGGAAGATAATGGATGTCCGGTGTTGGAGTCTTCGGAAGCGCCATTTCTTATGTCTCAACTTTGGAATTAAAAGAGAGGGTAAAGAGGAAACGGTCAGTAACCTCATCACCTGGTTGCACGTAGAAGCAAGTGTCCGCTCAAGGGGCAAGAATAACACCGTGTCTGAAGACAGAAACGAGAGTCGCCGATACAGGACCCCAAGGAAAACTGAGAACAATGCCGCAAGTGGCGAAGAACCCGATGATGACACCTGTCCACTTAACTGTAAAACAAAACATCACCTCGCTGCCTGTCCTGTGTTCCAGGAGTTAGCTATCAGTCAGAGATGGAAGATTGTAAAGCAACATTGGCGATGTCGCAAATGTCTTAGAAAGTATCATACAAGCAACTGGAGAAAACCAGACGGTTCAACATGCGACAAATGCAGAAAAAATCATCACCGATCTCTTCACAATGAAAAGATTGGTGAAACAAGCTCAAGTCCAAATCCAAGAGCATCTTCTTTCCAAAGTCAGTGCCAGGCCCCCTCGAGTACATCAAATGGTAACATCCAAGAAAATGCTGTTCATCACAAAGAAAAGTTAAAGCTCATGACTGGTTTGTGCCCTGTTCAAAAAGTTGGAGTCATGAACGGAAACGGATAATTTGTTGAAGTCCTTGCGATGTTAGACTCTGGATCCAATACCAGTCTTCTCTCAAAGAATGCAGCCAGACGACTTGGGTTGAGTGGATCAGAAACTCATCTGACCATGAATTTGGCTGGTGGGAAGAAGAAAAGTGAAGCATCACAGATAATCGACATCACTGTTGCCTCACCTGCTGACGAGGATATTAAGAAGACCCTTCAAGTGTACACTGTTACGAGGTCCTGCAGTAAAGCAAAAACGCTTTCCAAAGAATTAGTGCGACACTACCCTCATCTCAAGCACGTTTGTGATAAACTACACCTTTCGGGTGGCGCCATAGATCTCCTTGTCGGTACAGACTTTGTAGAAGCCTTCATTGATATCCACACAGTGTCCGGAGAGCCAGGGGAACCTGTTGCGAAACGAAACTGTTTTGGTTGGTACGTTATGGGACAGTTTGAAAAGAACAACTCTACTACTTCAGAAATTCAGTCGGTTGAAATCAGAACAGCAAATGTCATAGACGAAATCAAAGAACTTCTTCACCAAGATCTCCTTGGCGTCAAACCGACCAACCTTTGTGCGTGTAGCGAAAACGAGATACGGGAAAGCAAGTTCGTTAAGTCCCTCGCAGCCTCAACTACCCTGGTTGACGGAAGAATACAAGTTAAGATGCCCTGGACGGAAGCGGGCCCTCCCAAACAAAGTAACTATGGCATCGCACTGAAAAGGCTGTTTTCCACGGAGAGGTCATTCCAGAATGAGGAAGTCCAAAAGCTTCTAGAGCAGGACTACGTGATTCAAGTCTCTCCTGACCAGATTGATCACAGCAAGCCTGAATGGTACTCACCCTTACAAGCCGTGTTAACACCGGAAAGAACAACAAAAGTTCGACTTGTCTTTGACTCATCTTCGAAAGGTCACGACGGTTTGTCCCTTAATGATTACCTAGAGAAAGGGCCAAACTACATCAACAGTCTCCTGGATGTTTTGGCAGCATGGAGATGGAACGAAGTAGCCTTTATCGGTGATATACGCAAAATGTTCAATCAAATCTTGGTTCATCCCGACGACCAGGTTTTTCACAGGTTCCTTAGGAGGAGTAAGATTAGCAACTCGCCAACAGTATATACCAATGGTTCAGGTTGAAGTTTGGAGATAAGCCAGCTTCCGACATAGCAACGAATGCCATCAACACACTAGCAAAGATATCTCAAGCCGAGTTCCCAGAAGCATCAAAAGAACTTCAAGACCATATGTACGTGGATGATATCGGAAGTTCCAAAGCAACTACAACGGAAGTAAAACAGATTATCAGCGACATTGACGCCATTCTTAAGAAAGGTCATTTCCAGATAAAAGCTTGGCATTCAAACCGTGTGGAGATTGACCAGTCCAACGGTGAACGCTGGGCAGATCTTCTTGGTCTAAGATGGGATAAACAAACAGACAAGTTTTCCCTGAAAAGGAACAAACTCGACCAGATGGACCTTTTGACAAAGAGACGTTGCCTGGGTCTTATTGGACAATTGTGGGACCCAATCGGTCTTGTGATGCCGGTAGCTATTAAATTTAGGATCGACTTGCAGGACTTATGGCATTCAGGCTACAATTGGGACGAAACCTTACCTACAGCAGTCAAGAGCAAGTGGATGGAGAATTTGCAAGCCATGAATTACCTTTTAACAGTCGAATTCGATCGCAAGTTAAAACCAAGCCACGCGATTGGGGTACCACAAATTCATGGATTCTGTGATGGTGGCGAAAAAGCTTACGGAGCGGTCATTTTCCTCCGATGGGAGTTAAAGAACGGAAGTTACAAGTGCGTTCCTGTTTTAGTCAAGTCCTTCGTAGCCCCACTAAAGAGAAAAACGATTCCGAGACTGGAGCTCATGGGCTGTTTAACACTTGCAAGGATACATGAAACTTACAGAAAGTCTCTACAGTTTGCGAACATCTAAGACAGCAAGAGGATCTTCTGGGTGGACTCTTCTACTGTCCTTTCTTGGATTAAGACCCCATCACGTCAATTCAAACCTTTCGTATCAAGTCGAGTAGCAGAAATCCAAGAAACTGTTGGGGTGGAAGACTTCCGATACATCAGGTCAAAGTTCAATCCAGCCGACATTCTCACTAGAGGAATAGAGCCATCACAACTCGAAGACTGGATAAAGGGACCCTCTTTCCTGCAGTTACCCGAAGGACAATGGCCTAAATTTGAAGCTAAAGCCCCCATCGAACCTACAGCAAAAGCTGGTGTCTTGATGGAAGTGAAAATCGAGAAGACTAAAACGCCAATGCAACACGAAGCAGCCATAGCGGAATTTCAAACCAAAGTTGATCTGGATAAGTCTGAAGAAGATACTAACCCCGTTTTTCATCAACTGTTGAATACCTGTTCTACATTTTCAAAGATACGGAGAACACTCGCTTACGTTCGCCGATTTATTCAGAATGCGAGAAAAAAGAATGTTAAGACAGGTTCAATCACTGTTCAAGAATTGCAAGGTTCGGAGAAACAGCTATTCAAGTGGAGTCAGGCACACCTAGATCCCTCTTTCATTGACAAGAAATTAACTCCGAAGCTGGACGAAAACGGATTACTTCGAGCTCATGGACGACTCGAAGATGTCAGATCGCTGCCACAAGAATTAAGAAACCCAATTATCCTTCCACGCGATCACCCTCTTGTCATCTTGCTATTACGTGACCTCCATGAAAGACGCGGACACTGTGGGTACAAAAGCCTAATTAACGAGGCAAGGAGAAAGTACTGGATCATTGGAGTTCGTGGTATGTCCAAAGCACTCACAACAAAGTGCATTACTTGTAGGAAGCTCCGAAAGAAGCCATTGGAACAACTCATGGGACAAATCCCATCCTTGCGAGTTGCAGTAGGCACCCCGCCATTCTTCAACACCGCCATGGACATGTTTGGACCATTGCACATCAAGCTTAATCGTAAAACGCTCAAGGAGGCCCAAGTAATCATTTTCACCTGCATGACAACAAGAGCTGTCCACTTAGAACTTGTGACCGACAAAACATCTGACGCTTTCTTGATGGCATTCCGTCGTTTCGCGAGTTTGCGTGGTCACCCGTGCATTTGCTGGTCCGACTGCGGGACAAATGTTGTAGGCGCACGAGGGTACTTAAAGGAAATAATGCAGAGTTGGAACGTTCCCAAGATTGAAGGTGTTCTATCTGAAGATTTCTCGTGCGATTTTAAATGGAAATGGAATACCCCTCATGCCAGTCATCAAAATGGCGTCGTGGAAACCCTCATCAAGTCAGTCAGACAAAGTCTGAGCGCTACAGGCAAGAATCAAGCCTTTACCGAAGAGCAATGGAGAACATTTCTCGCGAAGACAACCTACGTCATCAATGGACGTCCTTTATACCCAAGTTCTGACAGCATATGGGAAAGCCCGCCAATTACTCCAAACGATATTCTCATCATCTTTCAATTCCTCAACAAGAACCAGAAGAAAGGATCAACCCAAGACATCTTTTGAGAAGTACAGAAAATAGCGTGAACGAATTTTGGAGATGCTGGATGAGATACTTTGCGCCAAATCTACTTCCACGAAATAAGTGGTTTCGCACCAGAGAAAACCTTCAAGTCGACGACTTAGTTCTAGAGATAGACCCAAATCACAAAAGATCCCTATGGAAGATGGCGCGAGTCATTGCAACATACCCAGGAAACAATGGTTTGGTTAGAAAGACAAGAATCAAGACTCAGGACGGTGAATACGACAGGCCGATTCACAAGCTGTGTCTTTTAGCAACAAAAGACGAATTAAATGCGAACCTTTCTTAATCAAGGATCCATCAAGGGAATACATAGACCAGCATTATGTAATAGACATTACGTTATTTGTGACATCTCGAGTCATTGAATACCGATTATGTTTAAGTCGTTGCTCAATTAGAGGTAACTTCTAATTTCCGCACTGGGGCGGAGTGATTCGCACTTCGCGCGTTAAGTTCTTTCGCTTACTGGTTTAATGTATGCAACTATTCTTGCAATTTATTTATCACAGCAAGTTTGCGTGAGTTGAAAGGTAACAACTAATTAGAAATTCAGAAATATATAAATCGACACTGTACTGCAAACGCGCAAATCGCTTTTTTACTTACCTCCGATCAAGAACAATCACAAGACAGTCAACAGAAGAAATCAAACCATAAGATCGTGTAGATTAGAAGATACAAATTGTAAGTATATATTCACGAAATGAGTTCCATTCCTTTTAGCCTATCTTCGGCATTCTAAAACATTAATTTACTTGTGTAATATTTTTCTTTCAGTCGACTAGTTCAACGACTTATCGAGCAGCTAGTACGGATAAAAGTCTATAAATCTACAGGGTCTTGGCGTGATCCTGCCATAAAATAGTGCCTCGAACGTAGGTGCGATTCAATGTGTATAAAAGAGAGAACAAGTAGAGAAAGCTACGGTATTCAATTGTGTTTTACAAACAATACATTGTAGAATAAACAGGTATACAAATAACTAGTGTACAGAATATACCGTCAGCTAAAATAAGAAAATATTATCTAAAATCAAATCAATGCAAAGTGCTAGCTGAATGATTTTGGGTTAAACTGAAGCGATAAACTGTTGGAAAATCCAAACTTATCGCTTTCCATGATTTCCAAGACTTACTGAGTAGAAATTCGAATGAGCCGAATCAACATATTTTATCTTTTCTCCCGCCCTTACCATTCCAGAAACGAAACACTAAATATTTCTTTTTTGAAGGGAACCTCCACTAAAACAACAAAATAACTTTTAACCACAGAACATAATGTTTACAATTAAAATTGTTCGAACAAAAATGCTTGTTATAATTTTGGCTGTCAAATTTCCCGGGCACCGCCATCTTGAATAATTGTGACGTTCGTGGTCACCCTAAGAACGTTTGTTCTGGAACAATAAGGCAACCCCGATACGTCACAATTATTCAAGATGGCGGCGCCGGGAAATTTGAAAGCTAAAATTACAATAAGCGTTTTTGTTTGAACAATTGTAATTGAAAACATTATGTTCCGTGGTTTAAGGTTATAATTTTATTGTTTTAGTGCAGGTTTCCTTTGAGTAGCTCCTTGTTTGTAAATAATTGTTGCATAAATTAAATTTGCTCAAGAACGCAAAACTCTCCTAAATGCACAGGAGCTAAGCTTAAAGAAATATTGTTGGTTTCCCAAATAAACATTAAACAATAAACTTTTAAACAGCTTACACCATAATTCTTAAACAAATATTTTCTGACGTGCAAAACTATATGGCTACATATTAATCATTTACATGAAAGAAGAAAATTCCTCTCACATTAATGAAAACAACTATGGCTACCTATTAATCATTTTCATGAAAGAACACTTGAAATGCAGAATGGCTAAAATTCTTGTCATCTTTGAAAACAACTCGGTTATCAAATGTCAACCCACATATGCAAATTGCTTAATTTCGAATAATTTGCAACACCATCAATCACAAAGACACACTTAAAAAGGGGTGACCAGAAAACACTGACCAGTAATATTTCAAGAGAGTACTATTGGCCATGAACTGCTTGACAATTAGTGCTAAGCCTAAACATCGATTTGAAACAGCGTTGGCCGACAGCACCCATTTAAAAAGGTTAGCTTTCAATAAGTGTATACCAGTTTCATTCACTTCACTTACATGAAGCAATCAGCCAGCACAACAATTATGAAAGCTAACCTTTGTAAAATGGGTGCTTAGACTTAAGGTGATTCCCGGGTTTTGCATTGCGCAACCTACTAGGCAAAATTTCTTGCGTCATAGGCACGCGCATTAGCTCGCGCACATTGATAAAATGGCCAAGCTTCGTCTGTGAAGGAATGGCTATTTTCTCCTGAACGAGCACGGTAAACCCCTCCTTTTTGATGGTGTTATGTATTCGTAATAAGTACACGGAAAACATATTTTAAGGAGAAAAAAAGTTGGATTGTAGAAGTTGTGGTATTTAGCTATAAGTGACGTGAAAACTGCATTAGGAGCGAGACACCGAGTGTGAGGCGATGATGTAGTGATCCAATTTGCTTAAATTTCTTTGGAAGATCGAGCAATTTGAAATTATGCAATATAACAACAATTTTCTGTTGGTAAAGTTTGGAACTCTTCTCGCGTAATTCGGTAAAAAACCTTGGAATAAAGGGCATGCAGCGCGAAAACAAGCATGGTGACCCCAACTTTTAATTGCATTTTTTAAATGTCCTGTGCATGAATATCAATTGTGTCAAGTTTGAAAAAAATCTGGATAGTACATGTACGTCATTTTCAAGAGAATTACCTTAAATACTGTTGACCAACGCTATTTAAAATGGATGTTTAGGCTTAGCACTGATTATGACGCTGCTTACGACCAATAGTACTCACTTAAAGTATTTTTGGGGTAGTCCGTTTGATTAGTCCATGGACGGGGGCCAGCGTTTTCGGGTCACCCCTTAACCCTTTCAGCCCCGATAGTGCCAAATGGCACTTATAGATTTCACTTTGTCTAACGCCAGACGATTTTACTCGTCAATGGGGAACCCCTCGGGGCTTAAATGGTTAAGCTAACAGCGTGAAAAAACTATGTCCCCGTTTAACCCTTTCAGCCCCGATAGTGCCAAATGGCACTTATAGATTTTACTCTGTCCTAACGCCAGACGATTTTACTCGTCAATGGGGAACCCCTCGGGGCTTAAAGGGTTAAAAAGACAAAAATAATCAGTTGTTAGAAGGGAGAAAAAAACTTCCCATTTTATTGCGTGGGTGCAAACAAGCCGTGACACTCCGTGTCAAAATTAAACCATACGCCACTATATAAATTTCCGGGAAGGATTACGTTTTTGCAAACGGTGGCGGTGAAGCACTTATATTTGAACAGATTTAACTGATTAGAGTGTAATGTGAAGTGCTAGGTTTCTACCCCATATGAGCCATGTACGCGTTAACCCTACTAATGGAAATGGGCCCACACAAGGACAGAGAAAAACGATTGCACAAACGTAATCCTTCCTTGTACTTGTACATGTTCATTGTTCATTGACTTTATAATCTTCAGTTCCCACGGCCTTCTCCCGTCGACCTTGTGGCTCAGTCGGTTAGAGTAGCGGTGATCTAACCCGACGATCGTGATTTCAATTCCCACCCTGGTCAGAGTTTTTCTCTGTCCTTGTGTGGGCCCATTGCCATTAGTAGGGCTAACGCTCACATTACTCCTATGGGCTAGAAACGTAGCACTTCACATTACACTCTAATCAGTTAAGTCTGTTTAGATAAATTCCCACTAGTATTCAGGATCAAACCCTCTGCTGAAGAACCCTTTCCTTGAATCATGAGGGAAAAAATGGACAGCAGGCTTTCTTTCAAATAATTTTTGACGAACAACAATCAGCCAAATTTCCAATTGTTTTTTACCTGAAGGCTGTGCCAAGTTGAGTACAAATAAATATAAATCCAGACGACAGAGATCGACACCATTCTACTGTGCCCACCGGATAACTTGAAATCTACGCATTCTATTACCCCCTGAAACCTACATAAGATATATGCACAGAAGACTCTGAGCTCAAAGCCAATGCTTAAAAGGGGAGTGACAAAGCAAAAACCCTATTGTACAACTTCCCGAATTTCGACACAGGAAAAAAATATAAAAAAGTGGAAAAACGCCACTCATTTTTTGACTGGATTGCCATATGGCAAGCCAGTAATTACTTGTCTGAATAGTGCATTCACCCAATTACAGAACTGAGTTGGACAATAACTGCTGGCGTTGGGGCTAGGATTGTTTTTCCTTTCCGGTTAGATTTCTGTATATGATTTCGTGAATTCGATTAAGAGGGACACTTGAGTGCCATTGATAAAAGTCCTGTATTTCCGCTTTCAATCTCCTTTGAAAATGGCGAGAAAATCAAGTGGACACTTTATGACGAAAGGAGTGACAATTTTCCATATGAAAAAATTTGGGATAAAATATCACTTAACATCATTTTAGGTTTAAAAAAATATATATTTTTGCGAGGCGCCAGGCGACGACACTGACTTTGCCAGCTGCTTTCCTAAGCACGAGTTTCTTGTGGTACGGCATCGCGCATACCGGCGAAATTTTCGATTTCTTGGGTGAGTAAGTGGGTGGGCGGGCTCGCGAAACGATTGCATGTCGGAAAGTTTGCGGATCACTATCTACATATTATCGATTATTGTTTCTGTGCTATGCTACACGTTTTGCTTTGCATTTTCTGTTTGCGTTCGTTTAATTCCAGTTGAGTATTTATTAAGGACGGTGCCTACTAATTCAAAGCTGTGTTTGCGCGGTTTACTGAACATGCGGGAAAAGAAGATCCTAGCAAGTGTTATAGGAATCCAAAAAGAAAATTAACAGTAACCACGCATTTTTCGAAGATAATTAATCAACAACATTTCCAAAAAGCTTTAAAATACAAAGCAATGTACGGCGTTCTTTTCCAAATTGAAGCTTAATTATCTCCGAAAAATGCGTGGTTACCCCAATTTTCTTTTTCGATACCGAGATCACTTGCTACGTTCTGCTTTCTCCGCATAGTTTTGAACCCCGCAAAAATATCCCTGTATTCACAAGCACCACTCAGTTATTAAGGCTTGACCAGCCTAATTATTATGCATATTTCTATTGAAGGGAAAGCATTTGTCCAGGGCCTATGAAACTTGGTAAGCAGTTAGTTATCGGTATTGATATACGTTTCCAAAATGTTCCGTACCACATTTTTGTCACGTGACCGAAATCGACTTATAACAGTTATATTTTTTACTCAAAAAATGGGGAACATTCAGCTACATTATATCAATCTTTTTCCTTGATTATTCGATGACCCTTTGTAAGGGCTTCGTCATACCGCCTTTTAATCATGTCCACATGTTAAGAGCAATGAACAATTGAGGAAAATAGGCCACGTGACATGATAAACATCCAAATGTCTTAAAAGGAAAATACGGAGTACCACATTAAAAGGCGGCATTCGGTAGGCACAGTTGTACTAAACGTGTTTATGCCAAACGTTTTCAAATTTTGAAGTATAAATGTTCCCCATTTTTCAGTAAAGGATATAAACGTTAAAAGTTGTTTCAAGGTCACGTGACCAAAATGCGATGCAAAATATTTTGGCAATTTAATAACAACACCAATAAAAAACCTTTCTGCTAAGTTTCAGTGGACATTGGACAAATGCTTCCCTTCAAATAAAAATATGCATAATAATTAGATTGGTCAAGCCTTAATATATACACTTGAGCGTCCTATGAAATCCGAGTATCTCGAGATGCGCAGAACGTATGAGCAATAACAATAGTAGGCACCGTCTTAAGTCTTTTAAGATATCCTGGCAGTGTTGAGTTGTAATCGCCATTCGCTTCCTTTGCAGCGATGAACGTTTTTAGGTTATATGAGAAAAAATATTGCTCCATTTTGTTTCCCCGCTGAATGAATTAAGGTTAAACGGAACGCAAGTCAACGATGATACCAACTATGCTCGCTCAAAATTCAAGAATTGAAGCAGGAATTTTATCCAGCCCGGTTTGCCTTAATATGCGTAGAGTCAGCGGTTACAAAACAGCGTTACACCCTTAGATCAGTCTACTACTACATCACGGAAATATTCTCCACAATACTGAAAGTAGGCTGAGGCGGTTCGACTGAATTGCGACAACAGAACATACGTTTTGATTTCCAAGACGAATAAATTATTTTGTTTTGATCAATGCGTACACGAAGAAATTAACGCTGGAGTTTAAATAAACCCGAACTAAGTATAGCTACTTGTATGAGAACGGTTCAATAGAGCAAAGGGCCTGTAGGTAAGCACAACGGTAAAGAGACACTAAGGCTGTTACAAAAGACGGAACAAATAACGAGATCACGGAAGCCACGAAGGCCTTGTAGACAAATTTTTTCTATATGCCGGCTTAGAAATTTCAGCTCCCTTTGGTTTGTAGTTGTGATTTATGTCAACTTGCTTGGGTGGTTATTTGCTTGGATACTTTGATTTCGTGACATAAAGACACACAACGACGATAAATAAAAATTAGTAACACAGAAGAAACATGCCTAATAAAACAAACCACCAGCCACTAGATAATATTTTTCGATCTTCTGTTGAAAGTCGATCGTTTGCAAACCAAAGGAGGCGAACAAATGTTGTCAGCGAAACGAGGAAACTCCAGGCTATGGCTCACCATTGCAAATTACTCGCTCGGTTGTCAACAACGATGCATAACCTCAGGGAGTGGCACAATACAATGACCAATGTATCTGGTCGATTGGTCCTTGGCCCAAAGGTTCGTTGTTGAAGAAAACAGCAGAAAGTTATAAAATACAATCTGCAAGTACCAGGTCGCATCGAAAAATAAAACTTGCATGCAATATTTCACCTTGGTGTGACAAACAAACCGATGCAAAAAAGTTTGCCAATCGCCAAGGATAGAACGAACCAGTTTACTGGTTACTCGCAGATGCCGTCTGCAAGTCATAAAATAAATGAGGAGACGGCCGTTTCCAGTGATTGTCAGCCACAGCGATGATACCATAGATGAGTAGGCAAACTTTAGGTTTGGCGAGCCACTTAATACAGCTGTCAGGTGTCTTCTTTCTTTCCTTGAGCAAGAATATTACATAAAGCGCAAAACCCGGCTCTTCACAAGCAAAGGCCTTCCGTTTATGAGAAAGTATGGCGGACAGTACCAGCAACACGATTGACTCTAAGTTCCAGTAGTGGTAATTTTAACGGAACCATTGGATACTTGGTATTCTCAGACAGGTGGGGGATCAACTTTTTTCCTTTCAAGCCTAATTGTAAATATCCTTCAATACGCTGAAGCCGTTCATAATGTTGTCAACCTTTTTGCACGTTCGATGAAGGACCTAATTTTAACTAGGATTTAATTAACACCGTATGCCTTGTAGACAGTATATCGGAAGGAACTGATAACTTTGCCTTTCGTGTTCTGCAATTTCGCTTTTACTTTCCCAAGGGAATGCTTTTCTGTATTGTAAAATACAAACAAGGAAACATTAGGAAATTAAAAACAGCTAAATTGAACTGGGAAAAACTATTTGTTTCCATTACATGAGGAATCGTAAATCTCTGCCTGGATTGGTCAAAAAGAAAATTTTTGGTTAAACATACGGTGCACAGTTGATTACATCAACTAAGGCTAAGAATTTCATAGAATTAAAGTTTTTGAGTTTGACAAACATCACAGGGAAAACTTTAACTTTAACTTTTTAATGAAATTGTGTCGCCCAAATACAAAAAAAGGGTAAGAATGAAGGAAGCGTTTTCACGGTGCAAATTTTGCAGTCAAGGCAAAAAACGACCAGTAAGTTGATTGTATATTTCGTCTGTACTATCCTGGATAAAATAATGTGCTGTTTGAGATTAAAGGGGCCTGTGACGTTAATTTGTTATGCCGATGCATCCAAAGTTTAGAGACGATTTGGCTTAAATTTAATTTCCCCGGTCCACCAAAAAAAAAGGAAAAAAAGAGAAAACAGAGTGGAGTGTCAACGTTTCGATAAAATGACATAACCTTATCCGTCAAAGTGATTTTCCAAACGGGTATCAAGATGTTCATACTTTTATCATGCCTAGAGACATTGGATTCTACATTTGAGCTCTAGATATGGGGAAAATACGAGAAGTTTGTTGTTCAGCACGAGGCAGGTGGAAAGACCCAGCTCTGATCGAAAGCCTTAAACGAACGCGCTCAACAAAAATTTTTTCAATCTTATTTGGTCATAAACTTTTAACACTCTTAGCTTTCTAAACTTTAAAAGACAAAGTGTTACCGATTTCGGAAATAAAATGGATATCCTTAGCGAAATACTCCAAGACATCTGTCGCATCCAGCCTCAGGTTCTTTGCCTCACACGTTCATTCACACGTTTTAATTATTTTGGTAAGGTCCTGTCCCATTTTGAGGTCTTTTATTTTTTTAAGCTTTGGTAATAAATTTAAGTTCAAAGATAAAAAGACACGCTCTCGATTGGAAACTTACTCGTTTCTTCTTTAAAGGGGCTATTGTCACCTGCAAAATGATATAATTCCATGATTTCGCAATAATGGCCCAAAAAGTAGAATGAAACCATTGACAATACCCACTTAAAACAGTTTTGAAACAACATAAAAGAATACTGCAAAAGGAAAGAGAAGCACGAATGAACATAAATGGACTCGGCCTTAACATTGATAGCTCGCATTACATTTGGTAATCTTGGAGAAAGGTCGGCCACGACGTTTTGGAAAGGTATGAGGGAAATCGCCGGGATAAAGGTCGTCTTGTTTCTCAGAAATCATTTAGTTGGTGATGGAACGATAGTTTATCAGGTAAAGGCATTCCTCATTACCATTTTCGAGTGTTGAAACTCGTGATTAAATAAAATATTTTACCGCAAACACCCTAAAATAACGTAGCCCCTTTAAATTGAAATAGTCTGCAAAAAAACTAACTGCATGGACTGTGGACGGACGGCTTTCCTGCATGTCATGCATGCATGTTTGCACTAAGCAATCGTTTATGCCAAACACTAAGAAAGGATTGAAACCTGTTGTTTCCGCTTCATAATTCCTCTTTCTTTTTCAGTTATCTGAGACAGGAAAAAATTTTCTTTGGTTCTTACGTTTGCAGGCAAAATAGTTATCGCAAAAGCTGGGAGTTTACCGGGTTTAGCACTTTTTTTTGCGTGGGTGTTAATTTTTGCGGATTTTTGCGGATGATACTT
This sequence comes from Montipora foliosa, assembly GCF_036669935.1. Lineage (NCBI taxonomy): Eukaryota > Metazoa > Cnidaria > Anthozoa > Scleractinia > Acroporidae > Montipora > Montipora foliosa. The sequence goes on along the minus strand of NC_090874.1, from coordinate 20,491,357 downwards.
GATCCGCAAAATTAGTCCCAGCAAGAAACAAAAGACACAGCAAAAATTTACTATCGTTACACAACCTAAAATACCTTTTAATCCACATACGATGGGGTAAAAAAGATCGTTATTTTGATATTTGCATTGACCATTGCATAGAGCGTGCTACAAACAAAACGACAAAGATAAAAGGTTAAGTCACTACTTTTCCAGTATCTGAGGGATAAGAAACGAAATCAAAGCAGGCAATAAAAGGTAACCATTTCTAAGGGACACTAAAATTCTGCAGTCTCGTCTCATGACTTCTATGAAGCAAGGGAAGGTCACGATGTTATGTCAAAAGGAAGAAATTGACCACGTGGCAGGCAACCACAAGGGTGCACGTGGGACCTTGTGTCAAGGTTCTTGTTTACATTGAATGAACTACAGGGAACAAGTGAAAATAGTTCGTCGCTTTCAGAGTATCAAGTAATTTTTAGCTGAAACTCCCCGGCTTTCCTTTTTCAATTATGTTGCAATATTTAACTGAATATTTACATTTCGTCGGTTTTTTCTTTTTTTGGGTCGGGGAAGCAATACTTGTCTGGAGCAAGGGTGGATTACATCCCTTCACTGAAGAACCAAAGGCAAAAAAGGACAACAACGCTTTCTTAGTCAAATTTCAAATGGTTTTTTATTACCTAAAGAAAGTAAAAGTATTAACGAGAACTCGACGACGAGGTAAATGCGACTAAATTTCTTGAGCTGTAGTGTTATTTCACAAAGCTTATTATACAAATTTTTGACAGATAATATTTAATAGTACATGTCAAAAAATATCCCAAAAACGTCGTTACAAAGCTTTATTTTGGCCGTTCGTTTGAACGAAAAATGCCAGAAAAA
>NC_090874.1:20481830-20490393 GCF_036669935.1 Montipora foliosa | reverse complement strand
TTAGCCTGTACCCGACACGTCACTTAGAAGACTTGCTAGTAAGCGTTTATCGATCCCTTCTCTGGCAGCAGACCAGCCCGAAAGCAATAAGTAATGTTACGAATGGACTTCTATGAAAATGTATCTTTGTATAACAATGATTGCTAAGAATTGATTTTTCGGAAAGTGGATGTTCCCTTTCAATGGCATGCGATCGCAGTTAAAGGAGAGGTTATGTCTGTCTCTCATTCGTAAACAACAGCTAATTTCGTACATGTTGCGCGCGCTTTAGATGTCATGTGTGGACCGAAATATAGGTGTTTAAGGGAAATTATTTCAAAATCGGTTCCAGGATATTTCTAGCGTACTTTAAAAAGCAAAAGGATGGAAATCACACCTTTTTGAGTACCAAATTATGTTTATGTTCGACTTGACTCATAGAAAGCACTGAAATGCCTTCAAATTACGTCATGCCGAAACCCCGCCAAAATCGAGTTTATCGCTGGCCATTTTCCATTCACAGCAGATCAGAGAATTAAACCCTTTTTTTTGGAAACACCATATTAAACGCAAACGATAGACGCCTTCCCGTTCCAATAAACAAAGTGACCGTACGCCAATACAGTGACAACCAACTCAGACAACAAGTTGCAATATTGTTGAGACACTTTCATTAAAAAACACTTTTTCTAACTTCCAATACTTGGCGTATCTAGAATTTAAACCATACCCACTTCTTCTCCCCTCTCCCCCTTTCAATGTTCACTGCTTAAGTTCCCAACATTTTTTTGTCTCGCTAGCAACACTGATAAGTGGGGAGGGGGGCTGCAGTGTGAGAGATAATAGGGAAATTAATAACGTCCCAAGAAGGTGAAGTGTCTCCACTATTTTTGCAACTTGTTGTCTGATTGATTGCAATAATTTTGCCAGTCCGGATTTGAATCCTATAGGGAAAGGTTTCAACGTAGAAAAGCAGGAACTAAAGAAACAATCATTAAATATCGTATAAGCTCTGAAACATTTCAGAAGTTTGCGCGCGAAGTGCAAAGCACAGTGTACCAAACACGAAAGGATATTAATTATTGACATACTGTAGCATCGATTTTCGAGTGTTTGGACTTATCATCGCTAACAGAAGACTTCGTTCCAAATACTAAAGCGAGCAAAGTATTTTGCACTGCAGATCTGATGCTCGGAAAGTTACACATAACTCGTATTATGTAACACAATTCCATTTATTGTGTTTCTTGGTGACGTCAACCGGGATGGTGGCGTTACAGTTGAAAACCGTATCTTCGAGGAAACAGCACAATTTAACTAGCACTTTCTTTTCTAATCAATCCAATACATTACCAGGTGATTCGTAATAAAGCTCACACAGTTAGAAATCCTGTACATATCGTCTATTCCATTTACCAACGGTCTACCATCCAAGCACGGTCTACCATCACAACAGCAAGAAATATGATATCATATTATTTTCTCAGTGAAAAGTTGTGGTAGACCGTGTAGACCGTTTCATATAAATGTCATAATGTGTAGCCGGTACAAATTTGTTCACTTTTGTATCTCATTGTAAAACAAATCTCGCAAAGGATTTAACACAATCGGGTGCTTTCTTTTGATCATTGTGCTCAGTCAATCATTCTAAAGAAAATGGAATTAGCCTGTACCCGACACGTCACTTAGAAGACTTGCTAGTAAGCGTTATCGATCCCTTCTCTGGCAGCAGACCAGCCCGAAAGCAATAAGTAATGTTACGAATGGACTTCTATGAAAATGTATCTTTGTATAACAATGATTGCTAAGAATTGATTTTTCGGAAAGTGGATGTTCCCTTTCAATGGCATGCGATCGCAGTTAAAGGAGAGGTTATGTCTGTCTCTCATTCGTAAACAACAACTAATTTCGTACATGTTGCGCGCGCTTTAGATGTCATGTGTGGACCGGAAAAACCGGAAAAAGGTGGTAGTACTGAAAATTTACTATTACGGTTCCCTTTATTCTGTATACAAAGTTAAAAGGTAGCCTTCAGGACTCCCTGTAAATTTGGGCGCAACATTGGAGCGTCTTCCAATGTCTGAGTGAAAACTTGTGGGACATGACCCAAATTTGCTTTTACGAAAAATAGACTTGACTACTTTCCAAAACTGTAGATGTCACTTTTTAGGCTCTGTCCACTTTTGCCGTTGACGATCTCTGGAGCAATGTGTATATAATGACTATTATTTTCATTATTCTACAAGTAGGTAAACTGTGTATCAAACAGGTTCAATCCCTTTTTTTATTTAACAGTCATGCTATTGACATAGAGTAATAGCAACCACAGCCTAAAAAGCCTAAGCTGCTCTGCACCTTCAGATATTATATGCTAAACTACCTGTACATGTATATGATTTTCAACTCAAAACAACTAAAATTTAAACCATCAAAGTATTATAAAGCCTGACTTTTACTTCTCAATGACACACATGTCCAATATACATGAACTGAGTCGGGTCGTCAATTGCTGTTGACGACCCGACTCACCGGATGTCGGGTCGTGAAGTTTAAAAAGAAGTAAGATTTACTGCCGGAAGTCGAACTGCCTAGAGCAGCTTCAAATATTTCGACCGATCGTGACGATCCGATCAGGTCGTGACGACCCGACTTTTGGAAGTGTCAGGTGGTGAGAGAAAGAAAATCTTCGATGAATAAAGGAGGCTGTGCTGCTCAAAAATGTTGTATGCTTCGTTCTCAAAGAGTAGCGACTAAAATATCGATATGCGCATAGAAAATTATAAACATCGACCAGAACATCATTCACAAATGTTGCGATTGTGTGCCCTTGATACCCTGACAACATGCTGTTATGAAACAGCAATAATGACTGACTGTAATAGCGCTCCGAAATGTTGAATGCTTCGTTCTTAAAGCGTCGCGAAATCGCCGTACACTTCCTCAAAATATATAGTGACTAAAATATCGATATACGCATAGAAAATTATAAACATCGACCACAACAGCAATCACAAATGTTGCAAATGTGTCCTTAATACCCTGACAACATGCTGTTCAGAGCTAATGACTGACTGTTATAGCGCTCCGAAATGTTGAATGCTTCGTTCTTAAAGCGCAGCCATGGAAGTGTCAGGTGGTGAGAGAACGAAATACTTCGATGAACAAAGGAGGCTGTGCTGCTCCGAAAATGTTTTATGCTTTCGTTCTCTTAGAGTAGCGACTAAAATATCGATATACGCATAAAAAACTATAAAAATCGACCAGAATAGCATTCACAAATGTTGCGAAAGTGTCCTTAAGAGCTTCTGCCTGAGTGACCGGGGCAGACTTGGAAATGAAGGTCGGCCGATTTCGCTTAAAATTGGTACACAAAGTACTTATGTCGACTTATGTAATATGCCAAAGTTTCAGCTTTAACGAATTTTTTTTTAGCCGAGTTCTGGATATCAGCCCCACAGGGGTCCCCAGAGGCTGATTTTCAGTGCAATTTTGGGCACTTTAAATCTCTCTTTTAGCAACATGAAATTAATTTCAGGCAAAAACAAAACCATCTTTGTAAAGCCCTATCCTTAGGCTTTTATGGGTAAGAACATTAGCTCGTGGAAATTTTTCGCTAGTCTGTGGCTGTCATCACAACTTGGTCATATTTGAAGCATATGGGAAGCAACCGGAAATGGCCTGTTTTTCAGACCAAATATTTTCCATGCCCATGTTTTATATCTTGAGGTCTTAGTATCCCTGCAAAGTTTAGCCCTTACTTTAGTAATGTCAAGAAAAAAATACTAAGGTTGAGGCTTTTTACTAAGAAAAAACTTACGAGAAGATGGCTAACCTGGCCACTTCCGGTTTAAAGTTTCAACAAAGCGTGTCTACAAAAATCAGTCATTTAATTTCGATTATCTTTTTTCCTTCCAAGTTATGGTTAAAAGAGATTCTGAAGTTGATTGTCACCAAAAAGACTTGCCGTTAATAGGAAATTTTTATGTGATTGTTTTAGGACCGATCAGATAGTGGTCCGACAGCGGTTATACATTTCTTGGAAGAAGTCTTGAAAATTACGGACAATAGAGCCGCTGCGAAAACTCTTTATTTACCTAACAACACATCTCTTTCCGGTAGATCACAATGCAAAATTGCATCTTTTTCGTCCAAACTGCAATGTTAAGTTTATCTCCTTTGTTCAACTCGTTCAACGTATCACGTCTGTGGCCCGCCTGTAATGAAGGGCTAATTAAATCAGGATATAAGCAAGCTTTGTAGTTCCATTCAGTAGTACTATAACCCACCTGTTTGGGCTTTAATATTTTCTGAAGAAAAAAGAACTTTTCGGTCTCTTTAAATGCAACCGCAACATCTGTCATGACACTACTTGAGAATCGTTTTGAACCTTTAAGAAATTTCGAATATGATTAAAGCTAATCGTCTAACACAAATTGCAGTCACTCTTCCAGTCTATTTGCAAAGTGTCTGGATAAATCCACTTACGAAAAACGCTTACCTGGTTTCACTTTTACAGACATTTTCCTTTCCTACAATCCCTTAAAAGTAAGGTAACATTAGAAACTTTAGCCCCAGCGATAAATTGGTCGCAAGTGCGTCGTTGCGAGTTAGATATACACAGGTCGATTAATACCGTGCGTTAGGAGGTCATTGTAGTTTGCTGGCTATGACTGACTTGGAATTCAGTTGTTTTCTCGTGCAGATTCTTCTCCTTGATATTGCAGAGAATGATTATGATAGAACTTGTATGAGAACCTCAATGGTATGATTTGTTTACTGAATATTTCTTCATGCCCAGTGCCCCAGTGTAAATGGCTCACGTATGTTGTAAATGATTGATAAGGACGTCCAACACGGTCCGTTTTCCGCCAATCCGCTAACTTGCTAGCAGATTACTCACGGGCACTCTTTCCATTTATCTATCAGTATTTTCCTTTTGTTGCTTTCTCAAACAGCACAGATCCATGGTGGCATCCATACTGCATATATATCCAAAGATAGGACAGGGGTGGAGTGGGTTATCTTTCCGGCAAAGACTACTGTTTTGGCAACTTGGGAAATAAAATATTTCAGCTTTCTTGGAGACCTTAAGGACTTGGGGGTTTTTTATGGCACCTGTAGCTGCAGATCACATGAAAAAGTAAGTCTTTATGGACTCACACTGAATTGCTGACCCTTAACTCTGGTTTCGGATATAAGAAGCTACTTAGGCGGTAATCACTCTGGATGGCCATTATGCATGCTGTAGGTGATAAGGTAAGTCGTCACAAGGCCTAGTCCCGCTCGTTCCTGCATGCTGAAGCTTAAATTGGTTACTGCTCTTCTTCTTGGACAGGATAATAATCACTGGTGCCCATTTATACATCTGGGTGGAGAGAGGCACTGTTAAAGAAATTTGCCTTCCCGAGACGACATGTGAACGCCCTAGTAACCAGGACCGCCCGATCCAGAGTCTAAGCCCGCTAACGCGCTATGCCAGTTCCTTTTTGTGTAGAATCCGAATGTAATGTGGACTTTAATCTGTCCTAAATCAACAAAATGCATCGGGGAAGAAATAAATGGCCAGCACTTTCAAAAGAAAGTGGACACCTTGCCCGCTGCTTTGTTTATTTGCGAGAAAAGAAACTATCTGCGATCTATTAATGAAACTAATTAAATCTATTAAGTCTGCAAGCGAATTTGTTTCATTTGAGTCCATTTGAGTGCTTTCGAAAGGCAGAGTAGCGAAAGTCTGGATTTCACAATTTAGTCTCTTGGGAAATCAAACCATGAGTATACGGTGCACCTCTTGGAAAGAAGTTGACATATGTGGGGCAAGAGATCTAGATAACAAGCCGTCAGAGCCTGCTGTGACTCTCCATTAGCGACATTAGATCGAGATGTTACGCACCTGCTAGTCAAAGTGGGTGCTGCTGGTAATAAACTGACTGCGTCACACAGAGTTGACAATTTTCCTGAATGGAAGTTAATTCTTAACCAAGCTGGCTTGTCTGGTGTCAAAAAACATGAATTAAAGACGATTTGTGATATGTCCACGTCACCGCCGAAAATTCACCTGTTTGCGTAAATATTCAGTAAACAAATCATGCCATTGAGGTTCTCATACAAGTTCTATCATTATCATTCTCTGCAATATCAAGAAGACGAATCTGCACGAGAAAACAACTGAATTCCAAGTCAGTCATAGCTAGCCAGCAAACTACAATGACCTCGTCACGTACCGTATTAATCGACCTGTGTATATCTAACTCGCAACGACGCACTTGCGACCAATTTATCGCTGGGGCTAAAGTTTCTAATGTTACCTCACTTTTAAGGGATTGTAGGAAAGGGGCATGTCTGTAAAAGTGAAGCCAGGTAAGCGTTTTTTGTAAGTGAATTTATCCAGACACTTTGCAAATAGACTGGAAGAGTGACTACAATTTGTGTTAGACGATTAGCTTTAATTATATTCGAAATTTCTTAAAGGTTCAAAACGATTCTCAAGTAGTGTCATGACAGATGTTGCGGTTGCATTTAAAGAGACCGATAAGTTCTTTTTTCTTCAGAAAATATTAAAACCCAAACAGGTGGGCTATAGTACCACCACCGCGCACCGGTGGCTCAGTTGGTTGAGCACCGGGCTGTCACGCGGGAGGACGTGAGTTCAACTCCGGCCGGACCAACACTCAGGGTCTTTAAAAAAACTGAGGAGAAAGTGCTGCCTTTGTAATTACATCTGCAAATGGTTAGACTCTCTAGTCTTCTCGGATAAGGACGATAAGCCGGAGGTCCCGTCTCACAACCCTTCAATGTTCATAATCCTGTGGGACGTAAAAGAACCCGCACACTTGTCGTAAAGAGTATGGCATTTAGTTCCCGGTGTTGTGGTCTGTCTTCTGTGTTGTATCATGGTTGGGAGGGTAAATGCTCGGAGAAATATTAGCTACACCAAGCTACTCTAAAAATCCGAGGGTAAATAAAGATATATGATATATATGATATGATATACTGAATGGAACTACAAAGCTTGCTTATATCCTGATTTAATTAGCCCTTCATTACAGGCGGGCCACAGACGTGATACGTTAGGTAAATAAACAGTTTTCGCAGCGGCTCTATTGTCCGTAGTTTTCAAGACTTCTTCCAAGAAATTTATAACCGCTGTCGGACCACTATCTGATTGGTTCTAAAACAATCACATAAAAATTTCTTATTAACGGCAAGTCTTTTGGTGACAATCAACTTCAGAATTTCTTTTAACCATAACTTGGAAGGAAAAAAGATAATCGAAATTAAATGATTGATTTTTTTCAGACACGCTTTGTTGAAACTTTAACCGGAAGTGGCCTGGTTAGCCATCTTCTCGTAAGTTTTTTTCTTAGTAAAAAGCCTCAACCTTAGTATTTTTTTCTTGATATTACTAAAGTAGGGGCTAAACTTTGCAGGGTTACTAAGACCTCAAGATATAAAACATGGGCATGGAAAATATTTGGTCTGAAAAACAGGCCATTTCCGGTTGCTTCCCATATGCTTCAAATATGACCAAGTTGTGATGACAGCCACAGGCTAGCAAAAAATTTCCATGAGCTAATGTTCTTACCCATAAAAGCCTAAGGATAGGGCTTTACAAAGATGGTTTTGTTTTTGCCTGAAATTAATTTCATGTTGCTAAAAGAGAGATTTAAAAGTGGCCAAAATTGCACTGAAAATCAGCCTCTGGGGACTCCTGAGGGGCTGATATCCAGAACTCGGCTAAAAAAAGTCGTTGAAACTGAAACTTTGGCATATTACATAAGTCGACATAAGTACTTTGTGTACATATTTTAAGCGAAATCGGCCGACCTTCATTTCCAAGTCTGCCCCGGTGTCTCAGGCAGAAGCTCTTAATACCCTTATACCATGTTGTTCAGAAACAGCAATAATGACTGAATGTAATAGCGCTCCGGAATGTTGAATGCTTCGTTCTTAAAGCGTCGCGAAATCGCCGTACACTTCCCCCAAACATCCAAGTGTAGCAAAAATCGCAGCAAGCTTCCTAAAAGCATCAAAAAATGGTGAATGGTTCATTTGTTGGTAGTGAAATTAATACCCAGACAACACGCTGTTCAGCTGGCTGTTCAGAAACAGGGATAATGATTGACTATAATATCGCTCCCAAATGTTGAATACTTCGTTCTTAAAGCGTAGCGAAATCGCCGTACGCTTCCTCAAGACATCCAAGTGTAGCGAAAATCTCCGCAAGCTTCTTAAAAGCATCCCAAATGGTGTCACATGCTTTGGAGTTTTCAGTGCCCTCACCTTTACTGGGTAAAACTTTTTATCTAGGATTTTATTCAGCAGTATTCTTTTTAATAAATGGGGCTATGGGACTTTTCCCGTAGCCATTTACTCCAATTGTTGATTGGTTCCATTTTTGCGCAGTAAACATAAGGTTTATTAATGATGAAATGGTTTTGCTTTGGCAGTCCATCGATTCGATGATGACTGTTAGACAGAGGGGTTTTTTGTGCATTTACGTAGGTGGGCCGCAAGTCCTGCATTTGAACGGCAGAGCCGCCCACAGATGCAGCATGCATGCCCCGTTGATGTTGCAAGAGTGTGT
>NC_090874.1:20451830-20456830 GCF_036669935.1 Montipora foliosa | reverse complement strand
ACTCGGCGGTAACGGTTATTGCCTCTTGGTTTTGAAAGAATAGATCCTTAAGAGCCTAGTGCCCGTTTGTTAATATAAAACATGTTCACTTGGTCAAATTTTTTTAAGTTTAAAACAAACATATTAGTCATATCCTTGTATTCCTGGTGAGCACCTCGTCAAGGTGTATTTAAGCACAGAAATAATACATGGGTTAGATGGGTAGTCCATACTGCGGCCAATGACATGACGGTAGATATGGAGGTGTCAACCCGAAGGATACAGGAGCTGGGTATGTGGACCCTGAAACAGAATGTATGTTAGTAGTTACGGCAGGGCAGTACACGGGCTGGCCTGGAACATCGTATGTCAGACGGACAGGGCCTCTCCGAAGCCTTTGTGGACTTTGTTCCTCAGACTCATTGGTTTCCAGGACGCTGGATGGCTCTGACTCATTGACTGCCTCAAACGTCACATGGACACTCTCGGTTGGTGCATCATCATTAGGTGGCTCTGGGACATCCTCCTGTTCACAGTGATAGTTGTTGCCAATAACTGGAGAGTCTTGGTTGACCCGCAATTCTTCGGAAGGGTGCGCACTATTACCGGGCCGGACACACGGTTGCAGTTGACTTGGGACAAATGATGGGATATCTTCATTGCTGTTGTCTTCGTCTTGGCTAGCCGTGAACGAGTCTTGGGCAAACTGCTTGTCCTTTGGCACATGCATCCGCTTACGTTGTCTACGACCACTTCGGGAGGTTTGAGAAACTGGTAGATTGGATTCGCCCGCAGGTAAGTAAGTACATGGTAGCAGTAAGTTGCGGTGTAGTACTCTGGATGGCTTGGCTCCCGATTCTGGTCGGACTTCGTAGACTGGCATGCCATTGCCCTTTTGCTCCACAACTATGTGCACCTCGTTTTCCCAGTATGACCTCAGTTTTCCTATTCCGCCTCGCTCACTCAGGTTTCGAACAAGCACTCTGTCTCCAGGCATAAGCACGATGTGTCGTACCTTCTTGTCATACTGTTTCTTTCCCCGCTGAGCATTCCGCTGGGCAGTTTCTGAAGCTATCTTGTAAGCTTCCGACATAGCATTTCGCCACTGTCTAACATACTCTGGGTAGGAACTGAATCCAGTGGGTGGTTTAAGGTTAAACATCAGGTCAACAGGGAGACGCGGGGGTCTGCCAAATAGAAGGAAAAATGGGGCGTAACCTGTCGAGTCATTCTTCGTGCAATTATATGCATGTACCACTTTGTTCAGGTGATCACGCCACCTTGACTTGTGCTTTTCTGGTAGAGTCCGGAGCATCGAAAGTAATGTCCTGTTGAAACGTTCAACCTGACCATTCCCCTGGGGGTGGTACGGCGTAGTTCTTGAATGACGAGTTCCAAGAAGTTTATCCAGATTGTAAAACAGTTTGTTCTCAAATTCACCGCCTTGATCATGGTGGATTGTCTCAGGGACTCCAAAACGCAAGATGAAATCGTTGTATACCCTCGCTGCTGCAGTCTTTGCAGACTTATCTTTGGTTGCGTAAACTTGAGCATACCGGGTGAAGTGATCCATCACTACCAAGATGTACTGATAGCCTCCTGCGCTTGCTTCAACATGGAGGAAATCCAGTGAGACCATTTGAAAGGGCGCTGTGGTGACAATTGGGTTAAGTGGCTCTCGCTGCTTGATCACAGGTGGTTTTTGTTTGCTGCATCTGCATACTTTGGTAACAAAGTGTGTGATATCGTTTTTCATGTGTGGCCAGTAAAATCTTGCTTTTGTCAAATCAAACACTCTTTCAGCACCCAAGTGGCCCATGTCCTCATGGAGTTCTTTAAGAATAATCCTACGAAGTTTCCGGGGTAATACAACCTGTTCGTTTGTGCTTTTTTTACGGTACAATACATTGTCGTTTCCTAGGATCAGTTTGTTCCACTCGAACAGCAGCCGCAGCCGCAGCCGCCTTACTTTCTCTGACTGAAGGTCTCTTCCCTGTTTGTATGAAGTGCATAACCCTGCTAATCACTGGATCTAATTCTTGCTCTTGCTTAAGGTCAATGTGCTGGTCTGTTGTAATAATGTTGTCATCGTCTAGGGCTGTAATCGAATCAGTTAAAGCTGTTAGCCACGGAAAGTCACCTCGACTTTGAAACTGCACGGAACAGATAGTTGCCTGTACGACCTCTAAGCTGCTTCTTTCACTGCACATGGTCATGTAATCTTCAATGTTCAGAGGCATTCGTGACAGCGTGTCAGCATCACTATTGGACTTGCCTGGACGGTATTTCACTTGGAACCTGAAATCTGCTAGTTCCCCAACCCAGCGTAAGCTGGTCGCATTCAGCTTTGCGGAAGCCAGTATATATGTCAGCGGATTGTTATCGGTATACACTGTGAATTTGGGTGCATAATATAGATAATCCCGGAATTGGTCCGACACTGCCCATTTCAAGGCCAGAAATTCCAGTTTTCCGGCATGAAGGTTATAGTTCTTCTCTGCGGGTGTAAGAGTGCGGGACGCATATGCGATGACTCTGGTTTTCCCATCCTGTCGCTGATAGAGGACCGCACCAAGGCCATCATTACATGCATCCGTGTGAACAATAAATGGTTTTTCATAATCTGGATAGGCCATAATCGGTGGATTAGTCAGATATCCAATGAGTTCTCTCAATGACTGTTGATGGATTTTTGTCCACGTAATTGGTGTTGCAGATGGTAACTGGCCATTCCTTTTGTCCGAGGCCCTCCTCACAGTATGCTTGGGTGTACTTTCAGGCTTTGGTGTGTTTAACAGTCCATACAAGGGCTTGGCGAGACAGGCAAAATTGGGAATATAACGACGATAGTAACTCAGAAATCCAATTAACTGTCTCACTTCCCCGACAGTCCTTGGTTTCTTTTCTGCAAGGGTAGTCACAGCAGTTATTCCACTGGGATCCACTCTATATCCATCTTTCGAAACAATACGTCCCAGGAAACAAACTTCTCTTCGAAAAAGTTTACATTTGGACGGCTTGAGTTTGATACCTTGCTGCCGGAGGCGCTTGAGTACTTTTCGTTTGTGTTCCACGTGTTCCTCGAAGGACTGGCTAAAAACGATGACATCATCTAAATAGGGAATGGCTATTTCATCCCTGAATTCGCCAAGGCAATGTTCCATGTATCGTTGAAAATTTGCAGGCGCATTTGTCAACCCGAAGGGTATGTGAACCCATTCATATAAACCCCACGGTGTGATGAACGCCGTGTATGGTCGGCTTTGTGGTGCTATGAAGCCCTGATGGTACGCCTTGCCCTGATCTAGGACGCTAAACCACGAATTACCACCTAAGCTATCCAGGGTTTCTTGTATTCTTGGAATGGGGTGTCTGTCAGGAACGGTACGACGGTTTAATTCGCGATAGTCCACACACAGTCGAAGAGTGCCATCCTTCTTCCTAACACACACTACTGGCAACGAATAAGATGATCGTGATTTGGTGATGAACAGTTTGTTCATTAGGTCTTCAATGTAGCTCTTCACTTCTTGATAAAGGGGCCGTGGGATTGACACGTAATTCCGCTGAACGGGTGTACTGTCTGACAATTCAATATCCATCTGAAGACCTTCCATGCACCCTATATCATCTTCATTGGTTGCAAATGAGGCGGCTTCTTCTTTCAACATCCGTTGTACTACTTCCTTTTGTTCCGTTGTCAGACTAGTCATGTCAACCTCAGGCACAGCATTATTTGGCTCCTTGCAAAGTCCTTCATCGTCTACTCCAGTAGGGGTACATGAGTCGTCTTTACGACAAGTTTCGGGCCCCTTCTCTTTGGCTAATCGGGCTTCCATGGGTGTAACAGACTTAACTAACTGCAATCTTCCCAGTGGGGTGCGGTTGGGAAGTGTAATGTCATGTTGACTTGTATTATGGACTTCAATATCAATTCGTGACACAGATCCCTTCTTAACAGTCTTTAGCGTTTCATAAATCTGGAAACCGGTTGGCCATTAAGCCATTTCATCAGGTTCGAACAGAACTGGTATCGTTGCTGACACAGGCCCAGTATTTGCCCTGCATGAAACATTAACAATCTGGCCCTTCGGGATGATAATGTCTCTCTTTGAAGTTCGGACAGTGCAGAGGTAATCATCACTTGGGGCTTGAATCAAGTTAATCAAAGTTTCCAGCTGCCTCTCATCACTATCTGGGAATCCTTTTTTGAAAGCACTTAAAATGTTGAATCCTGATGTAGACTCTCGTTCTTGAGTAGACATCTTTACTAATTCTTCAATGACATTGTAGCCCAATATTAGCATTTCTAGCCGATCAACTGTAATCAGAAATGGAACATGCACGTCTCGCACCTCCTCCGCCGATGAAGGAAGTCGCACCCTCACGTCAGCCCATCCAATGAAAGGAATCTTGGTTCCATTAGCTGCGGTTAGGTCAAGTCCTACACTGATCAGTTCTGATATATCCCCTCACCACTGTTCCTGGAAGTTTTTCCTCCAGCATGCCTCTTGTCATTATCGAGACCTGGGCACCAGTGTCCCATAAGGCAGTAACTTCATTGTCATCAAGTAAACACTTAACTGTACATTTTCTTCCAACTAGATTGACAACTTTTGCATGCTGTGTGGGTGTCAGGTGGCTGATAAATGCGGTTTCAAGGATTACTTGATTCTCTCTTTGTGACAGCTCCTTAATTGCTTGATAAATCGTCTTATGGGCGGACCACTGTTCTTTCTGGCATCTTTTAGAGCAATACCACACTGCCTGGCACTGGGAACAGCGTTGATAAGGGACTTGTGTTTCGGTTTTGGCGCAGCAGTTACATTGGTGGGACACATGTGGGGGCTCGGCTACTTCTGGTCCCGCACAAGTAGCCGTCTCTCGTTTAGCGATCTCTGTCCTGGTGACTGACCCTGTCGGCAACCAATGGCATAGTGGCTATCGCTCCCACATTTAAAACAGTGGTTACACCGTTCTTCCCCTTTCTCAAAGCAGGACTGGCATTTGGATGGTCGGGG
>NC_090874.1:20441830-20446830 GCF_036669935.1 Montipora foliosa | reverse complement strand
TTCATATTGGAGGTTTTGTGTTGTAAAGATGTTACATGTACTTGTGTTTTAAATAAATGAAGGCATTGATTGCACAGTTTGGAAGGCTTACATCTTTTACTGGTATGGGGGATTGGGGTTGGGGCTTATTCAGAAAGGTGTAAACAGTTCCACGATAAGTATTGGAGAAAAAATGTTAGATGAAAATTTGAAGCCAAGGCAAATAACCTCGATTTCTCTTGGCTTATGTGGTGATTATAATTATTAGTGAACATGAAAAAAGGTCAGCGTTAGTTATGAGTAATTTCAAAATTCTTTAATGATATCTTCAGCAAATACCTTGGTACGACAGTTTCCTAGGAAACGAGTTTGAATGTTGAACATTAGGATATGACAGTTCTTCCTAAGAAACAAGAAATGTTGAAACTGATGGAGGTAAATTTAAACCTTGTCATTAGCCTGCACGCAGGCGGTTGGATGGTCGAAAAACCGGAATTCGTAATGAGGTCGCCATCTTGGATTCGCGCGGCTAGGTCTGGGCCGGGTTGAGGGTCGACAAAGCGAGCGAGTGGAGGGGGGCGGAGAGGAGAGAGAAAAACCGCCTGCCCGAAAACCAGCCCCCTTTGAGTAGCACAATTTCGCAGCGTCCGCCGGTGGACGCTGTCTTCTGATTGGTCGGCAGACATGCTGTCAATCAACACAAGATTTAATATTCATATACCGCTCTTGTCACCATAGGCAAATTGATGAGCTCGAATGTCGATCGAGCGATTCAAAGTGCTTTAGATTTCTTGGCGACAAGAGAAAGGAGCGTTCTTCTAAAGCGTGAACAAAAACAGGCGATAGTTTACTAAATGGTGAAGATGTGCTGGCCGTGCTTCCCACTGGCTTTGGGAAAAGCATGATATGTACAGTGTTTGCGATAGCCGAAAGTGAGAAACTTGAAGGTCGTCCGGTGTCAGTGCTTGTAATTTGCCCACTCAAGAGCATCATATCAGATCAGATTGTCGAACTGGAAGGTTTGTGTTCGGCAGCAGAATTCACCCCAGAGAGCTCTAAGAAAATTATCGAAGATCCTCCTATCTTCATCTACTGCTCTCCAGAGCAAGCGCTGGAGGAACGCTTCCTTTCGGCCAAAAGACAGATGAAGAAAAAAATAACATAGTTAATCTTGTGTACGTAAATAAGTTTTATTATATCGTTAATCTCAAAGTTATTTTTCTTAACACTCGGCGAATCAAATCTTTCTTTCCCTACAAAGATCGCTTGAATCGTTCCCACAGATCGAAAGTTGTTTACAAGGCAAGTTGTTGGGATTGCGATGACTTCTACATCGGCAAAACGAAGCACCGACTGCAGGATAGAAAAGCTGAACATTTTGAAGCGCTCTCCAAGCATGAACACACATCAGATATTGCTGATCATATTATGACTACTGGACATAACATAAAGTGGGATCATTTTGAAATTCTCGCGTCTGGGAAAACTGATTACCACTGCAAACGAAACCTTGTTTACACAAGAATTGAATCCGACCTTAAATACTAATTGTCACTTTATTACAGATCGCTCTCAATTTGTTTTGAAATATAAATGTTTTTCATATAATGAAGGTTACTTTTGAAAATGTATGTTGCCACATACGAAACGTCAAGTTAGATTTCATAAAATGCATTGCTTCACTGTAAATCAAAACCGTAAATCAAAGCCGCAGCTGATCGCAAAGTGCACCGACAGGAATATTGCCCACTGTTTTCTCGCTGCAAAATTTTCAAACTTTTCGTATTCCGTATTAAACAAGAAATTGCAATGGGAAAAACCTACACTTACCGTTTGCTGCAGTTTCTGCCGGTTTGCTTACATTTCTTACGGCTTTTTTAGTTGACCAGAGCAAGTTTGTTTACAGCTACACGCTTCAGTGATTGACAGCCTTATTACAGTCTCTTACTTATTTGTCAATTATTGTGGCGTGACATGCAACCGGAAGCTCAAAAGAAAGTGGGCAGCTACCGAGAAAAGGCTGGTTTTCGGGCAGGCGGTTTTCTCTCCGCTCTTCCCACCCCCCACCCCGTCGTTTTGTCACGGGGCCCAGACCTATCCCACGCTCTTCCAATATGGCGTCTGATAGTGTTTCGTGGCGACACAACAACTACCGCCTGCAAGCAGGCTACCTTGTCATCTGCAAGAAAAGTTTCAATTTTTTTAACTTCTTTGCTTGAAACATTTGCCTTGAATTACAGATAAAATTACACTACTAACATTAGCTCAGGACGGAATATTGAGCATATATATTTCACTGCCTGCAATTCTTTATTTTATGTCCTATTTCCCAAGAACACTATCTTAAAGCACACAGTTACTACATATATGAATAATCAACATAATCAAGGGAAGTTTCTCATTATTTGATTCCTCTTATCTTCACCATTTGCACATGGTGGAGCATCATCGTCGTCATCGTCATCATCATCATCATCATCATTGTTACCGTCTATAAAGTCTTCAATGTCATCTTCATCGTCCATCAGGCAAACGTTGTGCAACACACAGGCAGCCACAATTATGACAGGAGCATCCTCAATCTTCTCAACCTCCATTTGTGTTTTCAGTTTCCTAAATCTACCCTTTAAAAGGCCAAGGGATCTTTCCACTACCATTCGGGTAGAGCTATGAACAAAGTTATATCTCTTCTGTCTAGTAAGACGACCATTGTCACGAAATGGGGTAAGCACCCACCTCTTCAAAGGGTAATATACAAAAATTTGGTTTTATCAACGGAGTTGATAATGTAAATTGGCCACCGTACAGAGATTCTAAAAGCTGACGTTTCGAGCGTTAGCCCTTCGTCAGAGCGAATCAAGGGATTATGGGTTACGTGTAGTTTTTATAGTAGAGTAGGAGCTACGCTATTGGTGGTAACATGGCAACGTGAAAAATAGGAATATATTAGTTAAATGAAAAGCGTTCGTTAATACCGTGAGGATTAAGGGTGCCGATTTGAAAGATGAATTTTTGTTCCAGATTCTTGCGGCTTTCCGTCGTACCTAGATGTAGGGAAAGGCCGCAGATAGCCATGTGTTTTTTGGAGTGGTTAGGCAGATTAAAATGGCGAGCGACTGGCTTGGATGCATCCTTGTCATTCTTCTCAACATCGCGAAGGTGTTCGCGGAATCGGTCACCTAGTCGTCTACCTGTCTCACCAATGTATAATTTATTGCATAACGTGCAGGTTATGCAATAAATGACATTTGCGGAGGTACATGTGAAACGATCGGTGATCTTAACGGATCGCTTAGGTCCCGATATCTTGCTAGTGTTAACAATGAAAAGACAAGTTTTGCATCGTGAGCGCGCGCATTTGAAAGTGCCGGGTTGCTCGTTAGTTTTGAGCGCGCTTCTAACTAAAAAGTTGCCTACGTTTTTGTCGCGTTTGAATGAAATAAGTGGAGGTTGCGAAAAGATTCTGCCAGTCTCGGGATCATTTTGGAGTAATTTAAAATTACTAAGAATGATGCTTTTGACTGCGTGATTATGAGGATGGAAAGTGAGGGTGAATGGAATTCTGTCATTCTTATCTTTTTGTGACGTTTGTAGTGATGACTGTCGATCAAATTGTTGGGCGCGATGATGGCCCGCTTTGACCACAGAGACAGGATAGCCACGTTTTTCGAAGAACTGGCACATCTCCTCTGATTTGCTGGAAAAATCGGAGTCATCACTACATAGACGTCGAAGTCTAAGAAATTGAGAATAAGGGATGGAGTTCTTGACATGTGATGGATGTGACGATGAATACAACAAATAACTGTGTGAATCAGTAGGTTTGTAGTGCACACTAGTACAGAGCACGTTGCCTCTAATAGAAACGTTGATATCTAGAAAAGCCAATGAAGTTTCCGAAATTTCCCAGGTATATTTAAGAGCCGGATGAAAAGAGTTGACGGAGGTTATAAATTGATCGAGTTCTTCTCTGCTGGATGAAATAGCGCCGATGCAGTCGTCGATGTAACGGCCGTAGAGTTCAGGTTTGGGGCCGTTGTACTGACTAAAAAATTGGTGTTCAACATATCCTACAAAAAGATTGGCATAGCTAGGTCCCATTTTTGTGCCCATCGCTACACCATTAATTTGTTTGTAATAGTTGCCGGCGAATGAAAAACAATTAAGCGTTAAAACTAGTTCGGCAAGGCGAACCTTGTTCACCCTCACTTTCCATCCTCATAATCACGCAGTCAAAAGCATCATTCTTAGTAATTTTAAATTACTCCAAAATGATCCCGAGACTGGCAGAATCTTTTCGCAACCTCCACTTATTTCATTCAAACGCGACAAAAACGTAGGCAACTTTTTAGTTAGAAGCGCGCTCAAAACTAACGAGCAACCCGGCACTTTCAAATGCGCGCGCTCACGATGCAAAACTTGTCTTTTCATTGTTAACACTAGCAAGATATCGGGACCTAAGCGATCCGTTAAGATCACCGATCGTTTCACATGTACCTCCGCAAATGTCATTTATTGCATAACCTGCACGTTATGCAATAAATTATACATTGGTGAGACAGGTAGACGACTAGGTGACCGATTCCGCGAACACCTTCGCGATGTTGAGAAGAATGACAAGGATGCATCCAAGCCAGTCGCTCGCCATTTTAATCTGCCTAACCACTCCAAAAAACACATGGCTATCTGCGGCCTTTCCCTACATCTAGGTACGACGGAAAGCCGCAAGAATCTGGAACAAAAATTCATCTTTCAAATCGGCACCCTTAATCCTCACGGTATTAACGAACGCTTTTCATTTAACTAATATATTCCTATTTTTCACGTTGCCATGTTACCACCAATAGCGTAGCTCCTACTCTACTATAAAAACTACACGTAACCCATAATCCCTTGATTCGCTCTGACGAAGGGCTAACGCTCGAAACGTCAGCTTTTAGAATCTCTGTACGGTGGCCAATTTACAATTTGATAAAACCAAATTTTTGTATACTACTTCCCCACCGACGCAGCACCACAGT
>NC_090874.1:20431830-20436830 GCF_036669935.1 Montipora foliosa | reverse complement strand
ATGATACCAGTTTCTTTCTCTCACCAAAATGTCTCAGCAAGAGCATCTCGAACAAATAAACCTTGATAGCAAGTGTCTTTGATCTTCTCACATTCCCTCATTTGAAGCAGTTCCCTTACCTTCGCCCTACTGCGTCTCTGATTGGTAACCGGGTCAATTGTCAAGTCCAATTTTCTTAGCAATGTTTTTTGTGTTTAAGGCGAATGGCTGGCCCCCCGGTAGGGTGAGTGCAATGGCCGCCAGACATAACGACGAATCCGTCAAACACAACGGTTCATCTCAAACGGGGGTGCACCAACACGCCAACTTCGCCGGGGAATCGAACCCTGCCCCTACCAACAATTAACAAAAGACAAACAGACAAATCGAAGAATTGCATCTAGGAGATGCCTCGCCTGACTTACACTCCTAAATGACAATTCGACAAAACGAGAAAAAAGACTCAAAAACAACTAGACAAACCAAAACGAGCACGACCCAGCACAAGGGTGAAAAGTGACCAATAAAAGGCCACCCGTCAACAGACTCACCCAACGCCAAGACGTTGGTTCACCTCAGAAAAACGGCCAGGGCACGCAAACACAGCACAAAACCAGAACTTAAATATGAACAACCAGAGCATCATTTTGAAACGAAGCCACCACACCACGAGCACCCCACTGACGGACAAAATAACGACGACTGCGGTCAGCCCGGAAACGACGGAAAAACAAAGGGAGATTAAACCGAACCCGAGACTTCACACGCTCCATAACATCAACAGCCGAGGGACGAACACCCCTAAAACGAAAATCATTCCGAGCCCCCCAAATACAAAACTAGCAGACATTCAACATTCAAAAACCCGAGGAACCACAGAAAACTCATCAGCCGAGAAACCAAAAAGCGCATGACGAACCAAGATAGAAGGACAAAGAGGAGAAGCCAAGAACATAAGTGATTGAAGCCACGACAGAACACTGACAGCCAGAGGACAGTGAAAGAACAAATGAGAAAGAGACTCGACAGGAGCAGAACAAAAACAAGCAGTAGAAAGAGCATAACCAAAATCAGCAAGCCTCTCGGCCGTGTAAAGGACCTCATGTGAGACTTTCCAACATAAATCAATAACAGGACGATCCAAATCAAAAAAGAAAAGCTGACGACAAGTAGAAGACCAATAAAGAGAACCAAACAAAGTAAAGAACTTCTCCTCACAATGAGGAGAGACAGCATTCTCGGACAAAAGAAACAAATAAGCAGACTTCGTAGACATAGTAGAAACAGGACAAAAATCAATACCCGAACCAATATCCAAAGAAGACGCCGTAAGGGATCCTTTACACGCCCGCCAAGCAGTCAACAGAGAACGATAAAACGGAGGAAGAGAATCCGGAGAAAAACAAAGCGGAGCAGAAAAAACAAGATGCGGAGGAGCGGCAAGCCGGGAAGAATACCAAAAAACCATGAAAGAGACCCAAGAAGACGGAGAAGAAACAAAACGACGAACCCACTGAACATGAAGAGCCATAACCTTACACTGAAAATCCACGACAGAAAACCCACCCAAACAAGAACACGACGAGCGACCAAATCCCGCTTACCGCTTCAGAAACATTTAAAAATTAACGTATTTAATTCAACACTGACCCACCGGGGAACATGGATAAGAGAGGCCACGTACCACACACGGGAAAGGGCCAAGGCATTGATAACAAGTGCCTTGCCCTAATAAGATAACGATCGCTGAAGCCAAGAGTTCAAAGCATTTTCCACCGCGGTGATACGCGGCCTCCAATTGTCCTCCTCCAGATTGCCCGGACCCAGAACAACCCCCAACACCTTCACCGACGACCAAGTAATGTTAACCGGTGAGTCAGTGCGCCCACTCCAACCACCCAACCACAAACCTTCGCATTTACCATAATTTAATTTAGCCCCAGACTCCTTCTCGTACAAAGAATAAACATCAAAGACAGCCAAAATACCAGGAACAGAAGAAACAACCAGCGTAGCGTCATCAGCATAGGCAGAAACAACAGGCAAAGAAGACGAAGAACCAAGAAGAGACAAACCAGAAATTAAACCACTGGAACGAATATTACAAGCAAGTACCTCGGCAACTAAAACATAAAGGAGGGGGGACAGGGGACATCCCTGCCTCACCCCACGAGATAACTTAAAAGAATTTGAAATATAACCATTAACATTAACACAACTACTCACATTATTGTAAAATAAATTAACCCACCCAACAAACGACTGCCCAAAACCCATAGCCTATAAGGTAGAACGAAGGAACGTCCAATCAACCCTGTCGAATGCCTTTTCTTGATCAAGAGAAAGAAGAGCAGCAGGAGCACCAGAAGAAGAGCAAAAATCAACAACATCACGAAGAAAAGCAACATTTTCACCAATAAAACGGTCAGGAACACCACAAGACTGATCTTTATCAACAACCAAATGAATAACCTTAAGAAGACGAGCAGCAATAGAACGAGAAGCAATTTTGTGATCGACATTCAACAGGGAGATTGGACGCCAGTTTTTGGGATCAAGACGATCCCCTTTCTTAAATGATAAAGTAATGATACCCCGGCGCTGAGAGCGAGACAACGAACCCAACCCAAACGCAGAATTCAAAACACAAACTAAATCAAAACTTAAAACATGCCAAAATTTTAAATAGAATTCCATGGGAAGGCCATCACAACCAGGAGCTTTACCACGGGCCATACCCTGAAGAGCCGCAAAACACTCCTCCTGGCTGAGAAGACCTTCGCACACCTCACTATCATCAAAAGGAAGAACCCGGCGAAGAAATGTTAGAAAAAAGCTCAGCACGAGCATTGGAGTCACAAAGAGCAGCAGAGAAAAGATCCGAATAGAAAGAACGAAAAACATCACACAACCCATCCTTATCCGTAACCAAAGTACCATCACTAGCTCTCAGCGCCGAGATATTACGGCCAGTGCCGTTTTTCTTTTCGAGCCGGAAGAAGTAAGCAGAGGAGGACTCACCCTCCTCCACCCACCTCGCCCGGGCACGAACTTGAGCACCACGAGCAACCTCAACATCCATAGCACGAAGACGAGACAGAGTAGAAAGGTATACAGGAAGGAAAGAAAGACGACCAGAATCAATATGACTTTTAAGATGAGCAGCAAGACTAGACAAAATATTACGTTCAACTACTTTACATTTACCACGATCTTTACAATAATTAATACTTATACGCTTAATATGGGATTTGCCGCTGTCCCACCACCTAGTAAGGGAAGGAAAAGAAGACTGACGAGACTGCCAATAAGACCAAAAAGTTGAGATGAGGTCGATATACTCGGCCTCATCCAGAACAGAAAGATTGAGCCTCCACAACCCCGGACCCGGAGGAACGGAGCTGGGGAGAGCCCATGAGAAAGAAATAGCACAATGATCAGAAAAAGGACATGGTAGAATGTCTACAGAAGACACATAAGGCACCCAAGCATACGGACAACCGATGAGGTCAATGCGCGATGCAAGGGCCCCTTCGGGCCGGAACCAGGTAAAAGCAGAATCATTTGGGTGCCTTTCACGCCAAATATTCACCACACAACAATCCGAAAACAACGCTGACAACAAAGCAGAACTTTCACGAGAGACATCAAAAGGACAAGACCCACGGCGATCCCGAACACGGTCCAGGACCGTGTTGAAATCACCGCACAAAAGAGTAGGAACAGCAGGATCGATAGAGTCAACACAACGAACCAAAAAAGCGTCACGATCAGGATTACGGTTAGGAGCATAAATAGAAGCAACCCGAAAAACAGAACCACGAAGAGAAACCTCAACCAAAACAAAACGACCATCAAACTCGCAAACAACAGACTTACACTCCAAAACCGAACGATACAAAGCAACCACGCCACGAGAATGATTTGTACCAAAAGAACCAGCACACAAATAACCAAACCGAGAGAACCAAGAAAGAAGATCATCATTAGAGACTGCGTGGGTCTCCTGTAGACAAACTACCGATGGAGAGAGATGGGACAACCACCGGAGAAACCCAAGACGCTTGTCACCATCCCTCAACCCATTAACGTTAACAGAAATTACAGTGAGAGCCATAATATAACAAAAAAGTAGTGACAAACCCATGACAAAAAACTAAAAGGTGGCGAGACAACGCTAAAATTAACGGCGCCTAGCAGGGCTAGGCGAAAAAGCACGACGACGAGACCTATGAGGATCCGGGCTTAGAGGAGGCCTCTCGTCCCCGGAACGGGACCGAGAACGAGAGGACGGACGGAGAGCCATCCCCGAGCCAGAACTACGAGAACTGACCCGGGGAGGAAGAGGAACGGCAAACGGGGGCGAGGGCTGGGCAGAGTCCCCAACCCGCCTTGAAAGAACAAGATCATCCGTGGATGACGGAAGAGTTGCCTTTAGCTTCTGAACCAAACTCGCCGTCTCTTCCCTTGACACAAGAGAGGGATGCAACCCCCCCGAACCATTACGCTCAACTTTGACCGGAAGTTTGGACCTAACAGGTCTAGAGTCCACCAAAGAGGCCGGAGCATCATCACCCGAGTCCACCCCATCTCCTGAAACACCCGATGATGATTCAACGGATAATACAGACCCCGAAAGGGGAGAAAAAGAGGGGGAGGAATCCAACACCTCCTCCTGAGGCACACCCACCTGACCGGTGGAGGCCTCCAAAACACTGACAGAACCCGGGCTAGGAGAGGGATCCAGAACCCTCTCCTCAGCACCCCCGACCCACTGCCCAGCAACGGCTGGCTCACCATCTCATCTAGCTCTGTCTCTATCGTCCACACACATGGACTCAGAGCCCAACACAGAACCAGAACACTGCGAAAAAGACGCAGAGCCCACCCCCCCAGACGCAACACCCCCGGGGCCGGAGCCACCAGGGAGGAAGGATCAGGGACAACCAAGCCCACTGCAGGCTCAACACCACTAGACACAACTGGCGCGGCAACATTACCAGCCGCAGCCCCACCATTCA
>NC_090874.1:20409330-20414330 GCF_036669935.1 Montipora foliosa | reverse complement strand
TATCCAGGAATTCCCGAGAGAGTGGGGAAAGGAGCCTAAAAAGAAAGGCATCATGGGAGCCAATGTATTTTGCTGTCGGGCCGCAAAAATCAGTCACGCCACAAAGTCTTACGTTTTCCGCAGTTTCATGTCTTGTCAATGCATACATTGTTTTCTTGCTTAAAATAGTTTCATCCAAATGTTCAAATCCCGTATCGATGTAACAGTCGCCATTCATAAGCATCGTGTTCTTACGTATCAAGACGTGCGAAGCATATCCAAAAGCGTCTTTGTAACGCATGCGCCGACCGAGGAAAATGAAGACTAGTTTCCAGTCCATCCTCAGCCTCAGAGCTTTGATAAAAGCAGGCTCCTCCAGACTTTCGAAAAGGATGTGAATTGCCTCAACCTAGTAGCAGGTGATAAATAGCACGAAGAGTACGTTAATAAGACCACTGTAAGGGGGAAAAAACTGCTGTTTACAACATGACCTTGATCTTGGGTTATATCCTGCTGAGGGACTTTATTTCTTTTTCCTTTGGATTTCAAAACTATGTTAAAAAAACACCAACAAGTTCTAAGCCTTAATTTAAAAAAGACACTTGTTTATTTTAACTGGAATTTTCCAATTTAATGGTCAGCCATTATTAACTCTAAAATCTGACGTCAAAGACTCACTAGTTTAAGAATGCAATGTGTTTGTACCCGACTAAATTAATATGCAGCACGGGAGTTTCGGGCTTTCAGATTTTTAAACTCGTGTTTTGCATGCGTATATAATAAACTGCTTGTACACGCTGAAATTTTAAGCCTTGAGTAAATGACGTCACTTTTCCCTAGATCCCACCTTCTGAGGTCCAGCCGGTCAGTTTTGAACGCGAGTAATGGCGACGGTGAAATCCAAAACTTACACTCAAATAAAACAGCCTTTGGATAAAAATCAAGGCTCAGAATTTTGCCAGGCGGGTGTTAAGCAAACACACTTTCAAAATCTGAAGAGAACGAGGAAGTGATTTTCTTAAAGTCATAGTACCACTTTAAAGGAAATTTATTCACCCCACCAGGGAAATAAATGATTTTATGTTGCTTGTTAGTGCCAGTCTCCCAGCAAGTGGTTAGGGGTCATCCGGGACTTAGATCATCCAATACTTAAGAAGATGAGGCCACGTTACTGTCCTCTTTTCCACAACTCGAGCTCTCCGAGCAGTTCGCCATTTGTGTTCGTGCAGGCCGATTTGGTAGGATATTTTCTTCTTGACTACGGGAAAAGAGGTTTGTAGATCCAAAATCCAAGAACGGACGCCAAACAAGTTAATATAGACATTAGGTGCGGTTACACTCACCATGGTAAATGCCATTTCCCATGGTAAATTATCCCACGGTGCCTCACACTTGGGTTTTAGTATACCGTGTTAACTAGGGGTCACACGTTACGAAGATTACCGAGGTAAAACGAAATCTCACGCAATTTTAATCACAACTTCATCAGCATAGCGATTGGCTCTTGTACCTAGGGCATCAAAACACCCTTCCAACTTCCCACGTGAAATGTCATGGGCGCTTCCACTGATCTTTTTGACGTATCCATGGATATTTAACACGGGAAATTTACCTCGGGAAGCGTCGGTCACACTACTAAATACAGTTTCCCGTGGTAAAAAGGCAATTTACCACGGTAAAAGTGCCCCGTGTAACCGCACCTATTGTTGTTATTCTGAGGCGAATTATCGCCGCAAAGTAGGGCGTTTGAGGTAACTTGATGGCTTGCAAATCTTCGCCATGTGCTTTGTTGGTTGGCCATTCCTTCGTACGAAGAATGGTCCAATTTATTGAACGTAACCACTACAGTGGTTTTTATTCACGCACGTTCGGAGTTGATCACTCGTGCAAGGTCGAAACGATCGGAATCGGGGGGAGAACAGTGGACAAACTGATCAAGTTTGATTTACAAACGATTCGGGGTACCGCCCCCACTGTTGTAATTATGGACATCGGCTCGAACGATTTATGTGACAAGGACGCGGACCCGGACACGGTCGCATGGTCGATCCTCGCCCTGGTTGAGCTTCTGTTAAAAGAGTTACAGCTACGATGTTTTGTATTATGTCAAGTTTTGTCCAGGAAAAACCAGCCATTTTCGGGATACAACGAAAGGGTCTGGCATTTGAATGGCTTACTGAAGGAAGCGGTTAAAAGCATTCCCGGGGCGAAATTCTGGGTACACCGTGGACTATGTAATCCTTCGCGGAACATTTTTACCGGGGATGGCATTCACTTGAACGAGGAAGGCCACCAAGCGCTTTATCGAAGCTATCGAGGAGCCATTTTATTTGCCCTGAACGGTAAAGGAGATGGGCATATCCAGAGTTAAATCCATTATGTGTTAAATTGCATGTACATCCTTGCTCAGTTACCATAGGGCTTGTATTTCAGTTCTCCACTCATTGTGAATGTCATTTTCCTGTTACTTAAGTTGAGGCAAAACCTAACAAGGTTTTCGGAGTGGTAATGTTTCTACAACTATTGCATATCACCATTTTTAAGGGGCAAGAGTTAATGTTTATTGTCCCAGAGTGTTATTGTTTGGTTTAGGGGAAGGGTTACCCCCCCCCCCCCTCTACCACTTATCTCCCGTGGTACTGTGTACCGTGAGACCGTGTCTCAGAAGGTTATTGGTTTAGGGGCTGTGCCCCCCCCCCCCCCCCCCACCCCTTTCATCTCCCGTGGTACTGTGTACCGAGAGACTGTGTCTCAAAGGTTATAGCTTTTAAGAGGCTGTGTTACCCCCTTTATCTCCCGTGGTACTGTGTACTGTGAGATGGTGTCTCAATATGTATTGTTCATTAACGGTTACTTTGGTGAGGGAGCGCTCAGATGGGGTCACTGCCCCTGCGTTAAGTGGTGTACCTAGCGCTTCTCATATGGGTGCAAGTGTGCGGTGCCTGGCATGATAACCTTTAGGCAGGGGCTGCTTGCCTCGAGCCAATCATGCAATTGCCGTGCCGCAGGGATAATAATAAAAGTCAACAGTAGACAGACAGTATTTTCCTATTAGATGGGGTTTTCCGGCTGTTGGGAGGAATACATATTCCGCCCAAAGTCAGAACTTTCTTGGGTTGATATCCTTGTAGGATTATAGCAGATCACGAGGGACCTACACTAAATAATGCTAACCTCTGTTAACAGACGAGTATGCCACCAAAAAGGAAGGCAAGCTATGCGACAAGAGCTGCCCAAAGGAGACGGGTGGCGGAAAATAATCCTCACCCGAGTCAACTAACGGCGCACTCAGCTGCACGACAGAATTTGCAGATCTCAACCGAGGCGAATCCACCAACAGCACAAGGTGCGAGGAGTGTAAGTGCTAACTGGTTGGCAAATTTGGGGACGACTATCGCCGCGGCAGTCCAGAAGAGCTTACAAGAGGCGGGTATCATTGTGAACTATCCCCAAGCTGCAAGCCAGCCGGACATACAATTTATCCCAGACCCACCCCAGAACAATAATATGGGCAGCCGCCAACAAGATGGATCGGTGCTGGCCCAGACGCCCGCACAAGCTACAATTCAACAAGTGACGTCCAACCTGATCGAAGGAACGACGCAGCCTACAACTAGTAAGAAGGTTAAAAAACAGATCTGGGGTAAGGAGTATGTAGATTTTGCTGTTATCTTTCATAACAGCACTAGTGATGATGATCAGTATACTTTTAGGGTCCAAAATAGAGTCCGCACAAGCTTGCCAGGCTAAACTTCAAAGGTTTTTACTGTTTTGTGAAGACATAGGGGTTCCCATGGCTCCCGAAAAAACTCAGGGCCCTTCCTCGGTACTCACATTTGCAGGCATTGAATTGGATTGCCTCAAATTCGAAGCCAGGCTTCCTCAAGAAAAGGTTGACAAATGCATAGAAGGTATTGAGAAGGCTCGGGGTCGGAATAAGATCACACTTCGGGATTTGCAATCCCTGATTGGTTCCTTGAATTTTGCCTGTTCAGTGGCTGTCCCCGGTAGAGTATTTCTGCGGCGGATGATTAACTTGACAATTGGCAAAAAACACCCCCATCATTTCATTCGGGTTACAAAAGAAGTAAGACAGGATTTGCAAATCTGGGAAATGTTTTTACAATCTTTTAATGGCAAGTCGTTTTTCTTAGAGGAAGCTTGGACAACTTCAGGTCAGCTGCGATTTTATACCGATGCAGCAAAATCAAAAGGTTATGGCATAGTCTTTGGGAGCCACTGGGCATATGGTGAATGGCCAACAAATTGGAAAAATGAGAGGGATATTTCTTTTCTCGAGTTTTTTCCGATTGTTGCCAGATTAAGCATGTGGTGTCACGAGCTACGGAATAAGAAAGTTTTATTCATGACAGATAATGAGAGTGTTGTTCATGTTATTAACAAGCAGACATCACGAGACCCGTACTTGCTTTCACTGATTAGAAAATTGGTGCTCATTTGTTTAGGGAATAACATTCTATTCAGGGCAAAACACATACCGGGTGTTCAGAATTGGCTCGCTGATAGTTTGTCTCGGTTACAGGTCAACAAATTCAAGGGCATGTATCACGGGATGGATCGGGTCCCGACTCCCCTACCCGAACATTTGAGGCCGGAGAATTGGGAGACACCCTAACACGCTTGCTGGAAGCTAGCCTCAGTGCCTCTTCTTTGTCAACGTATAGACGCCCTTGGGAAATTTTACGTCAATTTAAAAATGAGAGATTACCAGCATCAACTTCGATCTTTCCCCTCTCTAGTGACAACTTAGCTCTGTTTCTGGCATTCTTGGCAGAGAAAAACTATGCAGGGTCTACGGTTATGACCTATATATCGGCTCTGAGTTCAAAACAGCCTCAACTTACAATTTTTGTAGATCCTCATAGTATATTTCTTTTTCCCGTATTTTGGCATGAAATTATTGTACAGTCCATATACCGTCAAACGTTAACATGAAATGTCGAATTTCGTTGAGAAAGTCCGAAAATTTTGCCCAAAACTAGCCGCCCTTACAGACCTAG
>NC_090874.1:20371830-20401830 GCF_036669935.1 Montipora foliosa | reverse complement strand
GGATTCTCCAAAGACGTCATTGAGACCATAGTGGCCAACAGCAATACGCTATACATGTACCATGCAAATGTGTTTTCTGTCATCAGCAAGGCTTGCTATTACTGCTTAAGAAATCTTGAACAAGATTTTTGGAGACCTCCAGCCATCAAACATGTCCTCTATGAAACATCTGAAACCATGATTGCCCCCTTGCCCACAGAGGATTTCCCAAGCCATGCTGTTTGATGAGCTTTCAGATTGCGAGGAAAATGATTACCTTAGGATTAGCCCACCTTATTTTAAACTTAAGTCAGGCTGGGCTTTATATCCCCTTGTTTGGGAAATCATTCCTGCAAAATGTATGAACTTCAGAAAGCTAACATCTGCCGGACTTTGAGTTCAGTGAGTAACATATCTTAATTCATTCAACATATTGTTAATTAAATGTGAAAACCTGCTCAGCTGGGAGCATGTATTAAAAGTTATCATAAATCTAGGAAAACAAGATATACTATGACTGACATTCTGTTGAAATTGCAGATAACTTTTTTCCAGTGGATAATTAATCATAAAATTAGCCAGCCAGTGTTTAAATACCACTCATCCACTGAATAAAGCTATCTACCAATACAACCTGTCAAACATAGCCCCTACGATAAACAGCCAAATATAATTGCATTATAAAAATGGTTATAAAGAGAGACAAAATTAAGGCAAAATTAAGCTTACTTGGTTTGACCATCCCAATGTTCAATGGCAGAAAAAAAAAATTGGCTATGCAGCTTATAAGTCGGTTTTATAATAGAATTTCATTAAAAGAATATGCCAAGTCCGGCCTGTATTTAATACATTTGTTCAAACAAAATGTAAGCGAAAAGTAAAACTTAAAAGAGCGAATAACCCGCGATCAGGCTCCACCGTTTTACGCGCGCGGGGAAACATCGTTTGTGGCGATCCACAACTCGCACTCATAATTCAAACAGAGCAACACTCTCGACCTTGTATCATAATTTTATTTACGAAGACATTTTAAGGAGAAGACAGAAGTCTGCAAATCTAATGAGGTTCACAAGTATGAAGTAAATCGTTAACGCAGCAAAAAGTTTGATTCATCTTCAAACCAAATAATCGGTGCTTCACCGTCAAAAAAAAAAAAAATCAAGTTCACGTAGCCTTTTTAAACAAAGGTTATTTTTAGGAATGATTTCCGTACAGGTCCCTACTTCATCATGCATGCAGAAGAAATTAATGATTCATTCGCGCTATTGTTTTGTAGAACAATACGTGTCCGTCCGTCCGTCGGTCCATCCATCCATCCAAGAGAATCGAATATATACATGGCCAATTTGTACTTACGGGATGAATAAAGATGGATCTCATTTCTCTCTCCCTCCCTCTCTCTCCTCTATTCCTACATCGCCCACACCGTTACTCGTACCACTGTAAACCTCTGGATTACTTGTCCCTGTCATTGACCACTGAGCTAACGTATCAAGTTGCTAATTCACACCATGTAAAGGATATTTATTTTGAATTCTGGCTGACTATTTACATAAGAATGATACGTAATTATATACACGTGCCGCACCGAGCACCTACAACCGTACTTACACGTTGCTGTTCAGGGATCCCTGTTTTACTACTCTTGAAATAACCTATCCCTTTACTAATGCTAACCATAACTCTAATTACGACTAAAGGCACTGTTTAAGCTTAAGGTTAGTCCCTGTGATAGTTTTAGGCATAGGGTGGTGCAAAGAAAACAATTTACTTTTCGTCTTCCGTGTCTAAAACCTGTGTGGAAACGCAATCAGTTGGCAAAGACAAAGTGCATTGGGAGATGGATATGTTTCGCGATGCTCAAGAAAAAACTGCACATGATGGTTAACCTTCAATCCGCCAGCACACATAATTTTCTGACAGTAAACTTTCCTTGAAAAAATATTAGCCCTAGCTACCTGTAGCCGGAAAGTTTACAATTGCCTACAAGACAAGGGCTAACATCATCTCACAGTTAACCATCGCCTAAACTTCGTCGACCCAGACAAACGAGCCCACAGCAGGGCATTGAAAAGACATGATGGGGAGTGAAACGAAGTATGCCTCGTAGGGGAACATTCCATGGATCTCTACCAAAGTTATTTACTTGGAAGTGTCATTGAGCATATTGCCGATCTCTACAAAGAGCGATAAATCGCAAAAGCCCACTAAATGCACCGTTCGTGATCCTGATTACAGGAAAGGAAGAACACATACACTTTGCAGTGTCTCGGCGAATTCGCAAGCAGACAGAAAGAACAACTTCACGATAAAAAGAGCAGGTAGCCATTAAATTTTTATGATACTACTCTTAGTTGGTCTGTTTGTTATGTTTGAGAATCTGAACCCTATTAAAACGATTGCTTGAAACTCCACTTTCGGTTATTCTAAAATTAAAAAATGGGTAAAATTTCAGGAAAAGTGCCGAGATTGCAGGAAAAAAAGTTCCATTTTCCGTACTTCAGTCAGAAGTTCGACCGGTTTTTTTTTGGCCAAATGCATAAATGGCGGCCAAAAATGTATTCTTTTGTTTATGTGCCAATCAGACTCACTAGCCTCGCTCTCAAGCAACATTTCTTTGGCATTACGTGACTCCAGCCATTGCTATTAATACGACAACGAGAACCTAATTGCAGGTGGTTGGCAAATGCGAATATCAAAAGAAATGTAACGTCAATGTTTGTAAACCGTAAAAGAAATATCGCTATACAAAAATTATTTTACGCACCATTAGGGACCTTTGTGTACTGCCTCAACAGAAACAGCAACAGCAACACTGCACCAAAAGAAATGCTTAATGTCAGTTTCTGTGACTTGATCATCTTGAGCAGCAAATGCCTAAAATGGGAAGAAAGTGTAATTAACTAACTGAGGAAGACTCCGGCGCAATAGTAGGGAGCTTACGCAAGGACAACGATGACGGCTACGGGAACGCCACAAAACAATGGGTTTAATGAGCAAAATCAAAAGATCTGCACGCCCTGCACGTGCGTTATGCATTTTGGTACATTTCTTCGCGTCCTCGTCCTGACAACGACGTCAATTGACCAAATTTGAGGTTGTGAAGAGGACGTGAGAACCTGATGAAACATTTTATAATTTTTCCCAAACAACCACACCGTTCATGCCAATTTTAGTCCTGCAATGTTGATACACACTTTCTTTTTGAACGACCTAGGGTTATAACGAAATTGTTACATTAACAGGAAATAATGTTTTTAGGCGACGTTCAAGGGCCGGTTGCTCGATGCCTGGTTAGCGCTAACCGTGGACTAAGAGGTATGAAAACCTATAGGTGTCCATGGTATTTAACGCCGGTTAGCGCTAACCATGCTTCGAGCAACCCGGGCCCGCAGCTGGTTGGCGGCGTCGTCGTTCTGCGTAAGCTCCCTAGTGAGCCTTAGCAACGACGACGGGAACGGAAACGAGAACGTCACCTCAAAACAAATTCCCGTTATTGCAATCAGTTCGAGACTATTCTGCAAGAATATTTTCGATTTCATCACAGGGGTTCTGTTCAAACTGTGTTTGCGCAACTTGCATCTTTCTTTGCAATTTTTCTTCTCTCTCCACTTTGAATTTAGCTCATGGTTAGAGTGCTCGGCTCCGGATCGAGTGGTCCGGATTCGGGTCCTGGCTGGGGACATTGTGTTGTGTTCTTGGGCAAGACACTTTACTTTCACGGTGCCTCTCTCCACCCAGGTGTATAAATGGGTACCGGCTAATTTAATGCTGGGGATAACCCTGCGATGGACTAGCATCCTATCCAAGGGGGAGTAGAAATACTCCTAGTAAGTGCCGGCCTGATGGGCCTTCTGGCTCGTAAGCAGAGACTTGACTTTACTTTTCTCAGCTAAAACAGAAGTGAACGAACGAATGAAAACAAACATGGCAGCCGGCTATTTAACCCGCGAATCTTAAGTCCAAATATGGGCGGACGGCTAACATGAAACCGCCAACTGCAAACCGCGGCTTGCCGTTTGTGGTAAGATCGCAAAACCTCGATCTAAGGTCTCTAATAGCTAATTCACCTTTTGAGCGTCAGCTTTCACATGTAGTATCACGTGACTTTTTGTGTAAACAAACCGCGAAAGTTCGGACATTCGAGCAGATCGGACATATGAATGTTAGTTTCTTTTTGTGTGGGACTTTGAAGTGACCCAACAGAGACACTAGTTACTTCCATCGTTATGATTTGGTGTGGAACGTGATAGTTTTACTCTCCTATGTCGACAAGATTTACGGGGGTGAGTCAGGTTTTTTACAGCTAGGATCGCTAGGCGGACGAAAACGAAATGTATTCCTTGCATTATGTTATTACGAATACCTCCATGTATTAAATTGTCATATATTTGTGCACTTTGAGGTCAGTAACGAAACAGAATGAATGTGATTCGAGTGTGTGTAAATCTAACCTCCTCTGTCAGTGGGCCTTTACTAGTTCGAAAACGACGAATAAGTCTAGCGAACTTCAGCAAGCAGTCCTGTTAGCAACAGTTCCAGGTTCAACATGTCTAAGCAGATGACTATTAAAGAGGGACTTCCGCACAGAAAAATATTTGCAGGAGCATGGAGTTTCAGTGAGCGCGTTTACGGTTTTGAAGTCTTCGCTGATAGCAATCGCCGCTGCAGTTGAATCAAATGACGTTTATATTAGTAGAAAGACAAAACCGACGATGCAGACAATTTATTAATCCCAATCCATTTTGGATGAAGTCAAGATCATGAACAATTTCAACTCCTCGGCGCCATTCGGTTATCCATTTAATGTACCACTACACTGAATACGACAAACAGGGCCTCACCGCTTACAAGTCCCTCGTTGGTTGAGACCGGCCTCCCAGGGGTTTTAGGGAATAAGGGAACATGGCTCATTGGAACTGGGAAACAATAACGACGATCAGCCCAGTCAATATGCGCCGGCAGTCGGCTATTTGGCCGTCTACAACACAATATCTGCCGCTTACTTCAAATTCACATTTGTCAGACTTGGTATTCAGGATGTGGTTGTTTCGAGGTTTTGTTCGTCACTGTAAACTATGCAAGGGGCTCCGGCCCTTACAGCAGAGTCCGAAGGCCTCTCCTGCCTATTACTATAGCCAGCTTGCCTCAGTACTACTCGAAAACATTTTGACTGGGCTGCTGTCAAACTATTTTAGGGAAAAAGGGAGCATAAACAATTTAAAACAATTTTAGAGATCAGAAAGCTGGGAACAAGTTTGAAAGTAATTTGGAAAACAAGGCAACCCAAGCAAATATTTAAAGGGAACAAGGACCCCTTTTGGGAGAGCCTCGTGATTGTCGCTTATTTACTGATGGTTTAATATGTGGAATCTCTGCAATGTGGAGTGTGTCCATGTATATGAGAGTGTAGCCAAAGTGAAGCGCTTCATGAAAAGGATTTGTTGATTGAGAAAGTAAAACACCCCTTCCAAAAAAAAATTGAACACATATAGTCATAGATCAGTGTCCCTGCATCCGAAGACACTAATCTGCCAGATGAGAGGTAATGTGCCAATTACCAGCTACAGAAGCAGACAGATAAAGTTGATGAAACTGCTAAATCAAATGAAAACAAGCATGGGAGTGGTATTAACGAATTAAGAATAAACTACAAGAGCTTCTAAGACTGAAGCAAACATTTTGATGGAAGAAGTTTTGGAAGTTGTTGTCTTTCAGTACATTGAAAGCGCCACGACAAAGCAATGGCAATATGAGGACTGGGGTTCATAACCGCTTCAAAGTGCAAGAGAGTCTTCTCAAGAAAACTTGATAGTGCTAAAAATGTCACAAAGTTGGTACAAGCCATTCTCCATATTTTAATGCACCATAATACATTTTGTTTGCCCTCCCCCCTCCCCCCCCCCCCCAATTTTGCATAAACTATTGTTTTCAAATGCTCTTGGGAATATTTGAAAACCATAGTTTATGTAAAATTTATTTGGGGGGAAAACGAAATGTACTATGGGGAATTCGAAAATAGAAAATAGCATAAGCACTAACATCCCAGAAATTGTAAACAAACAATGGAACCCTAAAATGCCAGAGAGTGGGGCTATTTCATGAAGTCAGTGCTTGCAATGCATGTAAGTGGGTTGTGAGCCATACCCACCACAAACTGGAATTGATCTCTAACGGCTTTTGGATTGCAAAGTCAAAGCCATTCCTTGGAGCGATAATATTCAGAAATGCCAGTGTTCTAACACTGAGCACTGTATAACATTGAGGACCACTGAGCACTGTAGAATGTAAGTGACACTGGAAACACAGAGATCTTCACCCAAAAGAAGCAAGCACTGATTCTTCACCCTGGAAATCGTTGGCAAAACAATGTGACCTTCGAAAGGTCACGGGATAGGGTAGCTTTGTAAATTAGGAGCAAAATTGAACGCTTAACGTAAACCAACACGTGCAGAATCGTTAATGAAAATTAACACTATTTATTCCCAAGTAGAAGAGTAGCGATGTGGTTGTCATGATAAACGATTACGGTTCGAACTAAAAGGCAATTAAAAACGCAACCGAACTAAGAATAATGCGCAACTAAATACAATAGATGAATAGCGATGAAGCGATTTAACATAATGTATACGTCGGGAAACTAATAAGTAAAAATAAACAAGCAGCTAAACCAAGCATGGAAACAACATTAACCGAATTACTTTGGTGAAGCTCCTAAGTACTTGAAAAAAAAAAAAAAAAAACACAGCGATGGATATGTAAAGCTTGGGATAGCACGATCACGATCACAACAGCGATATAAAGTCAATCATTTCCTCAGACCCCCTCAAATATACCGTAATCCGAGAGACTAAACTTAACTAAATTACATAACGAGGAGGCGATAATGAAATAAACCTGAACCATGAAATGAAGAAGATACTGTGCTAACGAGATAAAATTGCGATCTAAACGTAATACACAAATGGTGACGGTTTTGCTTTGAAATCAACTTCAAAGTACTAATGTTTGTAAGTGGGCTGAAACATTGTCAATTTGTTGTGTGGACCGAACAAGGAATCTTCTCTGTTGAAGTGACCGATGACCCTAGCTTCACGTCTAATGTGTGTGCCAAACTAGAGAGGAGTCCTCCCCTTTGTCCCCTTTTATATAATAATTATACAAGTTCAAAATAGTACTTAAAATGAAATTTCATGCTTTCATGCTCAATTAGTACAGTAATTGAATGTATGAAGCAACAGATGCATCTATGGGCAGCCGTCACCGCCAAAAATACAAGCCTAGTTAATGGTTAAGAATAAACCGGAATGGTTTAATTGTCCTTTGTAGAACGGTTTATCAGAATTTGAAAAGATATATTTAAAACACAAATGGACAAGTCACCTTTAGTGAAATTAATAAAACAAACATTAAATGGTTTAGACAATTCAGAAACTGTGTAGATACCCTTGGTGAAGTGTTAAAAAGAGTTGACAGGCCTACACGACCCCCTTGTACGTGGTCTGGTTTCTGTTGCCTTTGTCATAATAGGCCTTATCACGGTTTTCGACGCCATCTTGACGGGTAGGCAAAGCGGTCAGAAATTACAGTGTTTGTATGGGAATCCGATAGCAAATAACTTCTTCCAAAATTGAATTTTTCACAATTTCTGAATCAAGACGTTAAAATACTAGGTAGAAGATTGTATTCACCAAGTTTGAAGGATGTAGCTTTCCTATAAGTCGCTGAGCTATTTTTTTTTTAATTTTCAATACATTAGTCTTAAAAATTTTTTCCCGCGAACTGCGTCTAGACGTTTGTCTACCCAGCCAAATTTACAGACAAACGTGTGGAAAATTCAAAAAATTAACTGAGCGTCTTCTAGCCAAGCTACATACTTCAAACTTGGTGAATACAACCTTCTACCTAGTATTTTAACGTTGCGATTCAGAAGTGGTGAAAAATTCAATTTTGGAAGAAGTTATTTGCTATCGGATTCTCATACAAACACTGTAATTTCTGACCGCTTTGCCTACCAGTCAAGATGGCGTCGAAAACCGTGATAAGGCCTATTTTGCTCTCTTGAGTACATATTTGAATGGATGCCTCTTTTAGGCGGCTCCTGTAGTATTCATTTAGCAATGGTTTTTGCCCTATGAGGCTTTACATTTGAATCTCTATACTGCTGTGTGATACGTTTTCTTCCAAGAAAATAGTTGGTCTCGAAAGTAATGTTTTTAGTTTCTTGGTGTTGATTTTCTCAGCAGTAATGTGAATGTGACCTTATGGCGTCTCGCTTTTGCGCCAATTTAATTCTAGGCTCGACTGATATATTCATCGGCGGTAGAAGCGAGAGATCTTCTGTTCTTAAATGTTTGACCCGGGCCCGGGTTCATTTTGTTTTTTTTTAAATTCTTTCACTCGTTCTTCTGACTTCGTCAGCGTGTTTTGGTTTGTGGCCATGGTCAGTAGCTGTCCTCCTTGAACCTCTGGAGTTAATTCGTTCTCGTGGATGCTCTTTTGATATTTGATGCCGATGTCTTTAGGTCGCTTCTTTGTCGAGGCATTAAGATAACCCGACTCTAGATGGACGTTCTCTGACATATTATTTGGTCAGGCAAGACCGCGGTTTCGATCCTATCATGTGGATCTCATCAGTTGCCGATAGCTTGATTTAAGGTGAAGAGCTTTGTCTGCAAAAACCATGTGTGTTTGTCTCTATTTGTACTCGATGAAAGGATCGAACTTGCTAAGTTCTGATTGGCTATAGAATTCTAGCCAATGGAGTTAATGTGTTTTCGATCCATATGAGCGTAGCTTGATGTTGTGTTTCTTTAGAAGGCTGAAACCGGTATTTTCCTTTCTGTATGCTGTTTTCAAGGAGAAGAGTGCTATGTTTTCTTTCACGCTCGTGTATTTAAACTGTTGCTCAGAAAGTGAGCTTAGGTTTCTTCTTGCCTAAGCGTAAAAGTTGCATTTTGATTTAACTCTCGCTCCTTTTCCGTTCCAGTTGTGTGATTTTGATCTGTCACGCACAAGGAACGGTAGTTTCACTGTGAAGAATGACAATATTCACAGTTTTTTTTTTTCGCTGTTGTGGTTGGAAATTATGAATTTGCCGGCTTTGCTCCAAAACAAAAATACACGGCTTGGACCGTTTCCACGGAAATGATCCGTACTGCAAAATCCCGACCGAGAAAAAACCAATCAGAGCGCTGGGATTTGCCCAAGACTGGCTTTGCCATATAATAATGTGAAATATTAAGCCAGTAACCAACGGCGTATTTCCGATCCAAAAAATTTACATACTGTAAAATTTTAAGCCAGTAACCAACGGCGTATTTCCGACCCAAAACATTTACAAACTGTAACATTAACGCCAGTAAACAACGGCGACCATTCGACCAGTCAAATCATTAAGAATGGCTGTCTGTAAGAATCGAGAATCGTCCGTCAACGACCATTTTGGCGGATAGCTCATATTTTGCCCAAAGATACCCGTTAGTGAATTAGAAAGTTAAACGAGACTTACCTGTAAGTTCAAGTTTGACTTGAATTCTATCTCATAAAGAGTAGTAACCGAAGGTGTCTGACATGCCCACCTCTACCTCCCTGTGTTTGTGTCGAGCTCTCAGGCCTTGGTTACTAATCCTCTTTATGGAATTACTTTCTGTGTCTAAATGTTCCTCCACTATGAGGAGGAAGATTTGAAACAATGATTGTGACGTCACTCCCGGCAGACTAGGCTCGTACTTCACGTCAGGCACTTTCGGTTACTACTCTTTATGAGATAGAATTCAAGTCAAACTTCAACTTAGAGGTAAGTCTCGTTTAACTTTCCAATTCTATCTCATAAACCCTAACCTCCGGTACTGACATGAAGCCTTCAAAGCTTGTGAGGACACTATGAGGAGCCCAAAACACCAAACATACTCCAAGTTTACAATGTCCTAATGTATCCATTTTATTCTACAAATTACGTCTAAACTACCAAATACTTCTAAACAAGCAATGAACAAAGTTAAGTTGTAGCTCCAAACGCTCCTAACAGCGTTAGCATTGCTAACATGACTACCGAGACACACACACACTCATCTTGAAACTTTTCCAGGTAACTATCGCTTATATTATGTCGCAGCAAAATATTGTTGCTAACGCTAATAACGTGGCTAGTATTAACGAGAGTTCCCTTTAACGCAAGTGCGAGTCTCCCAAATTTCAGCCCTTGCTGCACATCTTAAATACCATAAAATCTATTTGAGGGTGGCTTACTCCCAAAGGCACCGTTCAAGAAACGACGAACAACTGGATGTTAGCCAACTAAGGTATTCTCAGCGCTAATCATACGAGAGAAAGCTGATGTAGCAGTGATCAGGCCGAATGACATATAGGGGAACTCGGAATAGGGAAGTTATCTGTTTACAAACATTACTCTTGTTATTCAAATGTGCCAACCACAGGAACAAAAGAGCCTTCGTTTCGACCGCCAACGAGGCTCTGGTTGGTACATTAATGACCATAAGTGACGCGAACTATATCTTCCCTTTATAAGAATTCTAAAAACAAGGGCTAGATCCGGGGAGCGTGGAGGGAACTCTCTCTGACTACAGAATACAGCCCACTTCAAAGGATAAACGCTGTAGTGTCTCTGAGTAGAACGACACCTCTGGAACGTACTCAGAAAAGCGTCACTTCTGATGAAATACCCAGGTAATGGGCCATGCAATCAGCTTGAGATGATTTTGCACTATATGCGTGCTACTAGCAGACGAGTGGACCAGCAGCTGGCTGCCTGGAGTCCAGACCAAAGGCTGCTGACCCATCATTGATAGTACTCGAGTATACTAAGCCTGAGAGGTCCATGCTGGCACCACTAAGATGCCCTTGGCCTGGTCGGCCTCTATCTTACCCAAACATTTGGGAATTAGAATTACTGTGCAGCGATTCCTGCTCCCGAGACTGCAAGAGACATTAGTTGCACAGGTAATGCCCCAGCCACTAGCAATCGCATCAGTTTGAAAAATTTAAGCCACTAGTGGATGATCAATGTAACGAAACGCCTGGGGGACATTCTCAACCCACATTTGTAACTCAGTGCCCTAACTGAGCAAAATAAAAACACGAGGGCATCATAATCCCCTGTATTATGGGCCACGGCTAGAAATTTATCCCGTCTTAAATAACGGTAATGGAATTTCCTAAATTGGACCCCTGGTAGTGATAGACAATACCTTTCTAATAACCTGAACAACAAAGCGAATAGTAAACTCCTTCTCACTGATAGCTTCTAAACACAAGAGTTTCAGCTTCCCTTTCTTTTTATCGGATAGTTACACCCTCATCAAGTCAGAATCTAGAGTGAGAACCAAGAAAGTGATTTCCTTTGCAATTGTGGGGGTCAAAACAGTTTTAATGATAATTGAACTGACTCTCACATAGCTTGAAAGCAACCAAGAACATCCTTTCCCTGCAATATAAAACCAACTACCAGAGAAGCAAACTCACTGAAAGCCCCTTATGCCTAAGGACCGCCAGGGGATGTTCCATAACCTTGGTGAAAATTCCCGGGGAACAGAAGTTAAACTCTTTAAAGGTAACGGAAGGAATTTCCTGTGCTTTAAGGCAACGAGACAAGAATAATAGGTAAGTTTTAAAACTAAGATTGCCAAATAAGCTCCCCACGGGGTTCGAAAAATAAGGACTGCGTTGACTGCATCCAACTTAAAATGCCGAAAGCTAAGAGCTGCATTGTAGTTCTCAAAATGAAACATCAGTCTGTGCGAACCATCCGCCCAATTTGGTAAAATAGGCCAAGCATTCCCCGAGTTCATGCAGTGATCTCTGATCACTTGGGCTTTGGCTGTGGCCGACTGCCTCGCAGCCGGCTGAGTGAGTGAGTGAGTGAGTGAGTGTCTCGGATCACACAAAGTTCCTCTAGCTTGAGAAAACGTCCTAGACATAACAAACTGAACATTAAAAATTTGTCGCTCAGAAGGATCATATGTAAATTCTATGTGACAACGTTCTGCATAGTCCAAGATTTCTGGATCTGAGGTGACCTTCAGCCGCTCAGAAAAGCAATTTTCAGTCTGTCCCACCATTAAGGTGCCTGGTTGCTTAACAAACTGTGGACTTCCTCATCTGTACATACATATCAAAATTGTTGGTTGCCTCGGGAAAGGACCATGGCCTGTCTGGCTGGACCACATTCAGGAAAGGCTAGACAGATAGGGAAGTAACATTACCCGATTGGGTACCACGACCTCGGAAGCACCTACCCCTCGGAAAACTACCTCAAGCAGAATAAGGGTTACTTGGTCTGCCTTGAGGATGCATACTTGCAAACCCCCTTAATTATTAATAATGAACATTATTTAAGTGACAAATTCTTAGCACCAGGGCACTAACTGAGGAAATTGTGCATAATAATAAACTTATACTAACTGAAAACAAACGTAGTTGCAGTTCTTTTAAATTCTGCTATTATTCTAACTCTCTTAGCAGTTTCTCCGCCAAACAGAAACTCATCAGCATGACCAGAAGAACTGATGAACCCCAGGCAACTTCATTGTAAAATGGACTTTCATGGCATCCCTAAACCTCTGATTCAACTCATAGTAAGAAGTCATAGCCAAAGCCAGACCACCTTAGCATGAAGTTAAAGCTTCCTTCGGGGCTAGAGTTTAAAGCAACGAATCTGCAACTTCCGATTGGCTATAAATGGAGGCTAACAATGTGACTTGTCTGGATCAAAAACCTTAACACAATAAGCTTAACCAGGGATTTTATTCCAGATACTACGTTCACACATTGGTATGAATACCTTGCCATTCTTTGGTGTGCGGTGGCATTTCATTATTGTCACACTTTGTTCCTGGTGGATTACCTACAGACATAATTTTATTGCACCACTCTCTGGCTGGTCTTTAGGCTTTTAAGTGGCAACAATGGAGTCACTTGCCTCGAACATTATCTAACAGAAGCTAAAAGTAGGCTACTGCAGGCTCTGCTAACGTAGATGCAGACTCTGTCCTGAAAGCATCATTCAGATCATAAATGGCAACTTAACCTTGAGCTGTTTGATAGGCTTTGCCAGACATTTTGTCATTAAGCACTGATTTGAATACCACAGCTCTCACTGCTCAACTACCAAGGTTTGCCTCATGGCAACCAGATCCCAGGTTGCTCTTATGGATGCCTTAGGAGGTCACAGCCAAATGAATATTATTATACACTCCCTCCAATTGAGGATTGCAGACCGCTCTTTGGCTGGCCTTCAGGCTGTAAAGCGCCTCGACTAGATAACACCATGAATGGTGAACGCCTTAACAACGTTATTCTAGGTGCACTTGCGATAAATGTGACTAAAAAAATAGATCACTTCTCCTTTGAAATGTACCGCACAGTGGAATTCGTACAGTTCAAGCCGGCGAACGGGCGCCACGTGTTACTAATGCGAATGCCTACACGAGGTCATTCTAGGTGAATTTTCCAACGAATGATGGCGCAATCGGAGATTTGACAACGGCTATAAGGTCCTATAAGTAATGGTGCAATAACTTTGTGTGCATTCGTTGTTGTCAGTTTGTTGTGCTACAGATTGATCAAGTGATTTTGGTTCTATAGTCATCAGTGAATCAACAAGGACAGCTTTGGAATGTGTACTACGTTGCGACTATAGTGGTAAGAAAACAGATAAAATTTAGTTTTGTTGGTGAGCAGACCCAAATCTCTATTGGGTCATACAGTCAGTGGCACTTCGAATCACGCAACATATGATGTTACCGGTATTCGCCAAAAGCTGTTAAAACGTTAATGTACTTAAAGTTTTATGAATATTCCACTCTTTATTTAGTACAAAATATATCATGCCTTTTTGTGTTATTTAAGCGGTTGATTCGAAGCGAGTATTGAATACATAAAAGGTCATTATGTCATCCATGGAATATGTCGACGTTTCAAGTTTCATTGGTAGGGAAATAACCACCGTAGTTAAGACAGCCGTGGATAACGTAATTCTTAAATTAAGTGACGCGTGTGACTACTTTGCTAGGCCTTTACTCGTGTAAAAACCCAATTAAATTTAATCGCGACTTTTAGGGAAGAAAGCTGTAAGTTGTTAAAAGTGTTATTATCGTATCGTTCATACCCATAGATGTCCTGATGACAGTTCCAGATTAATTAAGACCATTTCGTCATCGAAGATTCCTCGGAAAATTCACCTCGGCTATAAGTGATAGTGCAATAAGTTCGTGTGTAGTCGTTGTTGTGCTACAGATTGATCAGGTGATTTTATGTCTATAGTCATAGTGAGTCAACAAAGACTGCTTTGGAATGTGTACTACGTTGCGATTATAGTGGTAAGAAAACAGATAAATTTTCAAAGCGCGGTTTTAAGATCTGAAAGATCTTCTTGTTCTAGCACAGGGTGAAATAAGGCGTTTCCGAAATTCGGAAAAATGACGGAAACACGATACATCAACTTTCCGTTATGTTTCCGCAGGGCGGATACAACGGGAAACTCGATAGAGAAAAACGATCATAATGTTTCGCGTTTCCGCGGCATTTCCGCTGACTGAAACGCGTACGGGTGTTTCATTCGTGTTTCCGCAAAACGGATTCGCTCAGAAAATCGAGATTTTTTTCCAAGGGGCTTTTCCTCTTTAGGCAAAATGAAATGGCGCCAGTTCAGCGTACATGTTTACTACTGAATTTTCGCTCTAAACAATACCTGGACAATTGTTTTGCATCATGCAAATACATCAATTTTTCATCAAAAGAAGCCTGGACAACCTCGGAAATTCTCGGGAAAGATAAATATATATACATGGTGCATACATACGGCCTGTTTTATAAATATCTTCCGAAAACGAAGGGAACCGAATGAAGGCTAGGGATGAAAAACTTCATACAGCATCATCTCACTTAATCACGGTATAGTTGGAAGCAAGGAAAGCGCTAAATATTAGGACAACCGATAAGTTTTATTAGTATTTACAGGATTACACCAGCCATGTTTGGAACTCAGCCCAAAACCCCAAAACTTCTTTGGATCCGAAAACCTCTTTGTGGACCTACGAAAATTTAGCTTATCAAACGAGTTGATAAGGGAAAACGCTCTAAAGGTCAACGACGCAGCATCACAGTTTCTTCAGAAACTTAAGCCTTAATTCCTTTCTTAATCAGGGGTTTACTTATTCTAAAAAAGTGATCTTGAACATGTTTCAAGACCAGAAACACCCAAAATACGTCCAAGACTCGCAAAATT
Source organism: Montipora foliosa (assembly GCF_036669935.1). Taxonomy (NCBI): domain Eukaryota; kingdom Metazoa; phylum Cnidaria; class Anthozoa; order Scleractinia; family Acroporidae; genus Montipora; species Montipora foliosa. The sequence goes on along the minus strand of NC_090874.1, from coordinate 20,386,604 downwards.
AAATTCGATTCCGAAATAACCTCACTGAGTTTAAAAATTTTGCTATCAAGCTTGTAAGTGAGAAAAAGCCTTTGAAGCAAGTCCACGTGACGCCTAGGGGTATATGATGTGATAAAATTACTCCCATCTTCCTAGTCAATGACCCTCAAATGTCAAGGGTCGCGCATACTGCTCGCGCAACGTTATTTTAAATCACGCATTACAACATCAACCCTACTTATGAAGGCTTAAGAATTAACCGAAACATTAGCCAAAACGTCCTAAAAAACCACCCACACGTATATATTACAAGTCAGTTACAAACATTAACATTTTCAACAAGGTATAATATAGTTCTACTTTATAGTGTCTCCTTGATCTTTGTTTTAAAAACCTTTGACATCGGAGACCCAGGGGCAGTTAGTCAAAACCGGACGAAGGAATCACTAGCATTATCAGGACTGGCAAAGGTCCGGCGTCCCGTCCTGGCTGGCTTCCCCAGGGGTTACCGAGAATGAAATCATTTGTAATACTTGCAGCCTTCTACAAGCCTCGCAAATATCTATCCAAGTTTCAATTGAAATGCAAAGATACAGACGGAGTAATACTGGGCCGCAAAAAGATATATCGGAGTCAAATAAAGAGGACACACGATTATAGTGTCAATTAATGTTCTGATGCTTCCTATTTATGGCAATGAATCGCGAAATGAAAGTGATACAATCTTCTCGAAACGCTATCTGAAGAACACCAATATTGCTTCGCTTAAACTGTAACTTCCACATTCACTCTTCGACATGAAGATCAGTTTATCGACCTTTGAAACCTTCTCCCATTTTGTCCTTACCGCGCATGATTGCCTCGTTTTTGAACCGAGGTCAATTATAATTGCGCGCCCTTTGAATATTGCTATTTCGCTCTTTGGTCGTTCTCTTGAAGTCCTTCGGTTTCGGCAAAAGATAAAATGGGAAGGGAAGGTTGCCCAAGTACTAGCAATGCTCAAGTACAGCAAAAAAGTGACCCCAAGTCCCATGGAAGCCGTTTTGAAAGAGCTGGCTGAACTGAGGTCCGTTAACCAAAAGCTTAACGATCGTTTGGACGCAATGTGCAAATCAAAAGCGAAGAAGAGTCTCTTCAGTTCCAAACAGCGCTCTTCGACGTCGGTTGATCCAAGTTGTTCCGTAAGTACTGAATTGTAGTTTGCTGCAATCTTATTGTTTTCAGTCTCGGTCAAATTAAGTGAACTCCAAAGAGTCCTTCGTTCAAAACTTGTTACTGCATGCGTTGTAATCAATATATAAGTTCTACCAAGAACGTTTATTGTTACATTATGATTACAGTACTGTACCGAGAAAAATCTTACCGAGTAAGAGTTACAGCGATTGTGAAATTAATGTATTCTCATAAGAATTGTGAACGAATATATCACCTTAGTGCTTTAGCGGCAAAGTTTATATGTTGAGGTTTAGAGCTACGTGTGTTTCTTTAAGCCAGTTTGTAGCATTTCTGCGAACAAGTACTTGTATGACTCTTTTTATTCTCCTACGCGTTTCGTGCGACAGAGGCTCACTTCATCAGGGATTTTTTATTCCCTGGCAAGGAAATAGCTCCATACTGAATATTAAGTTCATGCGAAAGGATGTGTGATAAAAATGATGTTCAATGCAGGAGTAGCCTGTGAGCAAGCTCTCTTGGGGGGTGAGCCACCCACCCCAGAAGAGAGCTTGCTCCCAGGCTAATGCAGGAGATGCCACTTAGGAGAAACTAGATTTGCAAAATTTCCTGGGCGGCATTCTCACATTCCTCCCTCGAGGCTCGTGCCTTTGAAGCTAAAAAACACTCCCTATTTTCCTTCAAAAGTGGTTAGAATCTATGGGACTTGTGCACCTCTCATTCACTTAAAGGTATGGTGGACATTGTCCTGTGTCACTTAAAAAGACTGACATTTCGAGAAAGCGTTTATATGAAAGGACGCTGTCAGAAAGACCTACAGAGAATTGAGGAAACAGAGGGAGGATTTTGCAGGCTTTCTGACAAGTGCCAGGTTGGTAAATAGATGCTCCCTTGTCTACGCTATACAAAATCACAAATACAGTAATCTTTCAGAAATAAACCGTAGTGGGAACCAATGTTCACCATCTTGCAGAAGCCGATGCAAACATGAATACTCATTTGTACCAATTTCTACCTCAACTATGTCACATACAGCTGTCCTGGACTATTGTTAGTGGAATTCTCTGCTGTCCAAAAATTAATGTTCGCTAAAATTTAACCAAGTTTAGAACCTAGGTATCCAAACTTTATCCTCTTTCTTTTTTGGTTTTTCTTTCCCTTTTTTTTTCGCCTGACCACTTCCGGATGATAATAATTATTCTTGTATGAGGAGTCAACTGTATTGGAAATTACTGTAATTAAATACACCTCTCTCTCTCATTGTGGTATATGTAGTCCCAAATTTCTTTGGGTGGGCTGTGCTAAAGCTGCATAATATATCTCCCAGACAACAAAATAACACTTTCGTCAATGCTGTACAATTTTCAATATCCATGAATTTATTCATTAGGGTCATGCAAATTGTACAAATATTGAGAGTTTCAAAGAGAGTTGTGACTTAACAATTGGCTTTCATTGACAAAAGTCAGGCTGCCCATCTCTGAGTGGGCTGTGCCAAAGCTGTTTATCCATCTTTGAGTGGACAAAATGGCACTTTTGTCAATGATGTCAAAATTTTATTTTAAAAGTATGATTTCATTGAGGTTAGGTTATGCCAATTATATTGTCAACTGAGTTTCCAAGAGAGGTGTGACTTAACAGTAACTGGCTTTCATTGACAAAAGTCAGGCTGCCCATCTTGGAGTGGCCTGTGCCAAAGCTGTTTATCCATCTTTGAGTGGACAAAATGGCACTTTTATCAATGATGTCCAAATTTCATTTTGAACATTATGACTTTGTTGTGGTTAGGTTATAAAAAATGCAAATTATATTGCTCACTGAGTTTCAAAGAGAGTTGTGACTTAACAATAATTGGCTTTCATTGACAAAAGTCAGGCCACCCATCTCTGAGTGGGCTGTGCCAAAGCTGTTTATCCATCTTTGAGTGGACAAAATGGCACTTTTGTCAATGATGTCAAAATTTTATTTTAAAAGTATGATTTCATTGAGGTTAGGTTATGCCAATTATATTGTCAACTGAGTTTCCAAGAGAGGTTTGACTTAAAAATAATTGGCTTTCATTGACAAAAGTCAGGCTGCCCATCTTGGAGTGGGCTGTGCCAAAGCTGTTTATCCATCTTTGAGTGGACAAAATGGCACTTTTATCAATGATGTCCAAATTTTATTTTGAACATTATGACTTTGTTGTGGTTAGGTTATAAAAAATGCAAATTATATTGCGCACTGAGTTTCAAAGAGAGTTGTGACTTAACAATAATTGGCTTTCATTGACAAAAGTCAGGCCACCCATCTCTGAGTGGGCTGTGCCAAAGCTTTTTATCCATCTTTGAGTGGACAAAATGGCACTTTTGTCAATGATGACAAAATTTTATTTTAAAAGTATGATTTCATTGAGGTTAGGTTATGCCAATTATATTGTCAACTGAGTTTCCAAGAGAGGTTTGACTTAACAATAATTGGCTTTCATTGACAAAAGTCAGACTGCCCATCCTGGAGTGGGCTGTGCCAAAGCTGTTTATCCATCTTTGAGTGGACAAAATGGCACTTTAATCAATGATGTCCAAATTTCATTTTGAACATTATGATTTTGTTGTGGTTAGGTTGTAAAAAATGCAAATTATATTGCTCACTGAGTTTGAAAAAGAGTTGTGACTTAACAATAATTGGCTTTCATTGACAAAAGTCAGGCCGCCCATCTCTGAGTGGGCTGTGCCAAAGCTTTTTATCCATCTTTGAGTGGACAAAATGGCACTTTTGTCAATGATGTCAAAATTTTATTTTAAAAGTATGATTTCATTGAGGTTAGGTTATGCCAATTACATGTATATTGTCAACTGAGTTCCCAAGAGAGGTTTGACTTAACAATAATTGGCTTTCATTGACAAAAGTCAGGCCGCCCATCTCTGAGTGGGCTGTGCCAAAGCTGTTTATCCATCTTTGAGTGGACAAAATGGCACTTTTGTCAATGATGTCCAAATTTTATTTTAAAAGTATGATTTCATTGAGGTTAGGTTATGCCAATTATATTGTCAACTGAGTTCCCAAGAGAGGTTTGACTTAACAATAATTGGCTTTCATTGACAAAAGTCAGGCTGCCCATCTTGGAGTGGCCTGTGCCAAAGCTGTTTATCCATCCTTGAGTGGACAAAATGGCACTTTTATCAATGATGTCCAAATTTCATTTTGAACATTATGATTTTGTTGTGGTTAGGTTATAAAAAATGCAAATTATATTGCTCACTGAGTTTCAAAGAGAGTTGTGTCCTAACAATAATTGGCTTTCATTGACAAAAGTCAGGCTGCCCATCTCTGAGTGGGCTGTGCCAAAGCTGTTTATCCATCTTTGAGTGGACAAAATGGCACTTTTGTCAATGATGTCCAAATTTCATTTGGAACATATGATTCCTTTGAGGTTGGGTTATGCAAATTATATTGCTCACTGAGTTTCAAAGAGAGTTGTGACTTAACAATAATTGGCTTTCATTGACAAAAGTCAGGCTGCCCATCTCTGAGTGGGCTGTGCCAAAGCTGTTTATCCATCTTTGAGTGGACAAAATGGCACTTTTGTCAATGATGTCCAAATTTCATTTGGAACGTATGATTCCTTTGAGGTTGGGTTATGCAAATTATATTGCTCACTGAGTTTCAAAGAGAGTTGTGACTTAACAATAATTGGCTTTCATTGACAAAAGTCAGGCTGCCCATCTCTGAGTGGGCTGTGCCAAAGCTTTTTATCCATCTTTGAGTGGACAAAGTGGCTGCACTTTTGTCAATGATGTCAAAATTTTATTTTGAAAGCATGATGTTACATTGCTGAGATTATGCAATTTAAGGTTTTATCTGCTACTGAATTTCAAAGAGAGTTGTGACTTTACAATTGGCTTTCATTGACAGAGTTAGAGTAGTGCAAGAGCTGTTAATCCCTCTTTGAGAGTTAAAATAGCAATTTGGTCAATTGTGTTAAAATATCATTTTGAAAATATGATTTCATGACCTTGGTTTAAGATAATGATTCTCTACTTCTAGCAAGCATAATTACATCTTACAAAGCATGTTACACTGTACATGTACTTCATATCCAAATGGTACTTCCAATGATTACACCCTCTAGCTAAGAGATGCCACCTAGGTGGAAATTACCTTACCTGCATGTTCATTTTAATTTTAATCATTAGATTTGATTTGTGTTAATTAACCCTTGAGATATGACCATGAAGGGAACAAGAAGATTGAGGAAATTATTGTCAAAGAAATCAGAGGAAATTAATTTTTGGAAAGGAAAAATGGGTCAAGGCAGAGATAAAAGGTACAGTTCATATTAACACATTGCATTTTTGTGCAGTACCTCTCCAGGGTATTGTAAATCCTATGTCAGTCAGGTACAACAAAACAGAAGGCAATAGTTTGTCAAACTGCCCTTCCTTAGAATACAAAAGAGCACATGAATTGCGAGTAAAACCACCTCTTCACACCAATTATTGCTTCCATTCTTTTGGCAATGTAAAAAGGATGTTATTTTCTTATCTTCCCCTTCCCCACTGTTACATCTCTTAGAAGTCATGGTACAAATTGTATCATGGTTCTGTACCTTTTTTTGACAATGGTGTGTGCCATGTACATGCAGAATAATTGGTGTTGGCAAATCAGTTGATGTAATTTCTATTGATAGCAACAAGGGCAATATAGTGTGTCCGTGATTGAAATAATGATCATGAGAAGACAAATGGCTTGCACAGATATGTCCAGGATTGACCCAGGATTGATATGTCCAGGATTGATTAATTAGATGCACACCGATTTCATTAAACCTCATGAAGCGTCTCCTTGGTCTTCGCCGCAACTTCAACACCACTTAAGTCTAAGACTACAGACAATTACATGTAACATCATAAAGTGTCCCCTATACACAGCAGTAGTTACCCTAACCTTAAAATGACGCTAACCCTAACTTTTATCTTAAAAAGATAGAAAATGCGTATACTTAACGGGAAATTTCGTGCTGTAAGTCAAAATTCGACGTGCATTTCATTAGGGTAAATTCTGGATAAGTGGTTTTGCATGGCAAAGGTGGTCTTTAATTGCTTTGGTCTTGCATTGGTGACAAGAGTAAATTAATGGAAATGCACTATCCATTTATACAAAATGTATATAAGTATCTTACAATCAATTGTCCATCGCATGGTAGTGCAACCAATCCCTTCTATGGTATTTTAAGACAGGTTGTTCATGCTACTCTGTTTTTTTTTCCTGTTCATGTTGTATACAGTAAGAAAATGATTTTGTTCAAGTGTTTCATCTGATAGTTATCTATTGTTGGGTTTTTAGAAATTGAACTATTGACTAGAAATTGTGCAAAAAGCAGCACTCTCCACACAGGACAAGGACAGAGCAAGAGATTTGCTAAAACTAGACAATGCTGTTGAGTTTATGTCATCAGAGTGATGAAGATGGAGGACAAACAAGTGGACCCTCTGCAAGGGATGTGAAACCGCTACAGTGGGAAAGGAGCAAATTATGCAATATTAAAGCAGTCTTGGATGCCACTTACAAGGCTCGTATGAGCAAGAGGCAACAAAGAACGGCAGCGAGTGGCTGGTCAAAATATGTCAAGCAGACCTCTGCCACAAACCTACCGTTTCTGGGCTGGGCGATTGACCCAGAGTTAAAAGTCTCCTTAGTTATTATTTATTTTCTTTTTTTTCATTTCATTGTACTTTTAACTCTGCAACACACTGTATTTTTTTTTAAACTCAAATATCTGCTGGCACATTGAAGCAGAGTAAGGGCAAGGTATGCAACAGTGTTTGTAATGGTTGCTATGCTGCAGCACAGTAACTTTAGCGTGGTTCAAACGTGGTTTAGCGTGGTAGCCATAGATGCAAGAAGAATAGGTTTTTCCAGTTTTACAGTTCACTGTACAGATGTCAACTCAGCAGCATTTTTTCTGTACTTTAGACCATTTCTTATTATTGTAATATTTGGTTTCAATCAATTGACGTCAAGTCTGGCAAGAAGGGGACATTTGCAGGAAGGCATCATTTGACTAGAATTACCACAATTAATTCTGTTTTTCCTAACTTATTCAAGTTTCAAATCCTAATGGGGTTAAAACAACAATAGTGCTAATTACCACGAGGAAAGCAAAGTCAGAATGATTCTGATACCGTGACTCGTATTCAAATATTATGATGTCATCGTGTAAATATCCCTTAAAGTTAAGGGAGCTGAGCCTTTGTTTGATTCATATGTCCAGATGAATATCAATATATGCATTGGTTGGTCAATCATCTTAGTAAAATGATGACTACAGTACTTAGTTATGGGGAAGACCATTGAAGTAGAAATGTATTTCCCATAACGGAGCATCGTGTTAACCAACCAATAGAGGTTGTAAGGCTGCTAAGTTATATCAGTTACAATCACATCAGTTTAAGGCATTATTTTATGTCCATTCTGCACTGTGCTCTCTCAAATGCGTGTAGACATGTCAGTAATCACTTTAAGTATCCTTTGGACAATCGAAACAATTGGATAAAAGAATCGTCTTGCTATTTTTAATGTAAACGATAAGCAAGTCTAAAGCAAAAAGTAAAGAAATGATAGGACAGACAAAGGAACTCAAGCCTGGGTGAAAGTTTGTTGACAAGACTTTCATCGATAAAATTTAAGTAGAGAGTGTCTATTGTAAACAAAATTCGAAAAATCTCGAGCAATATTTGAAATTAATAGGTATGAGTGATTTCTTCATTCTCGAAATTGGACAAGCAGTTAGGTGCGAAAAATAGAACATTTAACTACGGTATGAAATTGCTATTTTATTATATTTTATATTTTGGTAAATGTACAGAAAATGAAAGATAATAGAGTAAATGATACTGATCATATCAATTTTTAATTCAGATAAGATACTATTGAATCAGAATTTTTAAAGATTTCGGAAGTAAAGTCGAGAAATTTTTAATTCATTATGACTAGAATTTTTACAATTTTATCAAAGAAGTTTATTATATGCTGTTGTCATCATTGATAAAACGCCCTCTTGATAACCTGATAATAAAGCATAACCTTGAATGAACTGAGTGTGCATATTCAGTGGGTCTAATGATGTTTGCCAAGTTTTACCTTGTTTTTACGTAATGTGAGGTTTAGCTACGCGTTATTGTAGAGTTCAATACCGCGCGATCATAACAAGGAAGCCCCTTTCAAAGTTAGTGGCTTATAACTCGCTTTCTAGGCCTCTTTCCACTAAATGCTTCTCCAGGAAAAGCCAACCCTCCGATTGAAAATTAAGGTTAAGTTTCCGAACCCCAGAAATTCAGCGGATTATCGTGTGTCCCTTGTATTTACGAGTTACGGAAACATGACGGTTGTTAGTAATTCCGTGGTCACGGAAACCTCGCGGATACACGAGTTTAAGGAATGCGTTTCCGCGAAGCCGCAGTCGCGGAAAAGTAACGTACACACGTGTTTCCCGCTTCGGTTATCTGAGTTTCCGTTAGCGGAAATTCAAGATTCCGTAAGGAATCCGTTACAAAAACGGATACGTAAACACTTGTTTTCACCCTGTGTAGGTGAACTTGTAATAAATGTGACTATAAAAATAGATCACTTCTCCTTTGAAATGTACCGTACAATGGAATTCGTACAGTTCAAGCTGGCGAACAGACGTCACGTGGTACTAACGTGAATGCCTACACGAGGTCATTCTAGGTGAATTTTCCATAAACGTGACTATTATATAGTTCACTTCACCTTTCATACGTATTTTACAAACTCAAACTCAAACTCCAGGCAATTTTTTTTAAGTTGGGGTTTGTAGCCGATATAACGCGCGCTCTGATTGGCTGATTGTGACTAGCCCGCGGGCCGACTACGGGCTTGCAAAAACAAAGCAAAAGGTTATTAAAAAACCATATAATAAACTACTTACTAACCGAGCTAGCTCGAGCCGTACTGGGGAATATTGGCCCTGGGTCGTTTTTGTACGGACCTCGCTGCGCTCGGTCCGTCCTGCCACGACCTCGGGTCAATATTTCCCTGGCAGTACGGCCCTCGCGCTCGGTTAGTAAGAAGTTATTAAGGGGTCACCCAGAAGTCATACCAGCAGAGGCCCTTTTGCTCACAGGTCCTCACACGTTCGTACGACGAAACAGATCCTTTTCTGAGGTTAAAAACCTGGCTACCGGCCTAACTCTTTTTCCTACTTCCCAACCGCGAGAAAACCGCGGTAAATCAGCCATCGCCAAAAAATATTTTTTTTTGCTCAAAAAATATTTAAAGTTAGGGGGAAAAAAATACATCATTTTAAAGCTAAGAAAATAAGCTTTCCAACAGCATATAACTTATTTACAGACAACTGAAACATTTTATAAAAGCGAAAGTTGAACGAAAAAATTTAAGAAAAATAACAGTAAAATATGTTTTCCAGGCAAAATTTGGTCATTTTAGCGAATTTTTGGATGCAAAACTAAAATTTTCTGCAATTTATCTGCTTTCTTGGACATAAATTCGACCGAAAACTGATGAGGCAGGAATATTTTTAGATTTTCAGGAATAATAGATAACGTGGATTCAATGCGTAATGTGATAATGCGATAAAAGTGTCAAATTTGCGACCCATCGCACTACGAATAATTAACCTCTGTTGCCAAAAGTCACCCAAATAACCGGTCAGTGTAAAACGCAGACTGCAGACCAGGGATAAAATGCAGACAGAGGGTAAAATGCAGGCTGCAGACTGCAGACTGCGCGTTAATACAATAATAATGAAAAAAGAGTTATAAGAGTGTTAGTAGCCGTTTGTACTTTTACACTGAAACCCTAACACAGCTCCCATCGCTTTGGTTGCCCCACCGCATGTTTTAAATCCGGATTTTCATCGAACTCTGTAAGAATTAAAGCTGTTTGAATCCTTGTTGTTGTTGGAAAAAGGATAGTTTCGTTAAGTGAGTTGCTTTTAGGCAAAGAAGTCACCACCCCGTAATTCAACTGTCCATTTTGCTGCACTGAACAAAGTAATCGAGTAATTACCCAATAACTCAATTTATTTTGACACGCATGGCTACAATACCAATTAACAAAGACAGAGATAACGTGGATTTTGCAACCATTTAACGTTTCAATTCAGTCGGCTTAAGCCAGTATGACTGAGGTGTAAAAATTTCTTATTAGGATCCTTTCATTCGCTTTCGTGTACGTTATGTTTATCCTTTAGTTCACAAGTTCGTTTGTTTTGCATCTGGAAGATGTAATTTTCAATTATAACCTCTCCCTAGGGGTTATCACGCATAGCTTAACCAATGAAATCCCCGCGTCCTAATTGCTCGAAATACATGAAATTCGTTGTGCATTTCGTTGCACCGAAAAAAGACAACCGAGATTATTCAGGTATTCGAAGTAATAATTGTTGGTTTTTCGATCGATTTCCCTCGATGTACCGGTGTGACAAATAATTTGTAACATTGCAATGCATCTGGAAGCGCAAAAACAAAGCACAGATGATTTCAACGCGTACGATCGCATCCACAAAAGGTGCAGCGACCTGCAGTCATGATAATGTGAGTTGTTGACCGATGTAAAACAGGATTGTCTTTCAAACAATCTTTATTTTATCCTTATGACTCGTTTTTTAAATATTTATTTTACCCTCAGTCTGCATTTTACCCCCGGTCTGCAGTCTGAAGTCTGCAGTCTGCGTTTTACACTGACCGCCCAAATAACCGATTTTTCGACGGAAAATTCATGCCAGAGGATAAAACTATTCACTGGACATGTAATAAAGGTAAATTATGTTCGAGCGAAAGCGAAAACAAGCGAATATTTTGACGGAAAACACAATAATGTGAGATCAAAGGAACATGTGGTGAAGACACGCAATTGCGGCATCGAAGCTTCGACAATAATCTTACCTTTTCAGCGATTTTAACGCTTGAAATTCCATTCAATCCACCTGGTCTAGTCTTTGAATTCACTATTATCGCTGCCCTGCGAATCTTCAGTGTTCTACATAACAGCACACTTGGTAAAAGACGGCTCAACGGGCGACAGATTGTTGTCGATGTTGTCGCCTGTCTTGTTCAGTATCCAATTGATTTGCCATTATTGAGCTTCATAAGGGTATATTTTGTTCAAAGATCTACTAAAACGCCATTCGCGCTACATGACTTTCGACGCCATTGCCGGTTAAGTTAATCGTTATAATGTGTCCACCAGAGAAATCTACGCATTTCCCACTACCCTCTCGATCCTAAGAAAATACGCGCAGCAGGGCTCTATGCACAAAGACACCACTTAGCAGGGGAGTGACAGGCAAGACTTTTACCGACATGGAAAAAAATAAAATAAATAAAAAAAATAAAACGGAGAAATCTACCCATTTTCCGACTGGAATTGCCATAGGGCAACCCAGTAATAAGAGAATTTCCGTCCAACGACAAAATGGCAATGTCAGAGGAGGCCTCAAAAGCTAAAATACCACAAATGGAGGCGAAGAGTTTCCAAAATGGCGGACACACGTGTTCACCAATTCGGTATCAAAGAACGCCATAACAAGGTAATTATAGACTAAAAAGAAACAAGTAACTCGTACAAAACTCGATCCACCTACAGCAAAGAAAGGTAAAGGGAAAAAGGAAAAAAACTCTTAACTGAGACAGCGGACAGAACACGAAGCGATTAAAAACACGTCAACTCCCTTCAAGCAGTTACGGTTCAATGATTGTGACGTCACTCCCGGCAGATTAGAGGTTACGGTTTATGAGATAGAACTATTTTCAAACACCACATTTAATAGTTCCAGCGATTCTTATTTTTTGAGAAATTTGCGAAAATTTGGAAACGCGGTTAAATTGCAGTTTTCTGTTTGTCAACAAATTGCCCAAAATTTGCTGTGAGAACCAAGCAACGGTGAAGTTTTAAAATGAATTCAATTGGCACCAAACTTGACACAAAACTAGACCCTGTTTTGTGAGGGTACACTGGGTTGACTGTGGTACGTGCACCGTTCCAGACAATTTTTTTCAAGTTGGGGGGTCATTAAGACCATTTAAGGGGTCACCCAGAGGTCATACCAGCAGAGGTCCTTTGGCTCACAGGTCCTCACACGTTCGTACGACGAAACAGATCCTTCGTAGAACAGAAGCATTGGACCTACTACTATTAACGCTAAAAAATGCTAACTCAGCAAGGTACAGATTTTGTTAGCTTGCTTTATGCAAAAACAAATATTGATGCAAAAGTAAATTGATACACAGTTTTTAGAAAGAGCAGAAGGAAGTTTCCAGGACGGTCGCTCGAGAATAACATATTTACGACATGAAAACAACATTAGTTTTGAACCGTGAATATAGACTATAAAAAGTTACGATCAGCGACAAACATTTTGGGAGATTTTTTCTACGTTCAATTTTATTATTGTACTGTTTGGTTGCACAAATAAATCGCAAAATCGAAAGTGACATGGCCGGAATTCACCGGGCGCCGTGATTAAGTTACCGCGGCATGTTTACCCGCCAAACAGTGAAGCATCTGTCTCAGATGATAGCAAGATACCGGGTTTTCGTAAGGTTTTTCTCCTGTCAAGTGTTGTAAAGTTTGACAATAAATGAGCGAATTCAAAACACGCCCAAACTCTGAGTGAGGTTGACCATTGTTTCTGCAAAGTCAAAAATTTACCTTCCAAGACGAGGTTATTTATCACCACGTAAGTCCATTATTTTGGAAATAGCAGCTACTTTATTTTTACCGGCGTCACAATTTTTTGCTGATTTTTGGGCTCACTTTGTTGAAACTCAAGCACGTTTCCAACAGACCTGTTTATTTTCGTGAAACCCTTTCGTGCTTACAGAGAAATACTAAAAATATCCTCCCGTATCACGTTTCAACCTTAAGCTCGAAAATTCAATACACAACATGATATTATAATTCACAAAGGCAGAAAATATCACAGAATCCTTTTCCAGCGAAGCTGGTTAACGAGAATAACAAACTCACGAGGCAGAATGTATATTTATATTTAATTAAGTTAGCACAACAGAAAAACGCTAACCTCATTTTAACACGAAAATGCTTTACTATTGCCATAAAAACAATCCAGTTAAGCTCGCATACCATAAAAGATGATGAATTCATAAAGGCCACCTTTTCCAGCGTACAATTTTTTGAAACAAACAACATATTTGCTCTTAGACGCGAAAACCTTTTCCTATTTCATTGCGTGCGTGAAGACAAGAAACTCAATCGTGTCAAATTACCATGCACTTCAGGTTCAAACCCTTTCCCAGTGAAGAACAAATTCGCTTACCTTTATGCCACGATCATGCCATCCGGATTTTTTTGGCTAAATGGTAACCACATATTGTCGTCTTGCTTATTTTATACAATGATGGCTTGTTTAATTTAAGGGCCGATTTACACGATACGCTTTTGTCGCATGCGACTAGCTCACGACAGGCCTACGACATGACTTACGATTGTCGCAGCGTTTTAAAACATGTTTTAAAATGCTACGACATTTTTTCTGACGTACACAACAATCGTAAATCATGTCGTGGGCCTGTCGTAAGCCGCTGTAGCATACGACAAAGTCGTACCGTGTAAATCAGCCCTAAGATGGTATTCCATTCCTTGTGAGTTGTTGTAGATGTTTTTGAGGTGGTTGTAGGTGGTTGTAGATATTTTTGAGGTGGTTGTAGGTGGTTGTAGATGGTTTTAGGTGGTTGTAGGTGGTTTTAGGTCGTTCCATGTTTTAGTGACTACGTAGAATTTTGACATGGCTGGTCAACCGTTCTCTTGAGCCTCGATACGGTGAGAGCTAATAAGTGAACGGTTGACCAGCCGTGTCAAAATGAAAACTTGGTCAAGGAGAAGTAAATTTATTCGTGTGGCCATCGCCGGGGTTTGAGCGTGAGTCATGCCGGAGAAGTGTGATTTTATCGGTGAGATGTGAGGTAAGCTAGAAATTACTTTCCAGCCTTTCCTTTATTAGGTACGAGTGACAACTCGGGAATTTGAGAAGTCGCTTAAATCGCATTCAATCAGGCAAATAACCACACAAATAGCGAGAAATTCACCACGACAATAAATTACGGCTTTTTTATTGAGAACTTTTGCGGGTAAATATCCTTTTCAGTTTGCTATGGAGATTCCCATACAAATCCTTATAATTGTTTACCTTCCGACTCTGGGCAGCCTGTGATGATACAAATTGACTTAATGAACGGTTACTACCGAAAGAAAGCTACCTAAGGCAGTACGTACTTGCATTTCAGTGACGCAAAGTTTGAGTCCATAATGTTATCCAATGTTATCCGTTACGTTGTGAACTCATTTTCTGGAGGCATTCATATACAATATGCAACCGCGTTCCCAGGGTCTTCTCGGCTTTTAATATGGCGGCGGGTCTTGTGAAGACCCTGGCACACAGCAGATCACGTGATCAAGATTTGTCCATCGAGGATGGACAAATATGCAAATTTTTTCAAAATGGCGGCAAGGAATAAGGTGAGAGAAATCTGGATACGACAACAACAAAATGGGGTACGAAGGGGGAACCCAAAGCTGTAAAATTTGATGTAAGAAACCAAAAATACGGATGGATGAACGCACGAGCAACGAGAATGCGG
>NC_090874.1:20361830-20369330 GCF_036669935.1 Montipora foliosa | reverse complement strand
CCACATCAATAATCTATGAACCCTCTTGCACAATTTTATAATTTGTAACACAATCTGACATGGTGAAAACATTGAACAACAGTAACAATACTCGATCGCGTCAGGGAATTACAATTGTGAGACGCCAAAATGAACCAAAACGTAAAGGTACGTACGAAATAAAATCACTTAATTACCGTTACGTCTTTCAAACACCATTATATCCTTCTATATTAGTAATTATAGAGCGATCCCTATGCCAGAGGTCGTGAAAAGCCAACGTAGTTTTAATTGGAATCGAGGCCTGATGTAGATCATCGTACAACGTGAAAAAACGGTGAATTATTTTTGACTGTTATGCTTGTTAATTTGCAGCTGCTTCTTACGGAACAGCTACAATTTTGAAAATGATTTAAATACGAATTCTGTTCTTCTTCTGGCTCTCCTCACTAGCCGCCATCTTTCTTTCGACATTAAACCAATCAAAGTTCATGTGAGAAAAGCACCAATCAGCGATCTTTTTAGTTCACTGTGTGCCAGGGTCTTCTCAAGACCCGCCGCCATATTGAAAGCCGAGAAGACCCTGGGAACGAGGTTGATACAATATGTTGTTAACTTGGACTTTTGACCTTCAAGCCTGGTAAATATTTCTGTCACGCAAAGTAACGAAAGGTTTCTTTTGTTCCATTCATGTCGTGTATTCGTATCTCTACTGTTGCACGAGAAGTGTTGTTTCGTTCTTGTTGTTTCTTTTCGAATAAAATTGCATCCTCGCTTACATACGTATGTTATAAAAATAGACTACCAAGGAAGGTGGTCAGTGGATGGTTTGAAACGCGCAATTCGTTGTAATAATCTACGACACTTCTAATACCTGCTAACATCTGTCGAGAGTAGAGGAGAAATGCACTGGCAAGAACCACAACTAAAACTGATAAAAATCTGCAAGTAAACGTAATTGAAAAGATACGTATAACCTGCAAGTAAGAAAAAGGTTGCAGACTGAATACTCCCACCTTCGCCATTTTTACTCGTGGATATATCCACGAGTTTTGGTGAGGTTCTTTGTGCAAACGTGTCACTCCTGCGTAACCGGAAGTCTGATCTAATAAGCCAATCAGGATGGATAATCACAACACACCTTAGCCAGCTGTGACTTCCTGTTCGCGAGGTTGTGCGCCGCCATTGCTGTATGTCGCTTTTATATTTAAGTGTTTGAGTACCTTCCGCTGCATTTAGAAGCAAGAAACGGAAGAATTAAAGAAATGGCTTTCTTCGAAGGTGAAGCAAAATATTCAGAACAAGTACAGATTGGTGCAATTAATTGTGTACCGCCTTTCACTGACCAACGCGAAGACTTTAATACATGTAGAAATGGAATCGACAGTCTGACACATGGTGAGAAGACAGTGCCTGTTCATCCCCTAAGCTCACGGGGGATAAATAAATTCCATTTGGAGAGTAACATCGAAGCTTTCAAAGTATACCAATGTTTTTCAAAGCTATCACGAAGTTTTGCAAGCTATGAGTCATCAAAGCCACATGAATAGAACTTGAACAACATCCGTGACATGAAAAACAGTGAGGCAACCAAGCAATCCATGCTTCCAGACACTAGTACTTGTGTGGTGAACCATAATGAAGAACTGTCGAAAGACTCGGTCACTGATTATGAAACGAAAACTGATGAGAAATCCGTACCAATCTCCTCCCTGGGACAGAGAACCTTCCACGATTAATTCCTTACAAGAAAACGTCGAGCTTGTTTCAGAAAGACAAGGTAATTAGAAAGTGTATGGTGCAGTATTTAAATAAGGACGTACCGAGCTCGTCTGGGTTGAGAAAGTGTTCATCTCTTGCCTTTGGAAAATATTATATCTCTATACCTAGACCGCAACTCAGACGTAACAATCTTCGAAAGTAGGAGATTCTAATCGTCATTTTTATCGTATTATCCGCAGGACTGCTAAACACAAAAAAGACTTGTCAGTTCTATTGTGTATTCAAGATCAATCTGCTACTACGCATTCGACAAAATTGAACCAACAAAATGAGAATTATTGTCTATCAAGAGAAAAGCTTTTGATATCAGGAGACATTGAATCGAACCCAGGTCCTGTTGCTCATAGAACGAGTACACATACAGCACATACAATAGTGAGAAATCCTTCTCTAGCACTGTTGCAGCCGGGCTCGATTAGCTCAAAAAGGATTGAAGGCACTAGAGTGTACCTCAGATGGTTCATGCTTCTTTTTTTCTGTTGCCCACCAGTTATACAATGATCCTATCACATGAATGTGCATGCTGCTGGAGTTGAATCCATCAGAAACAACTGTCAAAAATTTCTTGGACCCATTACCGAGCAATTGTGCGTTTGTTGTCACAGCAACATACATGGTGTGATGCACTTATTGTGCGAGCAGTTTGCGTATAAATGAATCCATTGAGGGGTGGGCACCAGTAACTATTATCAGTCCTATAAGCGGACAACAGGGAACTACTGTGAACATTGGACATCTAGATGGAAGACACTATGTTTCAGCACTTCAGTTAGATTATTGCTGGGAAGCCTTAGCGAAGCAGCAACATTATTCTTGATAGACCGCGTGGGGCCTGGGCGCTTTATAATCTGTGAGCTCTCTCGATTCTTTTTTTTTTCGGTGGCGATGATTTTGAGTAGCTGCAGTACGGTGGATCAGCGGCAGTAGTTTCCGAATTGTGCGTGCTCAGCGCACATGGTTGCCCACTGATTTATCGTTTCAACAGTGTTATCAGGCTAAACGCAATTTTATCAATCGCTGGAAGTAGTCATCAAGATCACGAACGTTTTAGTGAAATTTTCAGGGGAAGGCAATACTGCTTTATGAGTTTTTCAGCGCTGTTGTGTGCACAGTTGTTTCCAGTGCAGCACTGGGATACTGCTACAGTTGACCAAATTTTAATCGAAGGAGACAGGATGTAGTTGAAGGCACTTGAAAGTCAGAGAATTCCAGATATAGACACGTTGTCCCTGATTTACCTGCCAAATCAAGCTCGCTCGACAGTTCAATCGCCCGCCATTGAGGTCACAGAACAAAATCACTTGAAGAGTTCAGGGAAAAGAAAAGCAATCCAGAACATATCAGTGACCAAAACAGAAAAGCATAAAACCATTTAAGTAAAGCTATGCAGAGCTCAAGGCTAAACCAAACTGAAATTTTTCAAGGTCAAGACTCCACTATACATTCCATGTCAAAAGTGATTCAGTCTTTTTCGTGATAAGATAACACATGGCCCTGAATTTATATGCACTTGCTGTGATCAGTTATGGCTCAGATCATCTGTTTCTAAGTGTAACAGTATCAAATATAGTGATAAATATTCGCAAGGTTTGTTGGAGGAATGTATAACCGGCGCAAAAAGTGTTAATATTACTGAATTGATCTGCTCTACTTGCTAAACCTGATGACATTAACAATACGACGTGGCAACAAAAATCAGACCTTATTCAAAATTACCCTGTCATCTGTGCAACAAAATTTGACCACATGGTACAGCTCTTTATAGAGGATGTGTGAAAGAGTAATCTTATGCCTATTGGAGAAATGGTATACTTATTTCACAGGGTTGAATTCCAGCAAAGGGGATTACCTCACATACATGCATGCATACATGCTAGTTGCATATTAGAGCCCACCGTGCTGTTACACAATTATCCAACTATCAATGCTAATGGATAAAGAAAACTTCAGCCTGCCAATTTTAAACAATCGCGGTAACTTTCATATCCACGAGTAACGACAGTGGCACTTTGATTCTAATGGTTGGCTCCTAAAAGGGCAGTGAATTTTTTTTACTGGTTTGTCCTCAGTAATCTCGTAAACGTTATAGGGATGATCGAAACACATGGGAGGCCAAACAGGTAAGGGTGAAAAAAGGGCTATTAAGAAAAAAGAAAATCTCGTTACGCGCATGTATTAAAAATAAAATGAGCAGTAACTGACGATTGGACGCGAGTAAGCCCTTCAGTATCCCTCTTCCACACTCTCCCGTCCAGGCCAAATTAACAGAAAACGCAGTGACCAAATTATTTTTGGCAAGTACATTTGCTAGTAATGTCTTTTAACAGTGCCAGGTACGGGGTTTTTTCCGCATGGGTAACACTTTTTACGTGTGCCAGCGTCGTAAATTATTACTACGAATTGCGCGTTTCAAACCATCGACTGACCATCGTCCTTGGAAGTCTATTTTTATCACAGTCTTGTAAACGAGGATGCAACTTTATTCGAAGAGAAACAACAAGAACAAAACACTTCTCATGCAACAATAACGAGGCACTGCCAGGAAAGGAGGGGGGGGGGGGGGGGTTTCGTGTCGCTGCTTTGTCAATGTTTCACGTTGCTGTGACCGTTGCTGTCGGAAATTTAAAGAAAGGATGTCATTTGTCACTACTTTTTAGGGCATGTCGCTTGTCATAATTTACCCTGGAAAAGCCTCAATAACGATACAAATACAGGGCATAAATGGAACAAAAGAAACCTTTCGTTACTTTGCGTGACAGAAATATTTACTAGAGTTCAAGTTAACAACATCTCGTATACTACGTATACTACGTATACCTCAAGAAAATGAGTTCACAATGAAACGGATAACATTGGATAACATTATGGACTCAAACTTTCCGTAGCTCACTGAAATGCACATACGTACTGCTTTAGGTAGCTTTCTTTCGGTAGTAACCTTTCATTAAGTCAATTTGTATCATTTATGTTTTCGGATACCGCACAACTGACTCTCATTCCGTTTTCGTTTTTGAGCATATGTATACTGATTTGGTTTGAAATTCTTTGAAATTCTGTCATATTTTTGCTCTACTACTACCTTTTAAAAGCGTGCTCTTGAAATGAAATATTTTAAGCAAGAGCCGATACAACGTAGATTTGATTTGATTTTAGTGGTGTACTATATTTCGGCTGGCCAAACCTTCTGAAACGAGGTTACAAACGCAGCTTTGTTACTAAACAAATACAACGGGCTGCAGACATTCCCCGCACACATACCCTACAACCTAAACAGATGGACAAACCCAAACGCATACCTTTCATAACGACCTACAATCTACTTCTTTCTTCTGACCGCTGCAAAAATGCTTTCCTACATCTACTTGTTGTGGCTTTCAGGCGCTCCCCTAACCTTCGAGACCTGCTGGTTACAGCTAAACTGTCCCCCAATGTAACTCATTCTAATTCCACACTTCCTTCCGGTTCTTTTCGCTGTGGCAAAAACTGCGCTACCTGTCCTTACATTTTCCATGGACGGATCGAGTCTCTGTTAGAAAAAATTTTTTCGATAGGAATTAATTGCATGTCCTTGGAGATGTTGTGGGGAGAGGAGAGGAAATGTTCTGCGACTGTAGTAGGTTTGGATTTGGTGTTAGCAAACTACAATTTCTTCTCTACTGGCGAAACGCGCTCAATTAATTTCCACATAACGTGCGAAACTAAAAACCTTATCTACATGATTCAGTGCAACAGATGCCATCTACAGTACATAGGAGAAACTAAACGACGTTTAAAAGACCGTTTTAATGAGCACCGCCGCACTTTAGATAACGCTAACACCAAATCCAAACCTACTACAGTCGCAGAACATTTCCTCTCCTCTCCCCACAACATCTCCAAGGACATGCAATTAATTCCTATCGAAAAAAATTTTTCTAACAGAGACTCGATCTGTAAGGCCAGGGAAGCTTTTTTAATTTTAAAAGGCAGAACAATTGATCCCAACGGTCTTAATATCCGCGAAGAAACGTATTAGATTTCAGTTTATTATTTTGAGTGATTTCCGTTATTTTTCCGTGACTCTTAGTATTTGAATTCAAAATCTCTGTAACTGCCATGTTTTATCACATTCTTTCAAGTATTACGTCAACATCCATTTACTGTATATATATGTACATAGAAGCAATTCAAATTGTAAACTCTCATTGTACCTGAAGAAGGCTGGTTTGGCCAGCCGAAATATAGTACACCCGGACTTTATGCGGTGTCTGTGCAGTGTATGTCATTTACAGACTGCAGACAAATAGCGCTAACCGTTTTAAAATGGGTTTAAAATGAGTTCTTAGACTTAAATACTGTTTATCAGCGCTATTTGAAATGGGATCAGCGCTATTTGTCTGCAGTCGGCAGTCTGCAAATGTCAGACACCTGACCTTGTGGGCTCATTTTCCGTAAAGCAGCTGGTAATGAAGCCAAGTTAACTTAGAAGAATTTGCACACAAGCCCTCTCTAAAATTGCAATTTTGCAATATCAAAAAGCTATAGCTCTGGAAACGTCAATCGAAAATCTCTAATTGAACATTTCTATTTGATAACTAAGACCGGACAGTTTGGAGATTCGAATGGAATTCTTGCTGGCCTTCATCAGAATCACTAGCTTCCTCACTCATTTCATGCTCATTCAGATCTTCATGGGGTCCTTCATCTTCATCTACTCCACACCAACTCGGGCGTCATTCAACACGCCTGATCCCCTACCATGACATTTAGTTTGTCACGCATTCCTCTCAATAACTTTGGCGTTTCGCGGCTATAGACTGTTTTCATGTGACGT
Source organism: Montipora foliosa (assembly GCF_036669935.1). NCBI lineage: Eukaryota > Metazoa > Cnidaria > Anthozoa > Scleractinia > Acroporidae > Montipora > Montipora foliosa. The sequence continues at coordinate 20,362,756 of NC_090874.1, read as the reverse complement.
CTCCGGGAATTGAGCTCTATCATCACTCAAACGTTTTCTTTTGTTTCGAAGGAAAAACAGGGCTACTGATCACGTGAGTGAAAACAGGCATCTTGTCCCTATGGGACCTTACATTCTATTTGTCAGGCCCTAGCACAAAGTCCCATTTCAACTACTGCAATGTTGTTTTGGGGAAACTGTGGAGTAACTTTATAGGACAAACTGCAAAAACTACAAAACAGAGCAGCCCGTGTCTTGACCTACCCTAACTATGACGCTGATGTCAACAATTTATTTGAACTCGTAAGATGGAAAACCCTAGTCTCTCAAAGGTAAATTGAAAGAGCAACAATGGTATTTAAATCCCTAAAGGGACTAGCACCTGATTATCTCTGCTCGAAATTTGTCCATCGCGATTCTGGTAATTGTTTGAGAGACTCTGTGAATAAGGTAAATGTTCCGCAACCGCGCACAAACTACTACAAAACAGCTTTAGCTATAGTGGCGCAGTTTTGTGGAACAGTTTGCCATTAGAACTAAGGAAAGCAGCGTCCCTCAATCAATTCAAAGGTCTGATTAAAGAGGTTATCTAAGCCATTATTCTAAACACGGCATTCATGGAAAGCAGCTTTATTGTATGATATTGAGTAAGATAGTTAATGTAGTTTACATAGTTTATCTACACTTGGTTTTAAAATTGTACATATGGTTTTTATATGGCTGATGAATTGTACCGTGGTTAAATAAAGATTAAACACTCTATTCGAGAGTAGTATAGGAGTTGGGGGTACGAGAACATTTTTTGCAAAAATGTTCTCATACCAACCCAACTCCATACTACTTTCCATTTAATGGCTTTCCATATTTTGTTCTACTATTTTTGTTCTACTATTTTTGTTCTACTATTATTGATCTCGTATTTTCGGTCTCATATTCTTGGAAATCTA
>NC_090874.1:20346830-20351830 GCF_036669935.1 Montipora foliosa | reverse complement strand
ACAGAAAATGAAAACAAGCACTATGTGTTAATAAAAGATTTCGACAAGTTCATGTACGATCAAACAAAGCACAAAGAGAGAAAACATTTTTGCATGCATTGTCTTCAGTGTTTCAGTTCTGAAAGAGTATTAACTGATCATAAAGAAAACTGTATCCAAGTGAATGGAACACAAGTGATTAAAATGCCAACAAAAGACGACAACATACTAAAATTCAATAATTTCCATAAACAACTACCAATTCCATTTGTAATATATGCAGACTTCGAGGCTATTACTGAAAAAATTCATGGATGCCAACCCAATGATGATAAATCATACACAGAGGCTTATCAGAGACACACAGACTGTGGTTATGGATATAAGGTTGTGTGTTGTTATGATGATAAATACACAAAACCAGTACAAATTTATAGAGGTGAAAAAGCTGTTTACAAATTTATGGAAGCTATGCTAGAGGAAGTTAAATATTGTAAGAAGGTTATGAAAAAAGAATTCAACAAACCATTAAGAATGACTAAAGACAATGAAAAAGAATTTCAAAAAGCTGATAAATGCCATATATGTGAGAAAGAATACAATAAAACTGATGTAAGAGTAAGAGATCACTGCCATGTGACTGGTCAGTACAGAGGATCCGCACATCAAGATTGTAACCTAAATTTCAGATTGACTGAGAAAATACCAGTTATATTTCACAATCTCCGTGGATATGACAGTCATTTTATAATGCAAGAGATTGGTGAAATAGTCAAAGAGCATACATATACAAACAAGAAAGGCGAAAAGTGTCAAATGAATATCAATGCCATACCAAACAACATGGAAAAGTATATGGCTTTCATGTTGGGTAATCATCTGACCTTCATTGACAGTTTTCAATTTATGAGCTCAAGTCTTGATAAACTAGTTAGCAACCTACCAAAAGAATCATTAAAATATACATCTCAAAAATTCAAAGGTGAAAAACTTGATTTAATGAGCAAGAAGGGAGTCTACCCATATGACTTCATGGATAGCTTTGATAAATTCAATGAAAAGCTACCATCAAAAGAAGACTTTTACAGCATCTTAAATGATGAACATATTACTGATAAAGATTATCAACATGCTCAGACTGTATGGGATACATTTTCTCTTAAAAATATGGGAGAATATCACGATATATATCTTAAATCTGACATCCTTCTATTAGCGGATGTATTTGAAAACTTCCGAAAGACTTGCCTGCAATACTACAAATTAGACCCATGCCATTATTTTACATCTCCTGGTTTGTCATGGGATGCTATGCTAAAAATGACTGATATCAAATTGGAACTAATGACTGACATCGATATGTTTCAATTCATCGAAACGGGCATGCGAGGCGGGACAAGCTACATCGCCAATCGATATGGTGAAGCTAACAATAAATACATGAAAACATATGATGAGAAGGCGCCCTCAAAGTATATCATGTATCTTGATGCTAACAATCTGTATGGATGGGCTATGTCACAATACCTACCAACTGGTGGATTCAGATGGATGACAGAAAAACAGATAGACAATATAGACTTAGGCAAGTATAAAGAAGACAGCAAGAAAGGATTAATATTAGAAGTAGACCTAGCATATCCAAAAGAACTACATGATTTGCATAATGACTACCCACTAGCACCTGAAAAGGTAAAAGTCAACAAAGATATGCTCTCTAATTATTGCCAAGAAATAGCCGATAAATTTAATGTATCAACTGGTTTAGTTCATAAACTGATACCTACATTAAGCAATAAAGAAAAATACGCACTCCATTACAGAAACCTTCAATTATACACAGATCTTGGTTTAAAAATAACTAAAGTCCATCGAGTGTTGGAGTTCAATCAGTCACCATGGTTGAAAGAATACATTGATTTCAACACACAGAAGAGAACCAATGCCAAAAATGCTTTTGAGAAAGACTTCTTCAAGCTTATGAATAACAGTGTATTTGGAAAAACAATGGAAAATATCAGAAAGCGAGTAGATGTCAGATTAGTAACTGATGAAAACAAACTATTAAAAATGGCTGCTAAACCAACATATGTTAGTAGCAAGATCTTTAATGAAAATCTAGTGGCAGTGCATAAAATCAAAGAAACACTAACCCTAAACAGGCCGGCATATGTGGGTATGTGTATCCTAGATCTTAGTAAGACACTAATGTATGATTTTCATTATAACTATATAAAACAAAAATATGACAGCAAAGCTAAATTATTATTCACAGACACAGACAGCTTGACCTATGAAATTGAAACCAGTGATGTGTATCAAGACTTTTGGAATGATAAAGACAAATTCGACAACAGTGATTATCCACAAGATTCACAATATTTCAACACGACAAATAAAAAAGTAATCGGTAAATTCAAAGATGAAGCGGCAGGCATACCGATAACCGAATTCGTCGGTTTAAGATCGAAAATGTATAGCTATATGAAAGACAATGACAAAGGCGGAAAGACAGCAAAGGGAATCAAGAAGAATATTATCAAAAATAACATCACACATAAAAATTACAAAAATGTTCTGTTTAATAATGAACAAATGCATCAAACAATGAAAACGATCAGAAGCAACTTACATCAACTTGGAAGCTATGAGTTGAATAAAGTGTCATTGTCCTGCTTCGATGATAAGCGCTATATTCACAACAATGGTGTGGCAAGTTATGCATACGGACATTACAAAATCTAAAAAGTTGGCTGCTGACGTCACGGCACAGCAGTGCCGGTCTACACATACAAGCACCGCAAGCACAATCTGAATGATAAAGTGAACTACAACAACATGACGCCACGCCACAGCTGTGGTGTTTACATTATTAACTTCCTGTTTTTCCGAGAAAGTCACGCAATGAAAATACGAGATCAAAAATACGAGATCAAAAGTTGTAAACCATAATATGAAAAAACATATAGATTACCAAAAATACGAGACCAAAAGTTGGAAGCCATTATATGGAAAGTAGTATGGAGTTGGGTTGGTATGAGAACATTTTTGCAAAAATGTTCTCGTACCCCCAACTCCTATACTACTTTCGAGATCAATTGCCGCTCAAATCTAAGAAACGGGAACCCAAATAGGACAAAATAGGAGAACCCATTGGATAACAAAACCGAAAAACCGCTCGTATTTTCTACGAAAACCGAAAACCAAAACCAAAAAAAACGAAAAATCCGCAAACCGCAATGAACACCAAAACCGAAAAACCGAAGTCTTTTGGCACAAAAACCGAAAAACCGATCTAAAAAATAGCCAAAACCGCAAAACCGAAAATCCCAATGTCCCCCTCACTAAAATCAAATCAAATCTACGTTGTATCGGCTCTTGCTTAAAATATTTAGTTTCTCAACTTGAAATAACGCTGATCAGATCAAGCCACTGATCCAACGTACACCGACAGGAAAATTGTCCACGGTTGCTTGCTTCAAAACTCTTGAAATGAAACGGTTCGCCAAGTCGCACATGCATTTCAATGAAGCTGACACTGCGTGCGTTTTGTAATGTGAACAATTACAAAAATAAGTCTCGATACCTTTCGCATTACAGTGGAGCACATTTCTTGCACCTAAAATATTAACTTGTCGTGTGAATCACAATCTCCTTTGACAGAAACCTGAACATATTTAGGAGCAACTGCAGAATACCCCGCCACAGCTAACCACTATTGTTTCCCCAAGCGGCATCTTCTGAAGAACGAGACTTAATACAGTCACTTTTAATACTTTTGATTTTCAGTCACTTTTAATACTTTTGAAGGTTAACTTCGCATTTTTTAAATTTTTCCAAGCGACAAGCCGAAAATCAGTCAGTTCGACGATTCGGCATGAATAATAAGCATCAGTTTGCGTTCAAATTTCGCGTCATTTAGCTCGCTCATCAGGTTACAAACATTTCTGATAATTTCGGAGGGAAGCGTTCCGAGTTCGAGCATAAGACTTATCACAGAAAATGAATAATAGCAATATTTGAAGAATATGAAGTAAAAAAAAAATAAGAATGAGGTACCAGGTACATTTTTATCGCGTCAAATATCCATTTTCCGCCGCCATGTTATGCGGCCTTTGGTGGCAATTGAATTCATTTCAATTAAGACTTCACCGTTGCTTGGTTCTTACAGCAAATTTTGGGAAATTTGTCAAACAGAGATCGCACTTTAACCGCGTTTTCAAATTTTCGCAAATTTCTCAAAATATAAGAATTGCTGGAACTTTTAAATGTGGTTTTTGAAAATAGTTCACTAAAGGGTATCTTTGGGCAAAATATCAGCTATCCGCCAAAATGGTCGTTGACGGACGATCCTCGATTCTTACAGACAGCCATTCTTAAAAGCGTAAACCGTGCCTCAGTTGGTATGTTCGAAACAAACCACGAAAGTGCGAGAAGTAACTGTTGTAAGAATTAAAAACTCACCTCAACTCACAGAACTTTATTCGTCACAGATGATCTGCGAACACTAAACACGGCTGCGAAGGAGGCTAGCGAACACGAGGCACCCGAGCATTTCGTTCGCCCTCGCGAACTATCGGCAAATCATCGTACTGTCTGCAGAGTCCGGACTTTGGTACTCTTTGTATGCCGATTGGCTCCGAAGTGTAGTCTATTGTTACATTTCTCATCTTCGGAAAAACTAAGAGGATGGCGCATGCGCAGTAGTCACAAAAACGAGTGGGGACCTGGGTCGACCGTTTTACATACGGAGTTGTGTTTCGTTGTCCCGACTATCTGGTAGCCTGAAACAGGCTAGTAGAAAATATGATGATGTTGTTGAGGAAAGATCTTGTCCCATCGAATTTCCAACAGAACTTTTCGACAGTTTCGTTGAATAGCAAGTGCCCCTGTTTTTTCTGGTTTGTAAACTTCGTGTTAATATATTATGTCAAACATTTGGGAAGCGTGCTTCATTCGGCAGCTTGCTTCTTGTTTATTTGGGCAAGTTAGTTCGCATTTGGATTTAAATCTTTAGTTGT
>NC_090874.1:20336830-20339330 GCF_036669935.1 Montipora foliosa | reverse complement strand
ACCACACTTTTTTACGATATCGTGTTCAGATGAAACCACTCCTTTACTGATTAAGCCTAAACGCTCGTTTCAGTGATTAGGCCAAAGCACTCTCGTAGAATTTTAGCTTTCATTTTACGCTTCGGTTAACTACAATTTTTCACGAGATCGTGTGAAGAAGAAAGCACTCGTTCACTGATTAAGCCTAAGCGCTCGTTTCACTGATTTGGCCTAAGCAATGTCGCAGAATTTTGGCTTTCATTTTACGCTTTGGTTAACCACACTTTTTTACGATATCGTGTTCAGAAGAAACCACTCGTTTACTGATTAAGCCTAAACGCTCGTTTCAGTGATTAGGCCAAAGCACTCTCGTAGAATTTTAGCTTTCATTTTACGCTTCGGTTAACTACAATTTTTCACGAGATCCTGTGAAGAAGAAAGCACTCGTTCACTGATTAAGCCTAAGCGCTCGTTTCAGTAATTTGGCCTAAGCAATCTCGTAGAATTTTAGCTTTCATTTTACGCTTCGGTTAACCACACTTTTTCACGATATCGTGTTCAGAAGAAACCACTCGTTTACTGATTAAGCCTAAACGCTCGTTTCAGTGATTAGGCCAAAGCACTCTCGTAGAATTTTAGCTTTCATTTTACGCTTCGGTTAAATACAATTTTTCACGAGATCGTGTGAAGAAGAAAGCACTCGTTCACTGATTAAGCCTAAGCGCTCGTTTCAGTGATTTGGCCTAAGCAATCTCGTAGAATTTTAGCTTTCATTTTACGCTTCGGTTAACTACACTTTTTCACGAGATTCTGTGAAGAAGAAAGCACTCGTTCACTGATTAAGCCTAAGCGCTCGTTTCAGTGATTAGGCCAAAGCACTCTCGTAAAATTTTAGCTTTCATTTTACGCTTCAGTTAGCTACACTTTTTCACGAGATCGTGTGAAGAAGAAAGCACTCGTTTACTGATTAAGCCTAAGTGCTCGTTTCAGTGATTAGGCCTAAGCAATCTCGTAGAATTTTAGCTTTCATTTTACGCTTCGGTTAACTGCAATTTTTCACGAGATCCTGTGAAGAAGAAAGCACTCGTTCACTGATTAAGCCTAAGCGCTCGTTTCAGTGATTAGGCCTAAGCGCTCTCGTAAAATTTTAGCTTTCATTTTGCGGTTCGGTTAACTGCACTTTTGACGAGATCGTGTGAAGAAGAAAGCATTCGTTTACTGATTAAGCCTAGTAAACACTCGCTTCAGTGATTAGGCCTACGCACTCTCGTAGAATTTTAGCTTTCATTTTACGCTTCGGTTAAGTACAATTTTTCACGAGATCCTGTGAAGAAGAGAGCATTCGTTCACTGATTAAGCCTAAGCGCTCGTTTCAGTGATTAGGCCTAAGCACTCTCGTAAAATTTTAGCTTTCATTTTGCGGTTCGGTTAACTGCACTTTTGACGAGATCGTGTGAAGAAGAAAGCATTCGTTTACTGATTAAGCCTAGTAAACACTCGCTTCAGTGATTAGGCCTATGCACTCTCGTAGAATTTTAGCTTTCATTTTACGGTTCGGTTAACTACACTTTTTCACGAGGTCGTGTGAAGAAGAAAGCACTCGTTTACTGATTAAGCCTAAGCGCTCATTCAGTGATTAGGCCTAAGCACTCTCGCGAAATTTTATGGTTTGGTTCTCACAATATATTTAGAAGTTTACTTGGGGAGGGGTGGTATTTTCGACTGCGTATCCGCGTATCCACTTCACAACATACTACTTAGAAGTTTACTTGGGGAGGGGTGGTACTTTCGACTGCGTATCCGCGTATCCGAGTATCCACTTCACAATATACTTAGAAATTTACTTAGGGAGGAGTGGTATTTTCGACTGCGTATCCGCGTATCCGCGTATCCACTTCACAATATACTTAGAAGTTTACTTGGGGAGGGGTGGTATTTTCGACTGCGTATCCGCGTATTCGAGTATCCACTTCACAATATACCTAGAAGTTTACTTGGGGAGGAGTGGTATTTTCGACTGCGTATCCGCGTATCCGCGTTTTCACTTCACAATATACCTAGAAGTTTCCTTGGGGAGGAGTGGTATTTTCCACTGCGTATCCGCGTATCTGCGTATCCGCGTATCCACTTGACAATATACTTAGAAGTTTACTTGGGGAGGAGTGGTATTTTCGACTGCGTATCCGCGTATCCGCGTATCCACTTTACAATATACCAAGAAGTTTACTTGGGGAGGAGTGGTATTTTCCACTGCGTATCCGCGTATCCGCGTATCCACTTCACAACATACTACTTAGAAGTTTACTTGGGGAGGGGTGGTACTTTCGACTGCGTATCCGCGTATCCAGCCTTTTCAGAGGTGCAGCTTCAAAATGGCAGGGTATTCTGCTGTTACTCCCATGCAAGAAACTTCGTAGCATTTTTCTCCGTTTCCTCCCCTCCCGGATGGCACGAAAAATAAAAGCTCTTCGTCGCAAATCACCTCGCAAATCACAACCTTCTGGAACCTCCGTCATGTTTG
>NC_090874.1:20324330-20329330 GCF_036669935.1 Montipora foliosa | reverse complement strand
TCCTTTGAAAAGCCTGTTGCTTGGTAACGGTCCCTGATAGTGGCCAAACTGTCAGATGAAGGGACTTCCACAGGGGATGGTATGCAGTTGGCTGAAATGGGAGAAACAACAGAGATTGGCGTTGGGGTAGCAGCAGTGAGCTATCCACCAGCATCTGAATGAAGTCTGGAAACCATGGCTGTCCGGTCCAGTTCGGGGCAATTATGAGGACGGCAGTTGCTTGATACTCTTTGGTCTTCCTCAGTACCCGAGGCGGAAGGACTGCGGGAGGATGGATTAGACAAGTCCATTTGCTCCAGTACAGGAGGAATGCATCCACAGCCAGAGCCCCCGGATCTGGGTACCTCGAGACATACTTGGGTAATTAGTGGTTTAAACGGGATGCAAAGAGGTCCGCTTCTGGTGTGTAGAATCTCTGACAAATGGACTGGAAGATCTTCCTGTCCAATGTCCATTCAGTTCTGGTCTCGATCTGCCTGGAGGCTGTGTCTGCTGCCACATTTTGAATGCCTGGAATATGCTGAGCTGTCAATGATACTCCTGCTGTCAAGCTACTGCCCACAACTCTAGGGCTTGTGTAGGTAGAGCAGGGGAGCGCGTGCTCCCTCGCCTGTTGATGTACGCCACCGCTGTAGTGTTGTCTATTCTCAAGTGAATTTGTTTGAGCGGGGGATGTTGAGCCTCTTGGGACTGCAGACGTGCTTTCAGAGCCAATGTTGCTGCTCGTAGCTCCAAGACATTGATGTGCCACTGCGCTTCTTCCACACTCCAATGGAATGGCCCCCGGTGGAAATCCCCTGGTAGGCTGCACCCCAGTCCGTTTTCGAGGCATCGCTCCAAACTGTGAGATCGATGGGTGGAAGCTGAATTGGACAGCCATTTAGACGGCAGCTGCTCTCTGAGACCCACCACTCTAGGTCTTTGTGTACCTGGGAGGTTAAGGGGATTATCATTTTCCTTGCCTGTCCATGTTGTGACACTGCTTGCAGGTATAGGCGTTGAAGACCTCTATGATGAAGTGGTGCAACCAATATCCCTGTTTGTGATACATGGCTCATTTGTCCAATTAACGTGGACAGAGTCCTCACTGAACCACTCCCTTGAGCAAGGAGGTGATGGCAGGTATCCACAATGGAGGTAAGTTTTGGTTGAGGGAGGGACAGGGTCATCGTTGTGGAATCTAGGGCAGCTCTGAGGAAGATTAGACGTTGGCAAGGAAACTAACCCTAACCTGAGGACAGGTCAAAGGGAAAGCACTGAAACTCGGTATGTTCTGTCCTGATAGACGAACCTCAGATACTTCCTGTGGGAGTGATGAATTGGAAGTGCGTAATATGCATCTTTCAGGTCTAAAATTATCATGAAGTCTCCCTGTTGTATTAGGGATTTCACTACTTGCAGTCCCGCCATCTTGAAGGACTCCTTCCCCAAGACCCGGTTTAGAGCACGAAGGTTGATGATAGGTCGATAATCGCCATTTTCTTTTTGTACTAAGAACAGGGTTGAAGTGAACTGGTCGTCCTGTGGCTTGACTTCCCGGACGGTCCCCTTTGCTAACAAGTCCGTGATAACCCTTTCCATATGGTAAGCATCCGAGTGGCATTTTACTCTGGTTAATCTCATGCGCCACTGCTTGGGGCGCCTGCAAAAGGGGATCTTGTACCCCTGAATTGTTTGTAAAGTCCAAGTGTCCTATGTTATTTGTTTCCAATTCTGAAAAAAAATTGTAAACTCGTCAGGAACCCATGACCCGGAGCCTACAGCTCCCATACTGGGCCTATGTAACGGCATTTTTAAAGACCGATCTATTTTTAGACAAAGGCAGTTCCGGTTCGGTGACCCTATGACGTCAGCTTAATTTCATGTAATTGGTCATCGGGCTCCTGTGGGAGTCTCATTCGCGGGAAATTCAATCTAAAAATAAATCGGTCTGTGAAAACGCCGTTACACGAACACAGTAGAGTTGTAGGCTCCGGGTCATGGGTTCCTGACGAGTTGCTGATCTCTTTGTGGGTGGCGTAAGCATTTTGAGACATGGGAACGGATAGTCAGCTCGAGTTAGTATCGGGTGCAGATTTCTGGGAGGATCCTACTGTTCTGGCCCTTTTGGGATACTGCAGGATAGACCTTGAGCTATATCCTCATTTCCGTTTCCCTCCAACTCGACTGTTGTCAGTGGTGCGGTAGTGTCCACGAAAGGGCTGCTCCCTCCTGTATGGTCCTTTAGAGAAGTGTTTCGAGGCTGGTGTGCTGATAAGCTTGCTGTTAGTTGAGCTATGGTCATGTTCACTCTTGATCGTTGCATGGAACTTGTCCGGGAAAAGGTGCTTATCTGGTGGGATACCTTCCCGCAGAGTACGTTTACCAACTTCAGTGAGGAACTCAGAGAAGCGTTTTTGCCTCCAGGCATTAAGCCTAAAGTTGGCGTTTCCAAGGAGGACTAGAGCATCTTCCAATAGGTCCTTAATGGCATCAGGGTCAGGACCTTCATCGTCATCCTCTCCCTCTGAATTATCAAGGGCTGTCAAGGCTGCTAACAAGGGGCGAGCCACAACCAAGAAATAAATTGACGTTCAGCCAAGCCATCATCAAAGGCGAAGAGATCCTTGGAGAGAAGAGATCCGGCAAATCTTAACTTAAATACATTGAAGTATACGTGGCTTCTTATAAATAATCTTTGCCAATCAGTCGATAACTAAAGTATCTAAGCGCAACATTCGACTTAAAGCTACATTTAAGATATTTTCTGTGATAGGCGTCTCCCCAAATTTCTATTCCGTATAAAATCAAGGATATATAATCAATGAATTGAATAGCTTGGTCTGCTGATCTTTGGAGAAACCAAGAAATTTCCGCTTATGACGTCAAATCCTCTCACAAGTGATCAGTCAAGCAACTGATTTTTTTCGTTAGTTGAAGCTATTAACTGTAGCTAAGCTGTAGGCTTATTGTAGTTCTAGAATGCTATGGTGATGCTTAAAAACACCCTGTTACAATACTTTGTTAGAATTTACGGGGTCCTTGCGCAAACATTTCAAAAAATCTCTGTTTTTTATCTTTAAGTTTAAAAGAGACACCAGCCCGGACAAAGAAGGAGTTTGTGTCCAACAGTCACGCGACCAGTGTAGGAAAGAACCAGAAAGAGAGACTGAGCCTGTGTTTGAAACTTTTTCTATTCGGAGGTGCCTTTGACTCAACCTTGACCCTCTTCCTATCCATTCCTTTATTGTTGTTTCCTAGTATTTTTCCTAAACCGCAATGCTACTAGTCGAAACTATTGTGTGAAGATTTGTTAATTCAAAACTTTACTAAAAGCGCCTATGAATATTTTCCTTGAAAAGGAAGTTTGGTGGGTGGTCACACAGCAGCAGTCAGAGTACGTACGACTGCTGCTGTGTAACCACTCACCATTAAACTGATGAAGGCGGAATAGTTCTATCGTGTGCCAACTTTTTTGAAATTCGATATCTGCAACGCGTAATAAACAATTTAATTGGAGATAGATGCTTTAAAAGTACAGTCAAGGTGTCTGCCGCATTATCTTTTGCCACCTCAGACTACCGAGTAAAGTAGAAGAAAAGGAAAATGCAAATCAAAGTCCAGAAAATGGCGCTTTATGATGTTTTGAAATTTTCAAATAATGATCAACTCTGACACCTTGAATAGTTCTTTCAGAGTATTTTCTAAGGTCACCACAGTGCTGATGAACAATGCGAAAAATTCGACAGGGATTTTTAATCTTGAACCGCTCATACTTTCTCAAGTTAAACATTAGAACTTGCTCAATTCCATCCATGTTAGTGAAATAGTCCACCTTATCCAGGAATTCCCGAGAGAGTGGGGCAAGGAGCCTAAAAAGAAAGGCATCATGGGAGCCAACGTATTTTGCTCTCGGGCCGCAAAAATCAGTCACACCACAACGTTTTACGTTTTCCGCAGTTTCATGTCTTGTCAATGCATACATTGTTTTGTTGCCTAAAATAGTTTCATCCAAATGTTCAAATCCCGTATCGATGTAACAGTCGGCATTCATAAGCATCGTGTTCTTACGTATCAAGACGTGCGAAGCATATCCAAAAGCGTCTTTGTAACGCATGCGCCGACCGAGGAAATGGAAGACTAGTTTCCAGTCCATCACCAGCCTCAGAGCTTTGATAAAAGCAGGCTCCTCCAGACTTTCGAAAAGGATGTGAATTGCCTCAACCTAGTAGCAGGTGATAAATATCACGAAGAGTACGTTAATAAGACCACTGCAAGGGGGAAAAACTGCTGTTTACAACATGACCTTGATCTTGGGTTATATCCTGCTGAGGGACTTTCTTTCGTTTTCCCTTGGATTTCAAAACTATGAACAAAACGCCAACAAGTTCTAAGCCTTAATTTTCCAATTTAATGGTCAGCCATTATTAACTTTAAAATCTTTAGAGAGCTGGGTCAAAGAGAAAATGACGTCAAAGACTCACTAGTTTAAGAATGCAATGTGTCTCTACCCGACTAAGTTAATTTGCAGCACGGGAGTTTCGGGCTTTCAAATTTTTAAACTCGTGTTTTGCATGCGTATATAATAAACTGCTTGTACACGCTGAAATTTTAAGCTATTGAGTTAATGACGTCACTTTTCCCTAGATCAAACCTTCTGAGGTCCAGCCGGTCAGTTTTGAACGCGAGTAATGGCGACGGTGAAATCCAAAACTTACACTCAAACTAAACAGCCTTTGGATAAAAATCAAGGTTCAGAATTTTGTCAGGCGGGTGTTAAGCAACACATTTTACAAAATCTGAAGAAAAAGAGGGAGTGATTTTCTTAAAAACTTTAAATTGAAGTTTTATGCCAAAAAAAAAACCGATAGAAAGAGCATCTCTATGACAACCGTAGCTTTGCTCAGGGTAATGGATTCATAAAAGTTTGCAATTAATAATGGTCTCAAGTCTATTTGCTTTTTTCTTGACTTGTGAAAAACATTTGATGTCATTAAGCATAATATCGTGCTCGCCAAACT
>NC_090874.1:20306622-20309515 GCF_036669935.1 Montipora foliosa | reverse complement strand
GGGATGTTGAGCCTCTTGGGACTGCAGGACGTGCTTTCAGAGCCAATGTTGCTGCTCGTAGCTCCAAGACATTGATGTGCCACTGCGCTTCTTCCCACACTCCAATGGAATGGCCCCCGGTGGAAATCCCCTGGTAGGCTGCACCCCAGTCCGTTTTCGATGCATCGCTCCAAAGTGAGATCGATGGGTGGAAGCTGAATCGGACAACCATTTAGACGGCAGCTGCTCTTCTGAGACCCACCACTCTAGGTCTTTGTGTACCTGGGATGTTAAGGGGATTATCATTTTTCCTTGCCTGTCCATGTTTGTGACACTGGCTTGCAGGTATAGGCGTTGAAGACCTCTATGATGAGTGGTGCAACCAATATCCCTGTTTTGTGATACATGGCTCATTTGTCCAATTAACGTGGACAGAGTTCCTCACTGAAACCACTCCTTGAGCAAGGAGGTGATGGCAGGTAATCCACAATGGAGGTAAGTTTTGGTTGAGGGAGGGGACAGGGTCATCGTTGTGGAATCTAGGGCAGCTCTGAGGAAGAATTAGACGTTGGCAAGGAAACTAACCCTAAACCTGGGACAGGTCAAAGGGAAAGCACTGAAACTCGGTATGTTTCTGTCCTGATAGACGAACCTCAGATACTTCCTGTGGGAGTGATGAATTGGAAGTGCATAATATGGCATCTTTCAGGTCTAAAATTATCATGAAGTCTCCCTGTTGTATTAGGGATTTCACTACTTGCATTCCCGCCATCTTGAAGGACTCCTTCCCCAAGACCCGGTTTAGAGCACGAAAGGTTGATGATAGGTCGATAATCGCCATTTCTTTTTTGTACTAAGAACAGGGTTGAAGTGAACTGGTCGTCCTGTGGCTTGACTTCCCGGACGGTCCCTTTGCTAACAAGTCCGTGATAACCCTTCCATATGGTACGCATCCGAGTGGCATTTTACTCTGGTTACTCTCATGCGCCACTGCTTGGGGCGCCTGCAAAAGGGATCTTGTACCCCTGAATTGTTTGTAAAGTCCAAGTGTCCTATTTTATTTGTTTCCAATTCTGAAAAAAAAATGTAAACTCGTCAGGAACCCATGACCCGGAGCCTACAGCTCCCATACTGGGCCTATGTAACGGCATTTTTAAAGACCGATCTATTTTTAGACTATCTTTTCCGGAAAAAACAAAGGCAGTTCCTGTTCGGTGACCTATGACGTCAGAGCTTAATTTCATGTAATTGGTCATCCGGCTCCTTGTGGGAGTCTCATTCGCGGGAAATTCAATCTAAAAATGAATCGGTCTGTGAAAACGCCGTTTACACGAACACAGTAGAGTTGTAGGCTCCGGGTCATGGGTTCCTGACGAGTTGCTGATCTCTTTGTGGGTGGCGTAAGCATTTTGAGACATGGGAACGGATAGTCAGCTCGAGTTAGTCTCGGGTGCAGATTTCTGGGAGGATCCTACTGTTGTGGCCCTTTTGGGATACTGCAGGATAGACCTTGAGCTATATCCTCATTTTCCGTTTCCCTCCAACTCGACTGTTGTTAGTGGTGCGGTAGTGTCCACGAAAGGGCTGCTCCCTCCTGTATGGTCCTTTAGAGAAGTGTTTCGAGGCTGGTGTGCTGATAAGCTTGCTGTTAGTTGAGCTATGGTCATGTTCACTCTTGAATCGTTGCATGGAACTTGTCCGGGAAAAGGTGCTTATCTGGTGGGATACCTTCCCGCAGAGTACGTTTACCAACTTCAGTGAGGAACTCAGAGAAGCGTTTTGCCTCCAGGCATTAAGCCTAAAGTTGGCGTTTCCAAGGAGGACTAGAGCATCTTCCAATAGGTCCTTAATGGCATCAGGGTCAGGACCTTCATCGTCATCCTCTCCCTCTGAATTATCAAGGGCTGTCAAGGCTGCTAACAAGGGGCGAGCCACAACCAAGAAATAGATTGACGTTCAGCCAAGCCATCATCAAAGGCGAAGAGATCCTTGGAGAGAAGAGATCCGGCAAATCTTAACTTAAATACATTGAAGTATACGTGGCTTCTTATAAATAATCTTTGCCAATCAGTCGATAACTAAAGTATCTAAGCGCAACATTCGACTTAAAGCTACATTTAAGATATTTTCTGTGATAGGCGTCTCCCCAAATTTCTATTCCGTATAAAATCAAGGATATATAATCAATGAATTGAATAGCTTGGTCTGCTGATCTTTGGAGAAACCAAGAAATTTCCGCTTATGACGTCAAATCCTCTCCCAAGTGATCAGTCAAGCAACTGATTTTTTGCGTTAGTTGAAGCTATTAACTGTAGCTAAGCTGTAGGCTTATTGTAGTTCTAGAATGCTATGGTGATGCTTAAAAACACCCTGTTACAATACTTTGTTAGAATTTACGCGGTCCTTGCGCAAACATTTCAAAAAATCTCTGTTTTTATCTTTAAGTTTGAAAGAGACACCAGCCCGGACAAAGAAGGAGTTTGTGTCCAACAGTCACGCGACCAGTGTAGGAAAGAACCAGAAAGAGAGACTGAGCCTGTGTTTGAAACTTTTTCTATTCGGAGGTGCCTTTGACTCAACCTTGACCCTTCCTATCCATTCCTTGATTGTTGTTTCCTAGTATTTTTCCTAAACCGCAATGCTACTAGTCGAAACTATTGTGTGAAGATTTGTTAATTCAAAACTTTACTAAAAGCGCCTATGAATATTTTCCTTGAAAAGGAAGTTTGGTGGGTGGTCACACAGCAGCAGTCAGAGTACGTACGACTGCTGCTGTGTAACCACTCACCATTAAACTGATGAAGGCGGAATAGTTCTATCGTGTGCCAACTTTTTTGAAATTCGATATCTGCAACGCGTAATAAACAATTTAATTGGAGATAGATGCTTTTACAGTACAGTCAAGATGTCTGCC
>NC_090874.1:20264122-20296622 GCF_036669935.1 Montipora foliosa | reverse complement strand
ACCACCATGAACAATCCAACCAAATGTGGTTCCTTCAACGATTGGATCCTCCGGTTGGCCTTTGTATACATGTTCCGTCCTGATCTTG
The DNA here is from genome assembly GCF_036669935.1 of Montipora foliosa. Lineage (NCBI taxonomy): Eukaryota > Metazoa > Cnidaria > Anthozoa > Scleractinia > Acroporidae > Montipora > Montipora foliosa. The sequence continues at coordinate 20,296,534 of NC_090874.1, read as the reverse complement.
CAGTAAGTAGCATCCCCGAGTATTACATGAATTGGATACTCTTCGCTTGCGGTTCTGTAGAACATCTTTCCCTGTACATGTTGGAATTTCTCTTTCAGTTCTGTCAGCGTGGGTCTCTTGATAGTTGTGAAATCTGCAAGTTTGCTCCCAGTAATCTCTATTTTCTCGCTTGCCTTATTGTCAATTGAGTTGATTGTCACGTCATAGATTGGCATCGACTGTTTCTTTGTCCCGTTGACCGTTACAATGTAGCGCGTCTCGTGACGTATTGGATTTAGCTTCAACATTTTAGCTGCTTCCTTGGAGATAAAGTTCCTCCCCGACCCCGTGTCTAGATACGCCCAAAACGTAGTCCCCCGGATTTTCAGCGGTACTATGCCGGGTAGGGATTTTTCCTCGCCAGATGGCGTGTATCCGCTTAAAGTGGCATTGTGTTCTTGTGTCTCATTCCCCTTAGACTTATCACATAAGCTGGTGTGGTGTTTGCTCTTACACTTATAGCACCCCCTGCTACGACATTCTTTCCCAGTGTGTCCTGAGCGGGCGCAATTGTAACATAGTCGTTTTGCTGCAAAGAATTCCCTCCGTTTCGCGATTGTGTCGAATGTTGGGCACGAATCTCCCCAGTGGTTTTGGTTACAGAACAGGCAGTGGGGGTCTTTCTGGATAAAGTAATGGCGTTCCTTTCTTTTTGTATCCGTTTGATCTTTATAATTGTCTTCGGCCTGGTTGCGCTTGAGCCATTTTTGGATAGAATCGATCAACCTTTCCATGCTCCAATCTTCCCACCCCTCGTCCGTCCTCACTAGATCGGGTTTCACTTGGGGGAGTTTGTTTAAGGTTGACAGGACGAACCCCTTGAGCATCTCTCCCTCCCCCAAAGTTTGTAACGGGTCAAAATTCTTGCTCAACTTCTCATAAAGTTCGCGCACCCTTTCGTAATTTGATCCTCTGGTCATTGGCAAGTTAATTATCTCCTCCATATGTGCAGCGACAACAGTTTTACTCTGTCCAAACTCAGTTTGTCCAAACTTGAATATTATTATATATCAGCTTCGGACTATTTTTTGCGATTGGCATCCCGCGTACAGCCCAATATAATGATCAACAATAATGGCTAAAGCTCCGCAACATGTTGGTGACGTATTCAGTTATGCAAATCAGGGTAATGCCGTTTGAACTACCCCCAAAAAGCGCAAAATGTTACACATACACATTAAGGCAAGCCTAAAAGCAGAATTCCTAAATTATTATTTATTACTTTTTTTGTTTTCAGATATTTTGGGTGGTATTGAATAATGCATTATGGAATACTGCATCATGCAATACCCATAATGCACTCTAAAATAAGTTGTGTTTTTATAACACACCTGAGTTCCCTAACATACCAAGGTGTGTAGTGGTGACATACCTCTTCACTGTTTTATATCACGGTTTACGCAAACACACCAATGTGTGTAAGGAAACACAGAAAGTGTGTAATAATTACACACCTTATAAGTGTAATGATTTTTAAAAGCACCAGAATGTGGCTTTCTCTTTTACCTCACAAGCTTCAAATTTGGCGAGATATGGTGCTCAATGACATCAAATGCTTTTCACAGGTCAAGAAAAAAAGCAAACAGTCTTGAGGGCATTATTAATTGCAAACTTTCATGAATCTATTTCCCTGAGCAAAGCTAGCACTACGGTCACTACAGTTGTTATAGCAAACTTGGCGTAGGCGGATTTGATGCTGTTCTGTAAGACCAACCTGGCGAGATAAGTTTGTGTAAAAGGAACAATGCAAGAAATTCAAAACACAGGACAATGCCTTAATAGGCCGACAATAGTCGAAGTCAGTTGGTGAGCCTCGTTGAAGAGGGGCGGGGTTTACTCTTGCTGTTTTTTGAGACAGATAGAAATTGACCAGTCCAAAAATGGCCAAGCTCCCAAGAGCCCATGTTACAATGAGTTCCACACTTCAACATTTGTGAAATTCACAATGCTGGCCAACGTCTTTCTCTTTTTTGCCTCTTTTCTTTTTTTCCTTTGCATAAAACTCAAATTAAACGATTCCCTCAGCACGATTCGACTCTAGATCATAATTTTTTCCCTTAGTAGTGGTGTTATTAAAGTATGCTTAAGTCATGCAATTTATCACTTGGTAATAGGTTGAGGCAATTCACATCCTTTTCGAAAGTTTGGTGGAGCCTGCTTTTATCGAATCTCTGCCACTGAGGATGGACTGGAAACTAGTCTTCCATTTCCTCGGTCGGCGCATGAGCGGTTCACGATAAAAAATCCCTGTCCAATTTTGCGCATTGTTCATCACTACAGGGGCACACAACGAATCTGTTCCTCACATTATCTGTTTCCCAGAGCAATCTTGCTGGCTGGCAAAAATACAGGTGTTTCGATGAGCTGGCTGGGAAATTTTGTTATTGATAGAGGTTTTGCCTGGGAATTGCTGACTTTTCCTAGCATTTCAACCCCAGCTGGCTGTAGAGACTCTGAAGCCTGAGGACGACTTAAAAAAAAAAAAGAACCCCTTCCCTCTCCCAGAGAGTAGTCACAAACATACGACGGCTGGTCAGAGTGATTGCGCTTGCGGAAAAAAAAACCTGTTTTGTCCCGGTTTTGTCGCTTTTGTTCGGTCGTTTTGGGTCGAGGGATTTGAGAGCGCACGGAATTCCTGGCTGGGAAATAAATTTGATCAGCTGGCTGGGAAACCAACCAATTTTATCTAGCTGGCTGGGAAATTTCTTGTGTGTCTTGCTGTGAAAAAGGAACAGATAATGTTTTCCCAGCAACACTGAAAAACACCTGAAAATGCCTTAATAACATTTATTTTCATTAACTGGGGTATAATAATACATTTTACAACAAATTGGTCGTTGGGTGTACCTGCATCACTACTGTGGTGACTTTAGAAAATACTCTGAAAGAACTATTCAAGGAGTACGAGTTGATTGTTATTTCAAAAAAAATTCAAAAAATCATAAAGCGCCATTTTTTCAACCATTTAAACTGAGGTTCAGGGACATACTAGAAAAAGGTAACAAGACGATGGCTGGGAAGTGGGTAGAAGTAAGTCTCAAACACTGGCTCTCTTTCACTCTTTTTCTGGCTCTTTTCAGTCGAGGCTGGTACGGTGTCTGTTTCTTAGCCCAAACATTTGGTTTGATCAACGGAGTTGATAATGTAAATTGACCACCGTACGGTGGTCAATTTACATTATCAACTCCGTTGATCAAACCAAAATTTTGTGTACTACTTCCCCACCGACGCAGCACCACAGTTTCTTTAGAAACTACCACCTTTATTCATATGTTTCTTAGCCCGGTTTGGTGACGGTCTCTTTTATTAAATCTTACTGATACAGAAAAGAGATTTTTCAAATTTTGCGGAAGGACACCGAAAATTCAAACGAAGTACTCTAACAGAGTGTTTCTAATAATCGTCATTACAGCACTACAAATACAAAGAGCCAAGCTTCATCTAACGAAAAAAATAATTAGAGAAAATAATCGGCAGAAAAAAAAATGAAGTTCTTGCTTTCGCACTGATCACTTAAGTGATTATTTGAAGTCCTAACCGGAAAACACAACATGGAAGATAAGCAGGATAATACCGGCAGACAATGATTTTGGAAGCCGTCTAACTTTTTTTAGAGAACCTTTCATTCTACTCAGTACTGGTTGAGTAAGATATACTGCAGTCATATTCATTTTTCCGTCAATGACGCCTTAGTTAAACTTGAAACCAGAGTGAAAATGTCTTTTTGCAGAAGGCGCAGCCGAGGTCTCGGCGGTGACAGTGATTTTACCAATGTGGCGTCGATTGGAGAAGTTGTTATTGCGCGTGCCGATATAACAGTACTCTCCAGGCTTCGTGATGCGGAAACAGGGCGGGTTACAGGAGGCTGGGGCGTTATCAAGCTGAGCCTGTAATCGTGGACCCTGGTAACATCCCTTGTTCAGATAAAGATTCAGCGAGTCCTCGTCAAATCTAGTCCTTTGATCAATGACTTCAAGAGGGATTTTTTGACAAGTCGCTGGTTTGAGAGAGCTGCATCCTTCCTTTATCCAGCAGATATTGGTGCGATCCGTTTCTGAAATTAAAATGACAGGAGAGAAATAAGTGTAAAACATAGAGGCTTTTTGGGCATCTCGGTCACAGCAAGTTAAATTACTTTGCCCAAAGGTAAGGACTCCGATCCGACTTTTATGTATGCCAGGGAAAAGTTTCCAAAGACATGTTTTCCCGTATTCTTGCCGCGCGAAGAAAATTAGGTGCAGAAGTAATTTTAGAGGGACACAAGTTGAGTTTGGACATTTCCTCACAATTTCATGTTGCCATTTGAACCATCTTTATGCGACCATCGTATGGGCTCGTGATTACCAACCGCTGTTTCGGGAAAGGAGCCCACCCTCCTGAATGAAGACCGGACTCGAGAGAGTGGAGAAAATTGAGCCTAACCAGCGTACCATTGTAAAGTATGGGGATTATCACCAATTTAAGGCAGTGATTTTGGGACTTGAAATAAACATACTAAAGAAAAAGACAACCCAAATTTTTGGTCACTCACGGGACTCGATTTATCTTTTTAGTATAGGGTCGCATACTAATACGTCGAGGCTGAACCAGAGAGGACCACTCTTTCTTTCATTCGATCTCAGAAATCTTGTTGCAATGTGTCTTTTTTTAAAATTTCGTGCTTTTGGGACAACAGAAGTTTATTGGCCTTTCGTCGGCTTCCGTATCAATCGCGATTAAATATATTGGGACATATCGTTCAGCTATGTTGACCATTTGACGTTTACCGACTGACCTCGTTGCGTAGTTCGAATTACCAGTGGAAGGGAATGTAAAATTAGTTCTACTTAACGGGCAGTTCTAGTAAACCGATGTCGAGTTAGCTAATTGTAAATGACTAAAATAATGGGTTCAAACGCAAGGGAAATCGGATTTTGTTTGAGTTAGAAGGGCTCGACTGAAAATGTCATGTAGAGATACTTACGGGCTTTTCCTTCGCCAGCGTTGTTTGTCGGGTTGTTGTTTGAACCTAAAAGAAAGGAAAAGATTAAGTTAAAAATACAAGAATCGTGTAAGTTGATGTCAAGTCTTGCAGACGAGATTGTTGGCTTTAGAATGCGCATGTTATAATTAATCTCTTAGGTAATCAAACCACTACGAATTTTAGAATATTCTCTGCTGTAGTACAAAATAAAAGTTAAAGTTAACCGCACACATGCGGATCAGTAGTTGGTCGAGCATCGGGCTGTCATGCATATATGCGGGAGGTCCCGGGTTCGAATTCCGGCCGAATAACTGAGGAGAAAGTGCTGCCTTTGCAATTTTATCTGCAAATGGTTGGACTTTCTAGTCTCCTCGGATGAGGACCTTAAACCGTAGGCCCCGTCTCACAAATATCTTCCATGTTCATAAGTTCCTGGCCTCACCGCAGCCGTTTTTAGGTCGCGAAGGAGGCTAATAAGTTCCACGGTGGGACGTTAAAAACCCCAACAATATACGAGAAGAGAAGGAGATGAAGCCCCCGGGGTTGTGGCTGTTCTATTCTCTTCAGCATAAGTGCCGGCTTAGCAGTGGTGTCCTAAAAAGGCTTATAATATAAAGTGTATGAGGCCACCTAGGCAGAAACAGCCATAAGTCAAAAAGGAATTTGCCGAGTGCTGGAACATGTAGATATTACTTGAGGTATAGCTACTATTTGTCTCCGCGACACACAAAATTGCGTTTATCGCAGGATATAAGTTGAGTACGCACCACGAAATAATAATTAACAATTATTCCACGAGCGCGCGCTGGATATGAGATGATAGATGGCCAACGAGGCCCGTAGCGCCGAGTTGGCTATAATCATCTCATATCCAACAACCGCGAGTGGAATAATTGTTTTATTAAAAACGACCCCAAAATATAGAAAACTAGACTATAATAAAAATAAAAAGGCCCAAAAAATCACGCGTATGCTTGCCGTGTTTGTAGATCATGGTATAATGGCTCATAACCCATGATGGCTTAGCCAATCAAAACTCTCGAATTGCATTATCAAATGATCCAGTTTTTAATAATTAGTAAATAAACCCCTTGCGGAGGATAATGCCCAAGGCTTAAAGATTGTCTGAAAAATGAACAGTTAGCCGGGGGCATTATCCTCCGATGCACCAGCGAGCCGGAAAGGGGTTTATTTATTTTATAACCCTGCGATTAATTTCTCAAGAAGAACGCACTTAGATCCAAAAGGGGAAAAAAGCCAGTTTTCGCGTATGTGAATGGCTCGATTCCCGTTGACGTAATCAAAAAACGCATGTTGATAGGTTTGCTCGACGATTTTATATTACACAGTAATTGGAGGAAATGTTGACTAGTTGTCATGTCAAGTATACTCTTTATAACGCCTTAAAGATTGAAAGCTTGAAAACGTAAATGAAAACACAGTTTTTCTAAATGTTTTTGCAATTATATTGTTCGAAAAGAGGACAGCCGACGAATTAACAGTCTTTCACATGCAAAAATGCGTAGTGTTTTTAGGTGCCCTTTGGAATTACAGGCAAGAAAGTTGGAGTGAGAAACATCGGCCTTGCATGGACTATGAACGTTGAAGGATAATGGAGTTATCCAGCCCAACACGAATGGCTTTCATGGTATATTGCGGCTGTATGGCTTTCCTTCAACTTTTCTTGCTTCTACAAAAAATCGCCTCAACGCACTGGATATGTACAGTTCCCGACGACTCCATGTTTTCAAGAGTGTTTTGGAACCTCTTTTCTTTTCCCCACGATAAAAATTGGATGAAAATTATATACCGTAGCTAGTAGCTTGGTAAATAGACTGTCACAAAAAATGTATATAACCTTTAGTTTGTTCCTACACAAAATTCACAGACGTTGAGAGCATATTTTGTGACGTGGACTTTTTCTTGTTGCCTGCATTGACAACCAGCTTTGTGATTTCTCCATCACTGGCTTCTGCAAAAAGAATTTTTGTGTCTTTCATGACTAATCAAAAGTTTAGCTTGAACGTTTGCTCGTTTCCTGATCTTCTTTCGTAGAAATAAAATCAGAGGACCGATATAAAATCGGACGACGGATATTCTCTGATAATTATCGTGCGATTTGTATCACGTGATCAGTTTTATCCAATGAGAGCCCGCAAAAATTAATCGGTGGGTTATAATTAAAAATAGTTACCCATGCTTGCACGTCTTGTGGCGCTTGTGGCTAAAATTAATGTACACTGATATTTTCCCTTTGTTTTCCCATAGCGGGAGAAAAAACACCGAATCGACAAGCGATGTTTCTTTAATTCATTTTTCATCTGTGGACCTTTAATTTTATGTGCTTGCGTTCTGTTTTTGCCAATATACTTCCCAATCTGTTGGTATGACTGTGGTAAATTAACGCTAGGTTACCCGTATAAAGTCTCATTTCGGAGACACTCCGAAACGCTTATACATATCTCAAAGTTTATTGGATACGATGGTGAGTTTCAAAGACATGCCCCTTTTCACCTGAGGTGGGCTGTTATCTACTTTTACGTGCAAGGAAGTCAAGCTTACCAGACCACGCAAAACATATGATTGTATTTGTTGTCACCGTTACTTCTTCAGGGAAGAAGCGATATTCCATGGCGGGATAAGCTTGCACGATATTTCCTCTCTTTCCCATACTGATAATATATTTAATATCAAGGTGCTGGAATTCCTTTTTAAGATGATGCCGTGATTTAATGACGAATACGTGAGATCTGTCCTGGAATGTTCGACCCAGCTGGGTAGTGTCCAAAGCGAGCTGGAGGTCAGTGTTTCCATCAACAGCCTTTGTTTTCGGGTCGTTCTTAACCCTGCAAGATATGTAAATTTTGATGATTGTTTGTGCATTTTAAGTTGTTCAATGGTTTATTTCACTGAACTTTGGTTGAAAGTGACTTACTTGTCATTGTCTTTGGCTGTGAATTCACGTGGAAAGTCATCAGTCGTGATGTTGTACCTACATAGATAATATAAATTTAACGGTAATCAATGAATTCAAGGTGATACAGTCAACCCTACCGGATGCCATTGCAATTCCATTCTCTCCTTATTCCCTTAGTCTATCGCTCATATTGCTACTAATTTCTCCACTCTTCCCACGTTTAAAATCAGGGGCACCCGACGTCAATTTTCGGAAAATATCTGTTCGGAAGACGATTTGAGATCTAGGATCTTCGGAACATTTGTTGCAAAAATTCTTGCTTGCCTGCCTCTCCTAGGATTTTCGAACATCTGAAAAAATGATATAATTGCCCACTTTTAACGGATTTTTACCCTAAAAAGGTCACCTACAATTTTCGGGAGCCTTTTTTCTGGCTGAAAGGTAAGTTTTGATTCCTATAGTTTTCCGATCACTAGACTTTCAGCTAGGAAATCCGAACAGATAAAAAATTTTTAGGGCATAAAAATATGCCTTTATCTACCGTTTAAATACCAAAATACGTTTAACAATGCTATGTTTAAGTGGTTTTGAACTATATTCTAGTTGGGTGCCCCTGTAAAATTTCGATGTTGTGGCCAATTAACTGAATTAATGCGTAATTAATAAACTGAAATCGTCCACTAATTAAAAGAAGTGTCCGTGTCTGTGTAAACTTTTAAAGACAGCGAAGAACGTTTTTCACTTAGCTTGTCTTTTTGACTTGCCTGTCATATTGTTTCACTATCTGTTCGATATGGATTTTTTATTTTTTACAGATATAATTCCTTTCTTTTCTTTGTATAGGCTCCTGGGGCATGGCTTCCTTAGTACCATTTATTATATAGATACTGATTAAATACCAGATTTTTTCTTTTACTAAAGAATCATATTTTCATCGCGGGCAGTGAAGATATTATTTTTATCTCTCATGTGTGAGGATATTGGTGTCGCCATGGTTACACCAAATACAAGAGATCTTCCCGCTCAGGCACACCCGCACACTTTAATTGCACTATTTTGCTGTTTCAAAATGAATTTTAGAAAGTAGTGTTTTATGAGGAAATTCCATCAGTATCTATAAAATAAACAGAACATTACATGGCCGCTTGGAGATTCGAATTTTATCTTCGAGTTCTGAAAGTATCTCTCACGAGTGACCGAAGTATCCCCGCGCGGTCATGTAATATCCTCTACGTTTCCTAAATTGGGAGGAAACTGAGAAACATACAAGTAACGATTTTTCACCTAATACGTAATACGCATCGCTGGGTGACGTTACTGGGGAAAGCCGGAACTTTCCACTTGAACGACGAAAATTTTCCTTCCATGTTCATTCCGTTGTGATTAACGACAGTAGAAGGTGCAAAGTGCACCTCAGGTGGTTCTTGAAGAAGGAGATACTGATCGAGTTCCTCGGCTCCCTGTGACACTTTATGCGGTTGATAGGGCTTTCCATACTTAAGCCTCATGTTCCCTTGACCATGACAAGTACTCAAGACGCCTGCGGTTCTCTCAATGTAATTTGTGACAAAATTTGTCCACTTTCCACCTTTTTCCGTACACTCGGTTTTGTTAATGTAAAGAGCTACGCATTTCTCGGCTAGTTGATTCCCAAGCTTCTTTGGACAATCTTTATTCCCTGCCAGTTTGTTTGGCATAATACACAAGTCTGATGAAGAACATAAATGCACAAAAAATTACATATGATTTATCCGAATAATTAACAACGTGCAAGAACACTACCTTTATTGGCCCATCGTATGAAGGGGACTATTTAGTTGGAGGGGGAGTGGAAGAAGAGAAGGATTAGGGTTAGAGATCATCGGTCTTGTGTCCCACCACAGCTTCTTAGTAGCAGTTTCCGTTACAAGAGATTACACGAGGACAGTAGATTATAGTCATAAAAAAGCGCAAGCCTTGAAGTATGAAAAGAATTTATGTATTAGATTCGGCGCATGAGAAGTTCGACTTCTGCATCCAGAGTCGCACTTTGCCGCTTTATCCGACTGAGCAGGTCGAATTGAATAGTTGGGTCGACCCAAATCAAATTCGTCGAATTTACTTGATTCAAACGTCGAAATTCTCATGATTTGATTCGGCGCAAAAAAAGTTCGACGTTTAAACTAGAAGTAAGTCTGAACCGATGATCAATACGAGTTACTCATTTATGTATTCAGCCCATGTAAGAGGATTCAACTTCTGTAAATAGATCACATGTGTGCTACTCGTGAATAGATTGGTTACAGAGCCAACGGTGCTCCAATCAGCTTCGTCTAGAAGTTCACTACTCACTCACATTTTTCGCCGTAATGTGGGCTATTGACATAATCTTTCATCAGCTTGTTTGTCTTTTTGTCGCTGACCAAGATAGCGATGTCCTTCCAAGGCGAGGGGCCCCAGTAGGGATAGTAATCACGCTCCTCGGGCACCTCCAGTCCATTCCCTTGCTCCACCAGGATTTTGTCGAGTGTAGATCGCTTTGTCACCTGCTAATTTTTTTCGTGCATTGGTTTGATCAGGGGTACACAAACCTATAACATATAAACAAAAAAGATTGTAGTTTAAATCAACGTTTTGCATTCCTACTAAAAGGACCAACCATTATGATCAATTCGATAGTCAGCGTTCTTTGGAATATCTTATAAGTAAGGGTTTCTTAAAACGTTTAACGATAAAAAACAACGGTAAAAGACGACGTTTCGACCGTACTTCGGTCATTATCAAGTGACTGGTAAAATTGAAACTGTATATATATATAACTGAATAAATGTGTGACAGAAAATTTGCCCTGAGCGGGATTTGAACCCACGTCCCCCCATTACTAGTCGGGTTTGATCACCACTACACCACCAGGACAACCATGCTGGCAACACAGCCATCGAAGAGGTGATTTACGTGGTTTAAGGCGTGGGCCTCCCGTGAAATTTTCTTTCGAGGTGACAAAGTAGGGGAGCCTATAACTTCACTTGAAACCCAACTAAGGATCAACTCAATGATGCACGACCGTAGTCAACTTAGCGGATGACAAGGAAGGATCCTAGAAGGATACAGGCTAATTTTAATTTTAATTTTCACTCTCTCTAAAATTAAAATTAGCCTGTATCCTTCTAGGATCCTTCCTTGTCATCCGCTAAGTTGACTACGGTCGTGCATCATTGAGTTGATCCTTATTATCCTTAGCCCAGAAGTTGTCCAGTGTTGAGTTTCCCATAACTTTCTCTCAATTTCTCCTCGACTTGGACTGTGAATCCATTTGCGATCCTCCTGGGGGTGATACGCTGTTGGCTCAAGGGATCTACTTAACTGACTCTTTAAATTAATTACCCTTGTCTGCCTGTGAATCACATGTTTGCAGGTGTAAACGATTGCATATTGAGAGTAGGTCAACTCATGAATATAAAACATCTCATCGACGGGGCAGTGAAATTTGTTCGTGCACTTCGTTCAAACACTAAAATTCTTTGTAAGATCTTTTGGAGCCTAAGAATGTTTGTGGCGAAAATGTTTGCCAATTGATGAAGAAGAGTTGTTGTGTTCTTTAACACGTTGGTGCAGATGGCGGCGTGTGAAACCAACATAACCTGCATCGCGCAGGTCACATTCAAATTTGTAAACAAGGCACTGTTGGTTCACAATTTGCGGCTTAACTTCTCGCAATTTTCGATCTTGTTCAATCTTTGAATAGCGTTTCAATCTTTGGAACAGCGTTAATTTAAGGGACGTTTAAGGTTCCTCAATATTTCCAGCCTGCGAACGCAGACGAATTTCTGGGGGTCGTTTCTCTTCCCCGAAAAATACGTCTACGTTCGCAGGCTACAATATTTCATTCATAGATTTTATTTGCATTTCGTATCTGTGTACAAATGTATTCTCGGCTATTTCATGATCCTATACTTGTGTAAAAAATGTAAATGTAAATGCTTTGTTTATAGCGGGTGGAAGTGCACTTAGCTCTCAAGCTAGTTTACAGGCACTCCACTGTTAACAATGTGAAAGTAACAACTCAAACTTAACACAAACATTATTAAGAACCCTAACTGGCAGGAGGCAACCACTTGGCTATTTACAAAGCGTGGTAGGGTTGAATCCGGGACATTCGGAAACAAATCCAAACCAGAGGTCAGAACGGGATTCGAACCGCGGAGCAGCCGCATGCAAACCCAACGCCCTAACCACTGGACCACACTGCCTGTCTCGCCGTTGATGTGGATTTTCCTCGTCATTACATAAGAGTTAGTACTAGTTAGAAGAGAATTGTTCCCACTCTACTCATCCACTATTTGATGAATTTGAGTTACAGTTCGCGTTTTGGTTTTTACTACGATTTTCATAATTCTCTCAGGCGCCAAAGCGCCAAACTGCGTTTTGGCTTCCATCAATCAAATTTCTGAACATAGTAGGGAAGATCGACTCCGCCTCCGGAAAGTGAATTGGAATTTTTATTTAATTCGCAGCTCGAATACCATTATGGCATCTTTTTAGAGGTTTTTAGTAAAAAGGATTAGTGCAGATTCCATCGCTTTCTATTGGCGAAGTCAAGTTCGAATGTACCGCGGGAAGCAAAGATGCTGATTGGTAGGTTCAGCGTCAACTCTAGATCTTGGCAGTTTGGCCGTTGGCGCTTGAAGATGAGATTCCGCTGAATTATGAAAATCTCAGTAACAGAATTTATAGCAACAGGGCGAAGAAGGCCGGCTATAAATTTAACTACATGTAGAAAAGAAAAGAAGCCGGCCCGAGAAAACCAGGTTAGGAAGATATTTAGGGCATATACATTTTTGGGCAATAAAATCGAAGGCGAAGCACGCAATGGGTTCAAGCGGGCCGCCCAATTCGGATCGTAAAATTGCCCAATCAGAGCGATCGTACTAAGTGAGAAATATGTTTCAATGCTTACTGTACAGTTGTAATTGCCTTAAATGTTGTTGTGAATCAGCTGTTATACCATGCTCCGAAAATAAAGATTATCCTGCAGGGGCCACATAAAGTCTCAATGACAATATGTGAAGAAATTTACGTCTAGAGAGAATTTTTTTAAACCGAGTTTGTAAAGGAGAGAGAGATTCGGATTGTTTGGCTGGACAAAAGACTAATATTTGAAAGGGTTGCACGACTCAAATGATGCACAAAATTAATTTTCAATTTTAAAAGTTGAAATTTGGGAGGTAGGAAGAATTTCCTTGTTTAGAAAATTCCAAAATAGTAGAACTGAGAATACTTTTCGTAGTAGAGTTGAATATAGAAATATATTTCACCAGCGGAAGCTCATCTTCGCGAGATATCAACCGGTACCCTACCGAGAATCCATGGACGTTTTCAGAAATGAGGATTCCCATGTCCTTCTTGGTTTGTTATGTTTAATTTATACATTTATGTCCTGAACGGAGACGTTAATTGTGTGTTAATTGGCTAAGAGACATTACAGAGAATGTCACGTTTACGATAAACGGCAAACGTCATTCTGAGATTTGCTGTTTGCCGAGAATGAAAAAGTGTTTGATTTTGACTCATTTCTTGCCTGTTAGCTATTATAGATATCGAGCAACGACTCACAAGAGAGAGGGAGGGGGAGGGGAGAAAGAGTATGGGAGGGAGAGAGAGGGAGAGAGAGCAACCACTGGCAAATGTAATTGGGATGCTAAGGCAATGATCCACCTGAAAACCTCTCAGACTTCATGAACAATATTTCACTAATAGCTTCCTAATTGAATTCTCCCGCATGACTGACATTTACAAATGACATGACTCTTATCGGACAATTAATTTTTTAACCTTAAAATGTGGTTTGCTTATTCCTTGATAGATTGAAGAACAATTCAGTTAGTAGACCAACACAATACACCAAACAACTGTAAGCTATTTTAAAAACACGTTTAAAACATTTCAGGCGCAAATCGCAAACAAGAGAGGATAAGGAAAGAGAACGGATCCCCATGCACCATCATAGCTTTTTAAAATCATTCTATCTTTCGTTTCGCAAAGCTATTTTAAGTTCTCATTCCCAATGCCGCAATATTTAAAACTTCATTACGTCATTCCAACTAGCCAATCAAGCGGCTCTCTAAAAACAGTTTCGTAGGTTAAATTAGATTTTAAAAAAACTATAAAAAAGAGTGGCTATGTTGTCGGTCAAATCCGGGCTCGTTCTTACCTAGGTTAAACGGGTGACCCTCATTTTACCTACAGTAGGTTGACTACGCACTAATTTATTTTGGAGCCTTTGGGAAGCAGGGATGGCGCAGTGGTGAGAGCACTCGCTTCCCGCCAGTGTGGCCAGGGTTCGATTCCCGGACCCGACGCCATAAGTGGGTTGAGTTTGTGTTGGTTCTCTTCTCTGCTTCGAGGGTTTTTGCCGGATTCTCCGGTTTTCCCCCCTCAGAAAAAACCAACATACAGCTGATTCCAGCTGGCTGTAAGCTGTGCTCCAAGGTCACACATGGACCGTATAGCGGCTGCTAGAGGCGCCTTTGTATGCTTTCGGTTCGACCTTGTTGAGCTGCGTCGTTGCTATACTTGCGACGGCGATTAGCCGCGACAATTATTATTATTATTATTATTATTATTATTATTATTATTATTATTATTATTATTATCAATATTATTATTAGAGAAAAATTAGGGTCAGGCTAGGATTAGTTTTGATTATTATACATGGATATCAATTGACTTATAAATAAGTATATAATGAAAAAAGCTGCGTTAAGACGAGCATGTTTTTTTTTCCTTACTATGTTGTAATGTTAAGACTGAATTGATAAGTGTATGAATATGGAAACCGATAAAATCATACTTGAGGGAAGGTATAGATATTCTTAAACCTTTTTGGAAGCCGGGTTGATAGTTGCTTTAATTAAACTAGGTAGAGTGCATATTCAACCTAGGTTAAATAAAGATCACCAATTTAACCTACAATCAGTGGCAAAAGTCTTGGGACACTCACCATTTGAAGTTGGTTTTCTTACTGAGTTTGAAAAATTGCCCCCTCCCCCGGAGAACAATGTTGCCAATAGTGAACATGCATTTCCTTGTCTATTTCAACATTGATTGGGGAGAGGAGGGACTCTTATTTTGAAGTTTTCAGTGGACAGGTATTTTGATAGTTATGCTTAGTTTCTGACGTCTGAGAGGTTTTCAGGCCCATTCTGAAACTAGTGTCCCAACTACTTTTGCCACTGATTGTAGGTAAAAACGGATCCAACCTGAGCCCGGATTTGACCGACAACATCGATATCTCACCTTCGTTTCTCTCCCGGCGATACATCGAGCGATAGTAATTGAGTGGCTCGTGAAGTCCTCGGTCTTGTTTGATAAAACTATCTTCTGAGCTCGTTTCTGAGAAGGCTTGAGGTGTGAAGTATTGACCGTTACGAAAAGTATGCCAATCGAACTCTGAATATACACTGACGGTCGCTCTTCCCTCAGGGAACGGTTGACACATGTATTGTAAGATGATTTGCGTTTCCACCTTGTCATCTGTCTCTGGTCCAGTCCCATGCTGGTTGGTCCACATGATGTCTAATTCGGTTTTAACTTCAGGATCAATTCCACTCATATAGAACTCCTAACAGATATTTAATACACAAATTTTATATGATAATGCTTATATATCTGGGCAACAAAGTGATACCAAAATTTGCAATTGAGCGAAAGATATGAACATATGAGGGTTCCGCAAGTGAGCGCAACTATTAACATCTTACAGTGCTTCATCTATAAATTTAGTCTGACTCAGTTACTCAACCTCTACTCTATCGTTTATTTCACTTAATTGCTTGCTTCTTTTTGTTAGATGAATACAAGTTTATGTTGTTGATGAAGATGGTGATGATGATGTCTGTATCCCTCGGATGCATACAGGAGGCTTTCAATGGGGTTAACCGTTAGTCGTAAAACGTCAACAAAAGTTGGCCCTTGGGCGTAAAAATGAGAAAAAATAACCGTTTATGAAAAAAATTAAAACCATTTAGCCTGATTTTTTGTTTTAGGAAAGTGGAATGGGGAGTATTTAGGGTTTGCTCTACGCGCTGACATTCCGTCCCGCTGCCAAGACCTTTTGCCAAGACAAAAAGGTCCCAAGTAAACCGCCCAGTTGGAGTTCTTGACAAAAGTGTCAAAGTTGGTGTTCTGTAAAACGAGAAACAGGTGCTTTTAAAGGAGACCTACCATTGGCAGCTGTCTTGTCTCAGGAATATTGCCCACTCCGGCAATGCTATCCAATCTGTCTCCAACGTTATAGCCAGCTTTGCCGTTATTCTACGAGTCAATGCAAGAAAACAAGAAATTCTGCTTTTGGTGGCATACCTTCTCCGCTAAGTAAAAGGAAAGTCAATACTTGCTTGCAACAGCCGATAAAACGTGAATTGTGAATCAAAGATAACTTGAAAAGTGACAAATGAAAGTATCGGTATAATTGTAGTAATGTCTATATATTGACGCGATCATCTTACCTGGGAATCAAACAGTCTGTTAGCTTGCTTGACGTTTTCGAGATTTCCGTTCAGTCGATTGTTGGATCCATGCGGGACATGTAGATAAACGTCTGACAAGCAAGGCACGATAAAAGAAATCGCCAGCCAGCCCCAAACTATAATGGCCATCTTGATCTGTTTGAGGAAAATGTTACAGAAGCAGTCTTATGACAAGCAAGTTAGAATGCATATATATCTTTGTAACAAGTAATGCAATATACTATTTCCATGGCAACCATTTACTGCCAAATCCATATACCCTATTTATGAATGGCAGCCAATCAATTATTCTTTTGTCTTCGTGCTAATGACGCCAACTAGCCTCGCTCTAAAGCAACATTTCTTTAAATTCTGTCCATGCAAACGAGGCCAGTTGGTCTTATTAGCACAAGGACAAAGGATTAATTTATTGGCCGTCATTTGTGAATGCTGTTTGTTTCGTGAAGTAAGGTTTGTCTAGTATATATATCTCGCCATCATAAAATATCTTTTCCTCTAACCGAGCAACCATGGAGACGTAATGCAGTACTGATGGGCAGTAATTGCGTTCAGAAATGGGCCATTTGCCGGTACAGGAAATAAATGGGCCCGAAAGTTTTGGCTAAGGCCAGCAAAGTTGCGCGCTACGAAGGATCCCCATATCTTGACGTATGATATTGCGTGGCGCTCAAACCGCTAAAGATATTCCCATATCCTATTAATGCCAGTCTTGCCATAATGATAAATCCTAGCATTACGTTAAAAAGTGAGAGCTATTGACTTTGTGTCCTAGCTACGTGCTGAATGAATATGGGTGTGATGACATATTGACCTTGTTTTTCATGAGTTGGTATGGAGAACGACAGCTTTGTTGGTGGAGAATGACAAAGACCTAATACGTTGATCTTCTTTAAGTTGATAGTCATGAAAACATCTTGGCTGGCATGGGCAAAACTGTCCGTAAGTTCCTGCATGCAGCTGCTGTTCTGAATAAGAGACCAGGGCTGCATCATCAGCAAATATCCCTGGTCACCGTCTTTCGAACCTTAATCTTGGCCCTTACTCGGGAGATATTGGACAGCCTCCCGTCTGACCATGTACCGAACAGGAAAATTAACTCAGATACTTACGAACGTTTTTTAACATGTATTATGGTTTTCTCAGTTGCATGATACACCGAAGAGCAAGCCTCATTCTCAGAATGTCTATCGAAAGTATGAGGCTTCTGAAATGTGGCTTAAAAATGGAACGTTTGGAGTAAAGTGGCCACTAAACAGTTCGTCGAAAATAGTCATTCCAGCCTCCAAAGTTCTCTCAACGAACGCACTTCATAATCAACGATTATTCCTAGATTTATCACCACTTATGTCCAGGTTTGACCCTAATTAGATGCACGCCCAATTTTGACATTCAACACAAAGTGTCCCTTTAAGTGTAAGCATTTGCAACCTATTTTCAACAATATTAAGGTAATGGTAAAGGTTAGCGTTATTTTTAGCTTTAGGTAAATGCAGCAGTTAATCTTCACTAAAAGAGCAGCATTTGGGGGACACTTTGTGATGTAAATTGTCTGTATTCTGAGACACAAGTGATGTTGAAGTTGGCTAGAAGAGCAAGGGGACACTTCGTGACGCTTACTGAAATCTGCGTGCATTTAATTAGGGTCAAACCTGGACGTATATCAGATTTATGTCTCATTAAGTGATAAATGATCAAGATACTCCGTTAAATATAAGTATTCTGAAAGAAAGGCATTACGATGTATATGGCGACTACGAAAGGCAATCACATATTACACACTGTGTTTGATTTTTATCTAAAAAGAATGCGTGATCATTGGCAGACTAAACCAACTTTTTACGAGGTTGTTAAAAGCCTAAGAACTACCATAGGATAGCCATTTAGCTAGGAAAGAATGAATTCTTTTTTGATTCTTTTCGTAAAGGAATGTCTCACTGTTCAACTTCAACAAGGTGACACCGAAAACATCTGGATATTTCTCAACTTTGTAAACACAGCTATCGCGTGGTTTTAATCCCGCCTTTTACATTTACGCGCCTTTTGCATTTAAATATCTCACAAGTATACCATAGAGGTATTTAATATAACCTATAGAATGATAAAATAATGATAACAAACTAAAAGAGCAATAGCTTGCACACGTGAACTCAGTTGTCGCTGTCCACGGCAATGACAGCAATCTCTCGACGTGCTACTTTGCTAATACGAGTGGACCTGTGAACTTGGCTGATCGATGAGTTAATTATGATGTCTCTTCGCATTCATTTTCAACACACATAGCGCCTTTAGTCTTCCACTGGGCAATGGCTCGATAACACATGCTGACGACGGCAACCCCGTCGGTACGAAGAAAAGTCGAAAATATTTCAACGTATACGTTGCGGCATTACTTCGGAAAGTAAAACGTCGGAAAATCGATATTGATCGTTGCCATATCCATAGTTAATCGAGGGACTGCTTATGAAACCTTAGAACTTGCAAAAGCGAGAACAATGTTGTTGCAATCGATGTTGAATTGACCGTGACCCTGCACAATCTTTTGCTTTCCCTTCGCACGGGTTCGCAAATTAGTTGCGCATAATTTAATCGAAGGATTTGATTGGTTATCTTCTCGAAAAAAGGTGTGTTTTGTGCAGGGTCAAGGCCAAAAAGACGGACAAAAATATGAAACAAAGGAAAAGGTCCAGTTTTATAACCATCTCCATGCATTAACTATACCATATCGATTTGTATTCAACTGAGTGAGTGACAAATTGGCATATCTTGAAAAACCGATATTGGTCGTTGACTACGGAGTTGATAATGTAAATTGGCCACCGTACAGGGATTCTAAGACGTTTCGAGTGTTAGCCTGCCCTTCGTCAGACCGAATCGAGGAATTATGGGTTGTGTGTAGTTTTTTTATAGTATAGTAGGAGCTACGCTATTGGTGGTAACATGGCAACGTGAAAAACAGGAATACATTAGTTACATGAAAAGCGTTCGTTCACACCGTGGGGATTAAGGCTAGGGTGCCGATTTGGAAGATGAATTTTTGTTCCAGATGTTGAGAAGACAGAGAAGCTGTTTGTTCCAGATGTTGAGAAGAATGGCAAAGATGCATGTAAGCCAGTCGCTCGTCATTTTAATCTCTCTAACCACTCCAAACAACACATGACTATCTGCGGCCTTTTCCTACATCTAGGTACGACGGAGAGCCGCAAGAATCTGGAACAAACATTCATCTTCCAAATCGGCACCCGTAATCCCCACGGTATTAACAAACGCTTTTCATTTAACTGATGTATTCCTGTTTTTCACGTTGCCATGTTACCACCAATAGCGTAACTCCTACTCTACTATAAAAAAACTACACACAACCCATACTAAGTTGTTCGATTCGCTTTGACAAAGGGCTAACGCTCGAAACGTCAGCTTTTAGAATCCCTGTAAGGTGGTCAATTTACATTATAAACTCCGTTGCTAAAAACTAAATTTTTGTGTACTACTTCCCCACCGACGCAGCACCACAGTTTCTTTAGAAACTACCCCCTTTATTGACTTGTTGATTAGTTTGCATCTGAGTGAGTGACAAATTTGCATATTCTGACCCTTAACGATAGTCGCGTATCTACGACTAAAAATGATATTCGCTACTGTAAATAAACACTAAAAATCAATAAATTAACGGCGTGGGAAGATTTACAATGCATGCATCGTTCAATCAACTATCCGCCGTAAGAATTAATGACTGACACTCCAAAGGAGCCCGATGAAACCTCGTAAAAGAGAGGCCTAAGATTTTTGCCGGATTTGCAGCATAAAAGTTGGATTGTTTTGACAGGCTTAGACATTGTGACGTTCGTCTACACCTATCAACGAGAAATTCTTGTTTAGGACGGACGACTCATCTTTCATTAAATCAGTCTGAAGACAGAGCTTGTTCTGCATAAGAGATGACTTAACCATAACATCCTTGCTCGACAGGAGAGTTTCGACCGCAAGTTGCTGCTTTTGTTTGGGTTCAGTGTCACTCATCTGAAGGGATAAATGATCTAAGCCTATCGCAAAAGCCACATCGTGCTTATCTTCTCCCAAGAAAAATCGAAGATAGATTGGCGTCAAAATGAGAAGTAATTAAATCGTCAAAGAAACTTGACAGCCACTGCCAACCGACCAATCCGAATTTCCCTTAGTTGTTGTAGGTTAGAGAATCTTTCTCGTTCTGTCCCCATTCTCCCCTCTGCTCTTCGGTTCGCATGGGTGACTGAAGCAGGCGTATCACTGACTTAAGAGGGGCTGCTAGCTGTGTATCCTGACAGGGATTAACTTCAATAAACTTTTTTCGTGAAAATGGGAAGACGAGCACTGAATCAAGCTGTTAGTATATTGACCACTGTCAATATTGTACTCTATTCAGACAAAAAGTGGAACTAATAACCACAGCAATTCCCTGCTTTAACTTGCTGTGAAAAAAGAAATTAAGTAAGCTTGGAAATGATCAACATGTCAGCTTCGATGGCAATGTTACTCGATTCCCTTTTAGTACTTTACTAGTAACCACACGTCCTATCAGCTTATTGGCGAAGTTATTTTAAACCACAACTTACCTTCTTGAACCAAACAGAACGCACCAGCTTACATATGACTCGGAGTCTAGCAAAGGGCAAAGTATTTCTAACCTGTCAATTGAGTTACAGTACTCGGCACTTATTAAACCATCTCAAGACGTACATGCTCCGATCCTCAAACGTCGGTCCTATACGATTTGATGTCTTTCTCAACCCTTCTCCTTTGCTTCCAAAGCGGCTGTCGAACGCACTTCAATAATCCGAGATTACTACTATTCTTAAGTAACTTTTTAACACTATTTGTACATTTATGGCCATGCAAATAAAGCTTGTTGTCTTTGTTGTCGTATTTCTTGGGTCCTCTCGCAGTATTCACTTGCTATCAGTAACTCCTAGTATAACATTACTTTGTACCAGTACTTATACACCCTTTTAATAAGTCTAATGTATGCCGTTTTCCGCTAATGACGTCAAACTCATGCTCTTAAAATTTATTTAGAAATGTACAAAGGCTTCAAACAAGAAAAGAAATCGGAATAGTTTTAGGCCTTTGTACATTTCTAAATAAAATTTGAAAGCAAGAGTTCCGAAACGACGTCATTAGAGGAAAAGGGCATATATCAGACTTATTAAAAGGGTGTATATCTTCTGCCATGTTCAATTATTTAAATGCGTGAATCTATAAGGGTATTATGGACGGCTGGTGAGGTTATTTCTCAAAACAAAGCTTAAGGCGTGTTTTCTTCTGAACATAGTGGCGTGAGAAAACACACTTTTAAAATGAATTAACAAGTCATAAGAAATGAAAGTCAGAACGGCACCAGTTTAGCATACCTTTACACAAAGGCGAATCCGGTTGGACGCTTAATCTCTTTTCCCAACGTGAAAAGTTGAAGATGATTCGGTTTAGTGTCGTTTGAATTCGGAAACTTTCGCAAGTGAAGTGAGCATCACTTAGACTTTGCACGCCCTTATAGCATCCCCAGTTTTCATATTAATAATGTTTTACATGACAAGTCAATGATCCATAGCTGCTACGGTATCCATTTTACAATACGCAGAAGAATTCTAATTGAGATTCTTCTTTGTACTATTTTACCATACGCCCATCAAGAGGAGTGGCCATGGAGTTTTCATTGATTCAATAAAGTATTGCCACCAAGATATTGACTCTCTGCGAAGGATAAAACAAAAAATGTTTCTGGGGCGGAGGCCCTTGATGGCGTATTTTCCAAACGTAGACATATCAAAGAGATTTTGGTTCTAAAAGATGATCTATATCGTTCGTTGCTTTTGTTAGTGAATCGGCATCGACAAGAGCTAGATCATGAGGTGGCAGCGATCATTCTCCTGTTCACATTATTAAAGATGTTAATGATATTTTGCAATCGTTCCTGGTTAATTGATAAACAATTTACCCCGAAGGCCACCACTTTAAATGCATCAGCACTGCGGCAAACACTGTTTCGAGTCGCGATCCACCTCCATAGGAGACGATCATTTCGAATGTTTGGATAGTGTTGAGGAGCAGGCATTGCGCAGTGCAGAGAACACTCCGCGGCCTCAAGGCAATGTGGCATGGGTTCGTATCCCAGACTTGGCCTCACATGTGGGTTGCGTTTGTTGGTTGTCTTCTCTGCTCCCACGGAGGTTTTTCTCCGGGTTCTGCTCTGATTTTCCCCTCTCCTCAAAAACCAAGCTGTGATTTGATATGAGTTGATTTAATTTCTGTGAAGAGTCACCAATTATTAGTGCCCCAAGGCTAAATACACTTGCCTGCCCACTTGAATAAAGTCCATCATCATTGGACGACTTTTGCCATACGCCCTTCAGGGGAAGTGGTCATGACCTCTGTGGGTAATTTAAAAAAATCCCGGCTCTATTTTTAGTGTAGTGAACAAGACTGATCTGATTAGAGTGTTCCAGCCCTTAAGTATCTCCCTTTCCTTACACAATGGATGCTTACAAACTTTCTATCGATAAATATGGGATGCTATCATGCACTATGGACTTTTAGTATTTAGAGGGGTTTATGTCAAGGGCAACAACAAAAGGAAAAAGGGGTCGTTGGCAAGCCGCAAATATCGCAAAAGTCGCAAGGATTTTTTTAAGAACAAAATGCGCTCTACCACGAATCCACGGCAACTGTCGACGTAAGAACTAATTTAAGGTAGAAAAAGAAATAAGCTTGGGGCGAAGACCATCCTCTGCAAGGGAAAATATTGCAAAAGTCACAAGAATTTAACTTCTTAAGAACAAAGTGTGCTTTCACACGAATCGTAAATGTCGCAAGAAGGATTAATTTACCACGAAAGAAACAAAGGGCAAAGAGGGCACTGCATGGAAGCCCCAAATAGAGCAAATATCGCCCGCCAAAGTTGAAATTAAGATGAACACAAAATCTTCAAACTCGGAGACCAAAAAGGCAAATATGTTATTAAGGACAAAATTCTCTGTAAATACACAACGGAAAATACAACCAACCTTTCAGATAGTAATAACAACTTAGTCCCGCAGTGCTTTCCCTTTGCCATTACTTTTTCACATTAGATAAAGAAGCACTCACTTGCCTACTTCTTTCTTAAAGCGACTACGCATTTTTAAGTAGGAGAGGAGACAAATGGCTTTTTCTTTCCTTCAGTGATGTTCTTCTTGGCTCAATAATCGTTCAGGCGCTACTACTAATTCACATACCGCGATCGAAGCGATTGCATGAGGTAGCCATCAATTTCTATGATGATAAAAAAGCCAGGCTTGGAACACCAAATGTAAACCAATGCTATAATGATTCTAGTGCTTAGGTCTAAGGTCTTAGTTTCCCGGACACCCGTTTTATCATATTTTTGCGTTATTTAGCAACTATTCACCGAAGTGGAGGTGGCTAGTGGTGGATATTTACCGAGCCGCGATTAGTACATGCTAAAACAGTGGATAGCGTTAAACGTACGCGTCGATTGCCTACTCAAACTCTGGATATCCTTTGCTATTCACCTCCAAGCAATTCGCGTGCGAAAATGTTGTAATCTTTGCAGGAATAAATTATTTAAAATCATCTTTTTGTGCTATATTATCTCAGTGTTTTAGTATACACTTAAGCAACTATTCACGTCAGTGTCGTTGGCTAGTGAAGGATAATATTTATTTACCTCGTCGCTTCGCAGCTCGGTAAATATCCACCTCTAGCCACCTCCACTTCGGTGAATAGTTGCTAATTATTGCTAACACCTATGTTGTCCCTGCAGACAAAATCCTTGCGACGTTTGCGATAAATTTTGCCAGCGATTTTCAATTTTGGACATATCTGCAGATTGAAGATTGCAGATTGCTTCAAAGAGGCATTCAATATAATACTTCAATTAGTCATCAACTCATGTTAAAATCTGGCTTCAGGTGAGTTTTTTGCCTCAGCAATGCCTCCTTTTACAAGAGAGGACAATGCTGTTAACTTGTCTCAAATCTTAAGATCTTTGAAATCTTTTGAAGACATGCATAGAGGATCTGGGATAATGGCATCCTAATTAAATTAAACAAGTCAGTAAATCACATTCTTTCGGGCGGTGCGCCCTTACGAGGGAAAAGCCACGGAAATTCTGACAAGACGTCACTGAGTTTTTTCGTATTTTAAGACACCCTAAAAGCAGTTTTTTAAATTATCTGATCTCGAAATACTATGAAGAGCTTCAACAGGGAACTTTCGTGTCATAAGAAATGCCAAACCCTTTTGCTTTCGAAAAGCTAATAAAATATGTTCATATTTGATCGAATTAATCAAATAGCACCCGGCACTTTTGGACAAACAAAATCAGCTCTTGAATTCGTTGCACGTAGCTGTCTTTCTATGTATTCTTCCAGTCACTATAAAATAACACATAAACCGTCGTTGCGTAATCTATTTAACAAGTATAATCCCACAGATATGGGACACGAGAGAGTTTGCCTTGGGGTAATTTCGATATTTTGATTGACAATTAGTTCCAAAGGGTGCATCCTCGAAATGGGCGTATAAATCTTCAGGTTAACGTTTTCTTGCATGAACGTGCACAAATAGAATACAATAGGTATCCTTTTTCTTGTTCTTCTTCCTTTGAAACTACATGTAATGCTCTAGCTCCGCGGTCATTAAAAACGGTCGCTTATTTCCAATTACATACAAACTTTATTTTAGCTTGGATTTCAGAATAGTCTTGTGGCTACTGATATCTCCGAACAAATGACATTCAAGAGATAGAACACAACAACCAAAACAACTTTAAGAATCCCAATAATTGGTCGTAGGCAAACTAGTTTGCTATTTCGCAAGTGCAGCCGAGAAGTTGAATCAGAGTTCTACTAGGATCAATTTCAACGAGTGGTCACAACTGGTCTTGAAGTCGCTATGTTCGGTTTTACAAGGCAAGCGCCCTAACCTTACCCCATGGGCATTCCCCCCCCCCCCCCCCCCCCCACTTATGACCTCCTGTGTCATGTGGGCATGTGGGTGATTGCTACAAAAACTGTTTCATAGCATTATATATATATATATATATGGTGGGCTTCTGAAAAAAGCTGGACAATAATGCACGAGCCAATTCCAGTCACCAAATGAATGATCGGAAGGTCATCAGTCGAATTTTCCTTATTATCCTCAAGCAAGAGGAATAAAGGGGGAAGAGAGGGCACCCCGGATACATGCTCTTTTCAATAGGTAATACGTCACAAGTTATTTTTAGTTCTACCCCCAGGTTGTACAGCTGCCAAGGGGAATAGGCAAAAGCCAATCATATGGCCGGAATGTGTTCCCTGTGGATAGCCCACGCTCAGAGAATACATACCCGCCATATGATTTGGCTGTTGCTTGGGATCTTCACAGCACGGGAGTCGATCTAAAACTGGTGACCAGGCGGAATGTGCTCTGTGCTATCTGTTCCATGGCCACTGAAGCGCTCTTTAATTAAGGGAAACAGTCGAATAGGCATTTGTTTGATTACATTGTCATGTTTTAAAAAGGCTGGGTTTAGATGTGGTTTAATGTCAAGTGTTTATGGCGCCCTTCAATGTTATTGCTATCTTTTGCGGCGACCTCTCTTTTCCAGGGCGCAAGGTTAATTTATAATTATAAAGGCTGTGCACAAGTAAACAGTGCTTTCATATTCGTAAGATAAACAACTTCTTGTTGCATGAGCTACATTTTATATGTTTATCACGTTGTGTCCTTGAGACTGGATGACGTAACTGTTCCAAACTTATGTTATTAAAAGGTTCCTTTCAGGTCGTAATCAGGCCTCTATCGCCATTTCTAGTTCTTCCATCAGACAATTTCACTGGGCTAATCCAGCTAATTCCGTTAATTTCCTGCGATTAGTTAAGACCATGTACACAAGGAAATGAATGCCCTCTTTTCCCCTCAATGTTAATGTTTCTGGGTTCGAGTGCAAAAACCAACTGGTAAAACGCAACATCATGATTGAAGGGAGGTAGGAGGAGGGGTACCCTATCAATGGCTTTGATGTGATTTACGTGCTGTTCTAGCGAAGTGTTACAACTATTTATGACCGAAGTAGCGGCTAAAAGTGAAAACGGTTCAGCTTCAGTCAAGTCAAGGGAGAAACACTGACCTTGTTGGCACGATCGGATCCCCTGCCCGCATAAAATAATTAGTCATTGGTTATTGATTTAAGTGCCGTCGTCGCTGCCTTATTCAATAAGACACTAAATTAATAATCTGCCGGTTCACTCTAACATGTCGGACATTCACAAAAATTTCATTGTTCATGAAACGCCCGTTGAACAAAGAAGTCATGCAAGCATTGAATGCTTCTTTTTATATGGGTTTCATTCCTTTCTTTTCATCTTTAATCAGTCGATTATCATACCATGATGGTAGCTCCACGCAATGAAGACAGAAGCTCAGTGTGTACTAGGTGTGGACCTTGATTTATAGAGATAAATCCCTGGCCATCTCTCCTTCGACTCATTTGGCAACATTGCGATAACCTAAATTCGCAAGGATTATGTCTTTCAGATGTATTTCATTGGAAAATCATTTAGTTTAGGAACATTGGTTAACTTAACAACGCCGACGGCCAACGTCACTTTAAAATAAACATTTATTTTGCGTCTGGAGTTTAAAATTTCCAGACTCCGCTCAAGGCACTGCTTTTTCGCGTATACGTTCCTTAATTTGTTTAAAATAACAACCGCTGAGAACTGTAATTAAACGCATGCGCAATTGAAAAAAGTAAACGGAAATGTAAAAACGTAAAAGAAAACAAAGATAGCGTAATAGAAGCTAAAATGTCAATTTAGAAAGAAAGAAAGAGAAAACAAACGAGTAGAAATCTGGATCCTAATTCGCAGTTTAATTAATGCTAATTTCAAGCAGTCAAACAATCCAGTCCTGTGGGTGCAGATTAATTCACAATGTCTTACCCTGAATTGATTTGAAATATTATAAAAGGAGATCATTGAGGTTAAGAGGGGTCGTAGATATTTTTGTTCTTTGGCCATTTAATTATTAATTAATGATCAAGAACAACACACGAACACCGGTAAAAAACATAGTAAAACGCATATTAATAGCTTACGTTTCGAATACTACAACATTCATTTTGAGAAGCAATATTCCGTTAGAAAATGCGAAACTATATTTAAATCTAGTGGAAAACTGGAAACTATATAAAGAGAAAATCTAGTTTCTCTTTATATAGTTTCAGTATTTTACTCAGTCAGGCCTGTAGTTAAATTAGCTTAAGAAGGCACCCCTTAAGTTGGGCAAGTCAAAGCAGAGGGAAACGGATAGCACATCAGCATAAACTTCAAAAAACTTGAACTTCTGGAAACCGGATGCGAATGTCGAGGAAAAAAACGACGTGAATCTGGATAAAGCGGTTACTAATAGAAAACACGCTAAGTATGATAAAAAAGATCCATGAAATTTTAGAATTCGCACTTTTTGTGCCATCGTCCAGACCGAAGTGATCAATTTAACAGGCGCAAAAGAGGCGTTCACTCGAAGAAAATTCAGAGAAGGCATTAGGAAATCATAAGGTGCCGGATGCATTCCCACCAATGTGGCCCGGGCTCGATTCCCAGACTAGGCGTCATATGTGGGTTGAGTTTGTTGCTTCTCTACTTTGCACCGAGAGGTTTTCTCCGGGTACTCCGGTTTTCCCCCTCTCCTCAAAACCCAACATTTGACTTGATTTACGTTAATATCGTTAATTTCAGTTTTCAGCGTTCCTTTCGTTTAAGGATGACACGGGTTATACTAATTTACCTACTTAATCAGGGTATTGACGTCGAGATATTCACGCGAAAGCCAAGCTGATTATTGAAAATGAGCTTGACTGTGTGTGCAGTTAAAACTGACTGAAAGTCTAAAGAGAGAGAGAGAGAGAGAGAGGATCATGCGCATGCGCATAGGATCAGAGGCTTTGGTAACGAGATGGTAAATGACGCTTCTGTAGGAAAATTGTGACCCTATATACCGCGATGATTTGTGAACAAGCTTCAATCAAAAGGACCTTCGAATTCCCCATTTCACTGATGAACGTTGACAAAGAGATTTAGCAAATCGGACCCAGACTTCTCGCTTTATTCTTCCATTATTCAATTGTTTGACTGCTTACAGGTTCGTGACAACAACCAAATGCTAATCGTTTGAGCATTCCTCTGACATATTATATACTGTTGCCCATCTTCTATTCAATTCAGCAATTCTCTTTACAACGGTGAGCTGGTCTCCCGAACGTTGGGAATGCCTTACGTCTCTTTGAAGAGTCTCAAAAACGTTCACGCAGCTTAGAAATAAAGATAAATAATCAGAGCCAAATCCATCCTCGCCTCTGGAGAGAAAAGTAATGAAATCTTTATGTTTAAAGTTTTTTTTCGAAAGGTTTTTGATGTCCGTATTGTCCACGGTATGGTCCTTGTTTTCAATATGCAGAACGAGTTAAAGAAATTTATCGCATTTCTCAGCCATTCTGAGAAATGTTCTACGGTCTTCCTGTAAAAATCTTGACAAAACTGTAATTACTTATGCTTTTTTTCTTAGAGTTTTTTGTATCAAGTCTCATGACTGAAACAGATACCAATAAAGAAATGATACAACTTGCTTTCGGTGGATTTTTTTTACCTTCTTCTGAGGCCCAGCTTTTGACACTTGACGCATCCTCATACACGCTAGGTCAATTACAGTAGAAATAACTCGCCCAAAAGTAATATTAAGTTATTGTTCAAAAGTATAACAAGTATAAAGTACCCATTGCTTAAAGCAAAGGAAAAGACAAAAGCACTTACTAAACTTCCTACTTGAAAATAAGTTAGTTAAAATTGGTTACTTACGATGTGGAGTGTTCATTATCGCTTTCGGCGACCATTGAAAGCGAAATTGACCCTCCTATTCAGATCTATTGTCATTCAAATGTGTCAGTCAAAGAAAAAAAAAAGAACCGACAGCCAAAACGGCCTAGGTTGGCTTATCACTGATCTTCGATAAATGTGCGTAGCATAATGCCACAATGATTAAGGCTTATGTAAACAACGACGTCTTTAGATTCCCCTACACATTTCTTTGTCTTCTGTGCCAATTACTCATTTTAGATGTGGTAGTATTCCAGTGCACTGTCATGTAGGGTCCGTATTAGAAAATCAATTAATGAAGCTGAAAAGGGTGACACATGCAGTTTTACAAACATTCTTTTGTCATTCGAATGCACTAACCACTGGAACAAAAGGAAACTTTGTTTTGGTGGCCAGAAATGTTCTGGTTTTTACATTGCACAACGTAGTGCACGTGATATCTGTGCCACTGTCAGTGACATCTGCGCCACTCTAGTAGGAGGGGGGGGGGGGGGGGAGGGGCTGAGCACGAAGTCATCAGTGTAAAACTACACACGATATACTTTAAAACTAAAACTGCTAAATTGTAAGAACATGCACACTACACTTGTCGCAAGCGCCCCCGTCATCCCGTCTTACTAAGTCAGTCAGATAAGAGGCGGATCCGAGAGTCGAAAACCAGACAAAACTGAAGCCTTGACCCGACAAATCAAACAGATACACTTTGGAAAGTGTATAGAGAGACACACTAGCACGGATCCCTTCTTGACTCAGCTGGAACATGGCTGGAACGGTATTGCTATGGCATTACATGAAGTCACGTGGGTCAAAGTTGTTGATATTGGCTAAATCAGAAAAGGCAGGGTAACGTGCGCCATCCATTTCACTGGCCAATCGGTTATCTGCTCTCAGTTGGTGATTACGTCCTCCAATAGATGAGCCGCACTCTGGACAGCGGCCTTCTTCCATAGCTCCACCGCACTCAGTGATACAGTAGATATGACCTGTGGAATCAAAAGAACAAGCTCTTGCCTCAGCCTTAGATCTCCCCAGATGCAGGATCAGAGTTCAGGGGACATTTTCTGAAATTGATTGTCTGTATACCAAGAGACGAGTTTTGTTAAAGTTGTAGACAGAGTGCAAAAGGACACTTCATGACGCTTATTGAAATCGGCGGGCATCTAATTACTTGAATTTCTGGACATATCTCTGGTACTGAGGTGAAGGTACATTTTATTTAACGTCGGAAAGTTCCTTTACGGTCTAGAGGGTACTCTCCTAGGAGCTCTCATTTTACCCCCGCCCCCTCCGCTTCCTTTCCTTCAGTGCTCCGTTTTAAGGGTATTTAAAGCCACCTGAAGCTACACAGAATGGAAAAAAGTCGAAGCAAGGATGTGATGTCGCTAGGGATCGAACTTGGGACCTCTCGCACAGAAAGCCGCACTCTAACTAACTATGCAATTCTTACTCCTCCAACCCTTTTGAACACACAAGCACGAATGAGTATCGAAACGTGCGTCTTGAGTCGTAAATTCGTAAGTTACATTCAGTACTCTTCACTTTGCTTCGCTTTTATTGTGCTACCTCACAAAGATATATTGCACAGTGTCAGTGGTCTAACGGTTTAGAATTACTAACAATAATACGATGCTAAGGAATCGTGAAAGGCTCCTGGGCTAGTAGATAAGTCGATAATAGATTGAGGTAAACTGTTCCAATTTAGCTTCTGCTTGTGGTAGAAAACTGTATTTATACAAAGTGGTATGAGCTGAGAGTGGGATATAGTGTTTACAATGTGTGTGTCTTGATCTCCTGGTGGGCTTCTGCAGTGATTCCAGGAAGGGAAGTGCAGCCAGGTTATTTAAGCCTTTGTTAAAGAGAGTTATTCCGTCCATTTGTCTACGAAGCTTTAGAGGTGACCAACCAAGTTGGACATCAGAGTTTGAGAGATCGTTCCCATCAGTGTTTAGGTGAGTTATCCAGTCTATCTTTCCAAAATTGAGGTCCCCCAAAATGTGAAATCCAGGCTGGTTAAAAACGTGGGTGAGATTTAGTAATAAGGTCGAGCTGCTTTCGTAGACTTTGCATTTCATCAATAGGTTGCTGCGGGGGACGGTAGAAACTGCAAAAGTACTGTGGTTGTCCCTTTAAGAATATTTTAGCCCATACACTCTCAGATGCAAAGTTTTCCAGGTCAGGACAAGGAATACGGTCCAAGGGAGATTTTATTGCAAGTAGAACACCCCCTCCACTGAGAGACCTGTCCTTTTTGAAGATGGAGAAGCCCAATTCATGAGTTCAGGGTGTAGATGTCACATCTGAATCAATCTTTGTTTATTGAATAGCAATGACATCCGGTACTTGGACTTCAATAACGCCTTGTAGATCATTCAATTTGCCACGAATTACTCTTCAAAGTAAAGTAGCATCAAGTCATGCCTGGTTGCAATGTGAACCTCAATGGCTAGGCTAATCTTTCGATGTAAGGTAATTGACAGCAGTTTGTTGATCCTTTGCGCGTCGCACTTATGAAACATTGAGACTTTTTTCACTATCAAGCCAACAATCCGTCATTTGTTTTATTACACATAACATGAGAATTTTATTCCATAAAGCTCATTTGTACAAATCTATACGCCTTATTTTCACATGTGGAAAAGGCTTATACAGCCAATCAGAATGGCGTACAGCTATTTCACATGTGGAAGTATAACCAATCAACGATAGCGTAAAGGCGTTTCCATGCCAATCACTCGTGCATCTCGTGCGCCTCGTGCAAATCGTACTATGTTATTGAATTAAATTAAATTTGCATTTGGTTCTATTGTTAGTGAGTTTTTGTTTCTAATTTGCGT
This sequence comes from Montipora foliosa, assembly GCF_036669935.1. Classification (NCBI taxonomy): domain Eukaryota; kingdom Metazoa; phylum Cnidaria; class Anthozoa; order Scleractinia; family Acroporidae; genus Montipora; species Montipora foliosa. The sequence continues at coordinate 20,264,384 of NC_090874.1, read as the reverse complement.
TCAGAAAACTATTTTAATGAAAATTCTCGTCTTATGTGTAATAAACAGTTCACGACATAGAAAGTGCTTTGCACGGGGTTTTATTCACTCGTTGTTTTTGTCAAAAACCCTCACTCGCTCGTTCCTCGCTCGTTCGGGTTTTTGACACAAACAACTCGTGAATAAAACCCCGTACGCCGCACTTTCTATGACGTAAAGTATATATTCTGTACATACGCGGGGGATCCAATGATATCTCTTCGGGTTTCGGCCCCTGGGCCGA